>NW_028258302.1:20001132-20304314 GCF_053883595.1 Heterocephalus glaber | reverse complement strand
TCTACAAGTAGAAAAGTTCAGATCACATCATATGCATACCTGAAATTCTATAAAATGAATTCCTGGATGACATACACAGGGAATGCTTTCTTGAAGCTTGAAACCCTCTTTCTTTCCCATAAATATATTAAAATATAATAAAGACACTCAAAGGCTTCAAGAAATCACCTCAATTAATACAGTTATAGACACTGAATTTTTAAAGTGATTTAAGTGGAATAACTAGTCAAAAGTCTGGCCAATCTCTGAGGCTTATTACAGTATACTAAACATACACACAACCTCATTTTATACAGTGTTATTTTTCAACCCCCAAGCATCCAGAAATGCTGCATTTTGATCCACTCAGGAATCTGACCTAAAATAGTTGCAAGAAAGAGGAAAGAGTGCAGGGTGCATATGTGTGGAAAAAGGATGGTTACACTTGATCACTGATGTATGCACATATAGAAATATCACACTAACCCCATTAATTGAACAATTAATAAGTATTAATAAAATTATTTTTTAAAACTAAAAAAACAAAAAGAAAAAAAGTTTTCCAGTAGAACTAGGGGAAAGAACCAAATCCCTTAGGTCTGACTACTGTTTAACTGATTATTACTATACAAACTACTCTGTATATGTATTGTTTATGCATGACTACTTGTTAAAAGCAAGTGAGGTTTTTTGTTGTTACCAGGGATCTAACTCAGGACCTTGTGCTTGTGAGGGAGGTGGCAGCACCACTGAACTAAATCCCCAGCCCAAAGGCAAGTGGTTATTTAAGCCACCTTTGAAGCCAGTAAAAACTATTCTCAAAAGTCAATATGGGCTCTTGGGGTGTTCCTCACGACAGCCCACCTGGTATCCTCCAGGGTGTACTTTCATTTTGCTTTTTACTCTTTTACTTGGCCCAAACTCCCTTTGCAGGGCCAGTTTTTCCCTCACTCTTCACCTTTACTTTTTCAAATTTTGCCGCTGCTTAATAAAAAAAGTCAATATAAAAAAATGGTATCAGAGCTAGGTGTGGTGGTGTACATTTTTGTCCCAGCTACTTGGGAGGCCAAGGCAAAAAGATCACTTGAGCCTAGAAGAACCCAGAAGTTGGAGACCGGCAATAGACAACACAGCAAGATAACTATTTCAAGAAAAGAACCAAAACTGTAAGAAAACACCTATACAGAATATCCAAACCAAATTATTGTTATGATTTATTAATTTCTCAAATTTAACAAGATATAGTAAATGAGTAAATACATATAAGATTGTAGTCATTCTGGTGGATATATTTAAAGATTGAAGGTAATTTTAATTTTCACTGTAAATTTCTGTGGGACTTAAGAAATTTTGTAGAGAAACAAGAGAATAAAGAATACATATCTGTGAGCCAGGTGTGGTGGCACAGGCCTGTAATCCCAGCAGTTGGGAGGCTGAAGCAGGAGAATCACCATGAGTTCAAGGCTGGCCTGGGGCTACATAGTGAGTTCAAGGCCAGCCTGGACTACACAGTGAGACCCTGTCTGAAAAAACTAAAAAACCAAACCAAACCAAACAAGACCACCTACAAAAAAACACACTTGTAGCTTTATAATATAAAAAATGCTTACAATGCATGGGTTCCTGAGGTTTGTTTATTATTGTTTCTAAAGACATTAAGATGTGAAGGGAAATCATAGAGCTGAGCATGGTGGAACCTGCCTGTAATCCCTGCACTTGGAAGATGGAGGCAGGATTGCAGTTATTCGAGGCCAGCCTGGGGTACCTAATAAATCCAAGGGCAGCCAGAACTACATAGTGAAATCCTGACTAAAAAAAAAAAAAAAAAAAAAAAAAGCAAGAGGGTGTTGACAGTCTTGCCTAGTGTCTTTTTATACATTTATCAGTTCAAAACAAAACAAAACAAAACATGGCATCTATCCTTGGGCACTATTTTGAGATATCAGGGCATGTATATTTAAATGGAGAATGAATTTTTTAAATGAGTAGGAATAGGATTTTGGCACCCTGGTCTTGTTTTATAAATATTTCAGTTCTTAGACATAGTTTGTATCTTTTACTTGTATTCCCTATGATTGTTTTGTTGTTGTTGTTATTTGTTTTTATGTTTTTAAAACATTTGCTTTCATTAGCTTTTTATTTTGGAACTACCACATCACTAGGAGAGTAACTAAAAGGAAACCATCAAGGGTCAAATTACTGTTTTCTTTGGAGAACACACTCACCTGCAGCAACACCTGAATCATGGTTATTTTTCAAAGGATCACTCACGAGCCCTAAGTCATCTCTCTACTAAGGAACAGTCATTGTACTATGAATACTGATGCCAATGGAAGTCAGTGTGTTGACAAAACAGGTGACTTGCAAAGATTGTTGATAAATTTCTCCCTGCTCTGTACTGTTTTCTTTTTTGCTCTAGCTCACTCACTATGCTGAATTAGGCATACCAGTCTGCAAAGGGACCAAACACCTCCATGGACACTGATTTTTAAAAAAGCCCTCAAGAACTAAGCTGGGTAAGAAAGCATACTGTATCTTAGAAGTCGGGATCAGGCTTTTGACTTTCCAGGTTTTCCTTCTATTACATGGGTAAAAATAAATAAATAAATAAATATGAGGATACTAGTGAACAAAAGTGGTTATTAACCTCGGGGAGTGCACTCATTTGCAGTGTGCCCCCAATTTATATATGCAAATTAACCTGCCAAGTATGCAGAAAACAAATTACACAAATAGGGCAATGTTGCAGAATATGCATATCACTACGGGCAAATGATTCTAGAATCAGCTGATAAACTTCAGATACCTTTTGGCTAATATTATTAACATTTCTGATCACAAATAGATAAAAAATTAAAACTCAGTGATCAGTTCGTAAGATCCTAGGTCAGTGGTGGTGGCATGCATGCCTCAGGGAGATATTTGCATCATTGAAAGCTCAGAAAGGTTTGCCATCACTGTCCTAGGTGATGCTACACTAAAAAGCAATTTTAATTAGGATAAATACGAAACTTTCAAAATATTAATAACCTTATAAAAACTTATTGGTAAAATAACATGTTTAAAAGAAAAAAGTGGGAAAACATTAAACTTATTTGTGATTTAATTAAAGTTGGCACTTTTATTTTTTTTCAAAGTTATAAACTTTTAGCCAGGTGTGGTGGCACATACCTGTAATCCCAGCACTCTGGGAGGACAAGGCAGGAGAATCACAAGTTATCATAACCTATGATAACTTAGACAATTTAGTGACTTAGTGAGACACTGTCTCAAAATAAAAAGTAAAAATTGGGCTAGGGATGTAGCTCAGTGCCAAGGCCCTGAGTTAATATCCAGCATGGCAAATAAAATACTGTAGTATAAATCTTTGATATTCTGATTATTTTCCTAAATCTGAGATTTAAAAAAAGGCCTTACATAGAGGAGTTCTTTTAAATTACAGATTGAATGAATTTTTAAAATTTGAGAAGACAGGATTAGGGGCTATAGACCATACTGGTTTGGGTTAGTTTTCAGCCCCAAAGCAACAAAATTAGCCACTGAATAAATAATTCATATGAACGAAGTATGAACAAAAACAACCCAACATGTATAGAGACATATACCTTGGAGGCATTTAGTATATTTGGAAATTCTCATTTGCATTTTTAGACAATGGAGTAACTCTTTTTGCAGGTTGTACTAAAACACAAACACATCACTGAAGAAACCAGACTAGGAATTTCAGTATTCATTCGATGTTTCTGGAAGTCAAGGCAAGTAGCCAATTAAAAAATAACTCAAACACTGTCTCTTCTTGCTCAGCAAGCATAGGATTATTAATGGCAAAATAGCTTACCTGGGGCAGGACTCTTTCTTGAATTTAAATTCTGAGAATCCATAATCTCTCCTGTTTGCCCATCTGCTTCTACCTCTGTTTTGTTTTGCATATCTTCTGCATCTTCACTAAGGCAAGTTCTTATGCTCTCTTCTTCTAAAACTCTCTGGACTGCAGTGGGAGCACTTGGAGCATTAACAGTAGTGGTGGCAACAACAATGACTGAAGTGGGAGGAGAAGCTGGAGGAGTTGGAGGAGCTGGAGAAAAGGAAGAAACTGAGGAAGGTGTAATGGAAAGTGGAATACGTTCCATTTTCATTTCTTCTGGGGGATTTTCCAGAATTTCCAATTCAAGAGTCAATGGCAACACCTCATGTTTTACTATTTCCACGATGCTTTCCGTGGCTGGAGATTTTTCACTAACTCCATTCATTTCATTAATTAGGTTAGTACTAGAAATCAGTGGAATATCATTAGGTGCTACACTACAGGGTTTCTTGCATATATCATGGTCAATTTCAACTATTGGTGAAGAGTTTGATGTTTCTGTGTAAGATGTGAGGTTGGGTATAGGAACCTCATCTTCTTTTGAGGAAGACAGTTCATGTCTGTCATCTACAGCAGTAGTGAATATTGGTTGGCTACTAATAGTAGCAAAGGTGGGGGAAGCAACTGTACTTCGAGCAACTGGAGAAACAGTGGTAGGTGATAGAGGCAGAGGAAGTTCTGGTATGGATTCTACTGTAGTAGTCTCAGATGTCTGGCCTGCTTGTTCTTTCTTCTCCCCACTAAAGACTAGCCTAAGGACTGGAGAAGGAGACTTTAACACTGGATCTGGTTTTGGCTTCTCTCCTGGGGAAGAAAAAAGAAAAAAGAGAGAGTTTTAAGAATAATTATTGGCCCAAACTATATTATATTGCCTTAGGCCAATTGTCTTAATCTCTTACTCTACGGGATGGGCAGCAGAAAAGAGAACAAAATACTAGATTTATTCTGATACTGCGGAATATTCACATTTTTTTTCTAGTTACACATACTACTACTGATCTCTAATACAGTACATATAAAAGTTTATTTTGGAGTAAGAGAAGAAATCAACTTACTAAATGATTATAACAAGAACACAAAAAAGCTCATCAAAACCTGAACTGAGGCTGGGGATTTAGCTCAGTGGTTCCAGTGCCTGCCTTGCAAGTGCAAGGTCCTGAGTTCAATCCCCAGTACCAAAACAAAACAAAAAAAAAACAAACCAGAGCTGAGCCATTCTTTAGGGTAGGCTCATCACTACTGTATTTGTCCCCTATGGTTAATTTTTTCTACCAAGGATACACTGTAGTAGCAGAATAGTATAAGAGCCAATAATTGGAAATTAAATGATCACAAGGAGACTGATGCTTCTATTTATTCTAGGTATTTTGGCATTTGAGACAATTTCTGTTCATAAAAAATGTATGACATATAAAGAACTGTTTTAAGAGAAGCCATTATAGTGTTTATTATCGACGAAATTTATTATCAGTGATTTCCTTAACATAAAAAGTAGTTTTGAAATTAGTTTTCATTTGTCAAAAGAGGTACATCATCAGAAACAAAGTAAGGTATAAAACTGGAAATTTATTTTATGTCTCCACATATAAAATAATTCTTTAAGAAGAAACCAAAGTTAGTATCCAGATATACAAACCCAATAAAAAAGAACACTGACCATGTATGTCTGAAATACTTTGGAATATATAAAATATACACTTATAAAAAATAAATAATAAAATACACATTTGTGTATAGACAGAGAGTAAGTTCAAGAGTAAAAGAGGAAAATTGTAATCATACTAAGGGTAGGGTACTAGAAAATAAAACAAATGCTAATTAACAAAATTATATTATTTTAAAATTCCAGGTAAATTAGTAAGTGACTCACCCCTGAGAGGATGAAACCAAAGGAAATTTAGACTGTTACCAGCCTCGTGCTTCCTTAGCATGATAATAAGCTCTATTAGAAAATGGATACTTATATGAGGATGTTTACCAACTGCCAACAAAAATTGTTGGTACTACTAAGATACTCCTCCAGCATTCTTTATGCATCAGTGAAAGTGTGTCTTAATCTAGTACTAAAAAAATTAGAAACAAAATTTATTTTGAGTTTCTCATTCTGAAATAAAGTCTTTTAACCTTCTTTTTAAAGTTTTATATACATAAAAAGGAAAAGTACAACATAATAGATCTAAATAGAAAAACATTTATTCTTTTTTTGGTCTTTTTGAGACAGGGTTTTGCTATGTATTTCAGGCTGGCCTTGAACTCCTGGTGATCCTCCTGCCTCAGCCTCCTGAGTGCTAGGTTACAGGCATGCATCACCACACCCAGTGAAAAACATTTATTCTACCTCTTGAATTGCTTTTTTATTATGAGTTTGGCCAACTTTAGGAAATCTGCAGGACTCTATGCCTAAGAATTTTTCCTAAGGAAATAATCATTTAAAAGTGATCAAAAATAGAGGTCTACAATAATTAAGGCAAATTTATACTGGGGGTAGGGGAAGGAATAAACCCAATGTCGAACAATAAGGGATTAAATGATAGCCTAGTCATGTAATGACATACTATTCAATATTTAAAATAGGCTTTTAGGGGCTGGGGATTTAGCTCAATGGCACCACGCCTGCCTTGCAAGTGCAAGATCATGAGTTTGGTCCCTGGTACCCCCCCCCTCAAGAAA
The DNA here is from genome assembly GCF_053883595.1 of Heterocephalus glaber. NCBI lineage: Eukaryota > Metazoa > Chordata > Mammalia > Rodentia > Bathyergidae > Heterocephalus > Heterocephalus glaber. Next base: position 20,297,800 of record NW_028258302.1, on the reverse strand, counting down.
AGGCTTTAAAAAGTTTTTAGTCAGAGAAAATTTTTAATAATAAAGGGTATAGTTTTGTCTGTGTGTGTGTGTGTGTGTGTGTGTGTGTGTGTGTGTGTGTGTGTTAATGTATGGCCCAAAACTGAAGAGCTCTAAACCCAATTTGGTAGTAATACATTTTTTCATCTTGCTTATCCATAGTTTCTATAATGAATGTGTCACATTTACAAAAAGGACAAAATGCTCCTTTTTATTCTATATGGTGGTGAAACCATCACATGAGTGCCTTTGGTACTACAAGTCTTACAATTACTGAGAAGGTGCTGTCAGGCTGAACATCCTAAAATCTGAGGGACAGTCTCACCTAACAAAGAATATCCTAACTGCAAACAGAGCCTAGTTGAGTAACACTAAATTAAATGGTTGAGTGGCAAAAAAAATTCTTCACCAGGTACTTTCTATAAGAACCAAGACTTAATATTTTAAGCTCCCTACTAACTCTTGTTTATATTAATTACTCATACCATACCATCAATTCACAAAATTGAATGTACTTTCTCAGTAAACATCAATAATTTCAGCTATATCTATATACCATCAATACCAAGCAAAGATTTTAATTCATAAGTTTTGTTTACAAATCAATATGAAGTATTCCCTTGTTTTCATAAATACTAAACAGATAAGAAATGGTACAATTGTCTGAAACCTTTGTTTTCTTGTAACCATTCCAATTGTTTATGTCAAAAACTGAGAAACTAGAAGATTAATAATGACAACTAACATTTATGTGCCAGGAACTGGGTTTAATACCTACATACATTGTTCTCTTTAATTCTCACAGCCACCACTGAGGCAAAAACTGTCCCTATTTTACAGATTGGGAAACCGAAGGTTGTAGAGATTAGTCACAGGCCCAAGGTCACATAACGAGCAAATATGCATGCCCGAGAATGATTTCAAATCCCACATTCTTCCATGAAAATAAAAGTATTCAGGTGAATCAAGCAGGCAGAAGACCTTGGAGCTGCGATGAAATACTGTTGCCTGATATAAATCCTCAGTGATGACACGTCTATTAAGAAAGAAAAAATTTGACTGCAGAATGCAGAGACCATTGCTTTTTTTTATTTTTCAGAGACCACTGTTTTTAACAGGAATCACTGAAAATGGTGAATTCATCTATCCTTCAATTTTGAAGGGAATTTACAGTGTTTTTTAAAGAAATTTTTTAAAAGTGTACAGAAAAAAATTCTCTAAAAAGTAATGAGCACTTCTTAATAGTATTTAAATTATACAAACTGGGCTTTAAAACTACTCTGAGGGCTGGGGGTATATATCTCAGTAGTATAGTCCTTGCCTAGCATGTTTAAGGCCCAGGGTTCCATTTCCAGCTGTGGGTGAAAGGATGGATGGATGGATGGACAGACGAACGGACAGACAGACTATTGTAAAAACTATCTTACATACTGGCAGGCCACTAGTAAAATTATAAAATAGTTAATGAGTTTTCGGTACTACTTGCAAGATGACTAGTCCCAAAGAATTACCTACCTAAAAAGCTCTAAAATCTGTACTTAAAACACTAGTTTTTCATTTCAAGGTAATCTGAAATATTTTCCAATTCAACCTTATCTAAACAATGTATTGGCTTGAAATTTTTGTTATTTAAATTTTCACTAAACAAAAACAAAAAAAGTACTGAGAGAATCTAAAAATTCTCCATTTCCTCTTTTGGAAATCTAGGCCTAAATATGACCAAAATGTAAGGATCTTATAACTATAAATCTTAGTGTTATTTTTCATAAATAACTACAAAAGAAAATAATATCTTTAGACATGTCAGAACTATCATCAGGGTATATTATGAACTTCAAAAAAATCTTATCATAGTTATAAAGCAAGTGTGCAAAGAAGACATTGGGGGTAAAGAACAGTCTTCCCCAATACGTAAAACTGTACTTCTCACAAGGTAAATGGGTTTAATATTTAAAACTTAGTTTTAAGCTTCATGAGTCCTCCTTTAACTCCAAACATAGCTGAAAGAAGTATTTAACAGAGCAACTTTTTAAAGCATGCCAGGTTATGGTTCATTTCCTATCTTTTAGTTTAAAGCTATCTTACTTATAAGAAATACAATATAGAAATTCCTCGTTCCAGTTTTGTTTTGTTTTATTTTTGCTTTTTCGAGACAGGGTCTCAACTATGTATTTCAGGTTGGCCTTGAACTCACTACATAGCATAGGTTGGCCTTGAACTCATTGAGATTCTCCTGCCTCAGCTTCCCAAGTGCTGGGATTACAGTCATCTGTCACTACATCTGGCAAGTATTTCTTTTTTAAAAATAAGGCTTAATACTCAAAGGAAAAAATTAACTTTCTATTTTAAACATACCATGTCATCTTTGCATGACGTAAAAAACACTGAAATCTTATGTTAGAAGTTCACCATTTAGAAGGTTTACAGGTGTGACTAATATGCAGTCTAGCCAGAGGCCTTTAATATTAAATACTTTCATTTTTATGGGGTATTTCTAATTGCCACTTCCCTGGTAATGGGGATTGAACCCAGGGCCTTCACACTGAGGTATATTCACAACCCTTTTTTTTTTTTATTATTTGAGACAGGGTCTCACTAAGTTGGTAAATTGCCCAAGTTGAGCAGAAATTTGTGATCAATCCTCCACAGGAGGATTATAGACAAATAGGCCTACAACCGCGTTATAAAATAAGCTACCATGTTCAGCATATTTTTTTGAAAATTTTGAGAAAGCATATTTACTAATAGCCAGCTACAGAATAATAAGGGGTTTTAAGGAACGTATAATTCATGAAAGCAGGTAACACATACAGAGTGTGCCAAAAAAATGTATACACACTTCAGGAAAAGAAAAATAGCATGATATTTTTTTAACAGGTGGTGCTACCTTTGTATGGGGGACCCTAGAGGATGTTATATATCACAGAAAACCCACTACACTGCCGGCCCTTAGAGAAGAAGTTGAAAATGCATGCTCAGTAATCTCAATGGCCAAGATTATCCAAGCAACAATTCATTGTACTAATTATTGTCTGGAAGCTAATGCCACCACTTTGAGCATATCTTGTAATTTTATAGGCCAAAGGTAACTTGTACTAATCACATGATGTTCAATAAATTTAGTATTAAAATATTTATACAGGTTTTTCTTTTCTTGAAGTATGTATATATATTTTTTGGTGGACTCTGTATATACATGATTTGCATTCGTTCTTAGAGCACAGCCAAAGACATTAGAAAGCATGCTCAAAGTTACTTGTTTTTGTGTGCCTAATGAGGTCAAGCTAAACTCCAACTAGGGTGAAAAGGAAGACTATCATAAGCCACTTTCTAGCATGAGATTTCCCTTAAAGTTTTTCTATTTATATTCCAAAAGGCATTATGTTTATTTGAACAAACAGGATACTTTATGTTCAAGGTCAAAAGGTGAAGGCCTTAGAATGATTTCTGTATCAAATAATAATGACTGTAATTTTTCATGTGTTATGAATGTCTTCAAAACAATGTTATAAAATAATCTACACTCAATTTTGTAAGTGAAGAAATTAGGATACCTAAGTTGTCTTCACTCAATACAAAACACTTAGTACATGTTGGAGCCATAATTTGCATTTAGTGCATTCTCTAACTGAGGCTATCGAAGCCAATCTTTTTGTTTTGAGACAGGGTCTCACTTTGTAGTTCAGGCTGGCCTCGAACTCATGGTGATCCTCCTGCCTCAGCCTCCTGAGTGCTGGGATTATAGGTGAGCGCTACCATGCCCGGCTTTTTTTTTTTTTTTTTTTAAATTTAAGGCAGCTAGGCTTTTATCTACATATACATACTGACAGGGAGATATTAACAAAATGTAGGAAAAATTTTAATCATTCCACTTTAGTTTCACAGAAGCAGAATGTCTTCTAATCTCAAAGCTTGGTTTAAAAGTAGGTATCTAAATAACCATCAGATGTTTTACTCTTGTTCTTGAATGCTGAGGGCAATGTAATTAATAAAAAGAGACTAAAGATAAGAGGGAGGAAAACAGTCATACACAAACCTTGCTTCTGGTCGCTAGCTGCAGTGACAGGGGTGCTGGCAGCAAGATGAGCGCTCTCCACAGTCCCATAAACCACAGGGCTGTGCTCGGGGACCTGGCTGGGCAGCTGCTGGGATTTGAAGTATAAAAAAGGGTGATAATGAGCGTGCGAACATAAAAACTAGCAACATGGAACCCAAGCTAGGGAGAAAGACAAAGAAGGGCAGAAGGTCACAAAATTAAAAGAAGGAAAAAATATACAGGCCAATTTAATAAATTCAAACAGTACATGAGAAGATAAGGAAAAGGAGGAAAGAGGCAGCAGGAAAGGGGAAGGAAAAAAGATGATTACTATTAACCACAGCAGAAGACAGCACAATTATTAGTACACTTCATTCTCCAGTGTTCCTTCTAAGGACAAGCTGACTTTTCAACCTAACAATGTCACAGCTATGAGAGAATTTAACAACTTCCCCAAAACCAAACAGGTTTGGTCAAATTCAAATCTGAACTACCTAGCAAAGAAGTTCATCTGCCAAAAGCAGAATAAACAAAATATGAAGGATTTAAAAAACAGTTACTGGGCCGGGGATTTAGTGCAGTGGCGCTGCGCCTGCCTTGCTAATGCAAGGTCCTGAGTTCAATCCCCAGTACTGGAAAAAAACAAAAAACAAAAAACAACAACAGTTATTGATTCAAGAAAACAATATGGAAGGGTTGTGATCCTGTTAAATGTCCTTGTCATTATATAGATGAAATGTGACTTGGAAAATATTTAAATTCACTTTCACCTTAAAATGTCTTTAGGTTCTGGATCAAGAAATTAAAATCAAAAGTCCAAATGAGGGCTGGCGATTTAGCTAAGTGGTTCCGCCGCCTGCTTCACAAGCACAAGGTTCGGAGTTCGATCCCCAGTACCAAAAAGAAAAAAGTCCAAATGAAATATCTGGCTTCTCAGAACTGAGGAAACCATTGTATTGAGTGAAAAATACCCATTAAAAATTCAATCAAGTAGGTTGACAAAACTGCAGCCATTGTGCAACTCAGAGGGAACATTTTACATGAGAAAGGACAAGAACACTCATTCCTATATCACATTCCAGGCAGGTATTTATTTTGGATTTGAAGGTTACACAAAAAGCCACAAAATGAAGCAGTGTCTCTCTTAGGAGATTTAAGGTCAATGTTTTGGTAACTTAAACTCCCACACTGAATTCTACCCATGTTATCAGAACACAGTTCTCTGGACAATTCTGTGAGGTTGTTTGAGGGTGAGGTGGGGAGATTAAGATGTGAGTCTGGGTAGATAGGGTTACTTAAGCTAGTAAAAAACATTTTCTAGTCCATAGTGTTAGTTCTTAAAGAGGAAATATAAATGAAATGGACCTATCGTTTAGCATGACAGATATCATTTAAATAACAATGCTTTTTAGGAAATACAACATGTAATTCATATTTGACTACACATGGACTGTACAGAATAATGATAGGAAAGGGGGAAATGCTAACATTTCATCTATTTATTTTTTTTGTTTATTTTTTTTTTTTGGTACCAGGGATCAAACTCAGGACCTTCCGCTTGCGAGGCAGGCAGTGCCAGAACCACTGAGCTAAATCCCCGGCCCAATTTCATCTATTTATTAGATCAAAAAAAGTGCTCAAATACCACAATTAGTTCTAAATAAAAAATACTATGATTCCATTTCCATATATAAAAAATGAAGAGAATTGCTGTTTTTATTTTGAATCATGAAGAAATAAGTAGTAATGCCATAATTACTCTACTCTGAATGCTTAGCTTCAGTGGGGAAAAATTATAGTATTATAAATTTAAAAATTAGTATGGCTTCATAGCTAAAAATGAAAATACAGACTGTTCAGTTCTACTGGCTGAAAACGTATCTAGAAAAAGGAAACACTATATTTTCAGCTCTATATTTATAAAATTATAAAATTAAAGTTATCACTGTATTTATTAAACAGTTATCTACATTTCCCACTTCAGAAAGATTTGTATATTGTGTCATTTACCTGAAAAGAAAAAAAATATTAACTATTCCAATTACCTAGGAAATAACCAAAATGTAACTGAACAAAATGGCAGCCATGTTTAACATTCAGTGTTCAAGACAGAAGAGGCTACTGATACTTGTAAGTTTGTATAGATCTGAGGATTTTCAATGTAAAACGCCTTCAGTTTTATAAAAAAATACATATTTTATATTAACAAAGCCCTAAGAACTTATGTATAGTCATAAGAAAGGAAGGACATGGCATACTGATTATGTAATAGCTCCTAATTCAAATATATAGTATAAAGATATATATCTACACCATTCTGGTAAGTACAGTACAAATCAGTTTCATCAGCTATAAAATGAAAACTAAATATACTATAGTTCTTTCAACTCTTAACATTCTAAAGGCCTCTGAGAGTACGACAAAAATGATGACATACAATATCGGCATAAATTAAATATTTCAATCTTATTCTGGATTCACTTTAATTTAGGATAATTTCAAATTTTAGTTAACCCTTTAATTTCATCTACTCTTTCTTTTTTTATTTTTTAAATTATTTTTATTTTTTATTTTTTGGTAACGGGGATCGAACTTGGGACCTTGCGCTTGCGAGGCAGGCACCGGAACCACTGAGCTAAATCCCCGGCCCCCCATCTACTCTTTCTTAATGACGTTATTCAACTATAACAGTCCATTAGAAGGAGTTTATTTTTCCAAAGCATAAACAAGTATGAACTACTTTAATTAATAAATAATAAAAAGCAGGAAATACAATATTGTGACTCAAAGCACTGTATCCTATGTTCTATGCATTTTATCTATACAAAGAAATTAAGCTACATTGTTAAGAGCATACTAAGGAATTCCAAAACTACTGCATTTCAATCACATGAACTATTGATAGAAATGAAAACACATAAAAATCATTCTGAAAGGGTAACCATTATCGAATATAAAATAATTCAATAAAGATGCCAAGAATGTAAGAGTTAAAAGGTCAAGGTTGATGAGCAATTTTTCCCACACTGCTGCAATATTTCATAATTTATGTCAGTACTAAATTCTAACCCCCAAAGTGTTTTGAAATCAGACTATTAGCAGAAGGAGAAAAAAGTTTATTATTTTTCAAACTGAGTAAGTAATAGGGAAGTTTACGGATAAAAAATAATTAATTCCTGATAGTATCCAAGAATGGAAATCCTTTTATTAATTCTACTTGACAACGGCATTAATGAAGATTTATATATTGAACTTAAAGTAGTGGGCTAAGGGAAAATGACAGGCTTGGGCCTAAATATTGGAGGAATTCGTTCCTTTTTTTTCTTTCTTTCTTTTTCTTTTAAAGAATGTTTACCAATCAGGTAAAACAGGCAACCAAATCAGGACTGTTCTTAAATATTTCTTTGCATAATGTAAAATTAATTCTTCTTTTCATAACAGCTCACACTGCTTCTGTCAAGAAAAGATTCATCTTTTTTTTTCTTGTTTGTGATATATAGGACATTAAAGTATGCAGGTGAAGACAAATGCCTGTTTGTACTGCTCCGAAAACATTTGTATATTTTTAAATGGTTGAGGGAACAGACACATAAAAATTATATAAAATTCAAGCCCTGTGTAGTGGCACACACCTGTAACCTCAGCATGAATTTCAAGGGCAGTCTTTGCTAAATAGTGGGTTAAAGGCCAAAAAACACACAAAAAGATATATATATTTCAAATTTCAGTGTTCATAAATATCAATTTATTGGAATAGACCAAATCACTCATTTATTTATGTATTACATATGGCTGCTTTTGTGGTAGTGCTCAAAGAAACAACATGGCTATAAACCTAAAATGCTTACTACCTGGCCCATTACAGATGTTTGCTGACCTTTATTACAAATCACTGAGAAAGCCAGAGACTTCTAATGGTTATATGAATATAAGCAAGCAGTTGATATAATTTATTGCCACCATGAGAGGCTACTTTTTTCCTGATTTATGCAAGCCATTTTAAAAATTATTATTTTATCAGTTCATTTCTCCAGTACACAATTACATTCACTGTGGGGAGTTGGTAATTACATATCTTAATTCTTTTTATGTCCCTTTCCCCTCCTTCTTTTCCTCTTCCCTCCATCTCTTGATCCACTTCCCATTTGGAAAAGATCATTTGCAAAAGATCTAACTCTCTGTTTACTATTATCCATCTTTTATTTTGCATTTTAAATTGTTTATACTTTGGGTTTCCCATATAACAGAAACCATACAGTACCTAAGCTTGTGTGTCTGATTTATTTCACTTAATATTATGGTCTCAAGGTACATCTATTTTCCTATAAATGACTCAAATTTATCTTTCTTTATGGCAAAGTAGTACTCTATTGTTTATAAATATTTTCTTTATCCATTCACCTATTGATGGAAACATGGGCTACTTCCAAATGTTAGCTATTATGAGTTGTACTGCTATAAACATGGGTATGCATGAATCACTGAAATAATGATACTTTTAATTCTTTGGGGAAGATACCTAGAATGGGGATAGCTAGGTCAAATGGAATTTCTAGTTTTCTTTTTTTTGAGGATTCTCCATTTTAATTTCCTTATTGGTTATACTAGATTACATTCTCACCAACAAGAGTTCCTTTTGCCCTCTGCAGCCAAGCCAGCATTTCTTATTATTTTATTTCTTGATGAGAGCCAATCTTTCTGGATTAAGATGGAATCTCAGTGTTTTAATCTGCACTTCTCTAATGGCAAGAGATGTTGAACATTTTTTCATGTGTTTATTGGCTATTTCTACTACTACTACTACTACTTCTGAAAAGTGTCTATTCATTTCAGTAGTCCATTTTTTTATTGGGTCTTTATTTTGGGGAGGTCTAATAATTTTTAGTTCTTTATGTATTCTAGATCAGTGGTGGCAAACCTACGGCACATGTGCCACAGTCAGGTGTTATTATCACTGAAAATTCTAAAAGGCTCACTATCATTGTTTTAGATGTTAGTCCTCTTAGGAATAGCTGGCAAACATTTTTTCCAATTCTGTAGGTTGTCTCTTCACTCTGTTTGTTGTTTCCTTTGCTTTCCAGAAGATTTTTTTTTTTTTAATGCGGTACCAGGGATCAAACTCAGGACCTTGCATTTGCGAGGCAGGCATGGCGCCACTGAGCTAAATCCCCAGCCCTGCACAAGCTTTTTAATTTGATACGATCCCATTTGCTGACTCCTCGTACTATTTCTTGTGCCACTGGGGTTCTGTTCAGAAAGGCCTTGCCTATGCTTATGTCTTCAAGAGTTTTACCTATTTTATCTTCTGTAGTTAAGTGTTTGTTTTAACATTTAGATCTTTGATCCATTTTATTTCAGTACATGGGGAGAAATATGGGTCTAGTTTCAATCTTGTGGATGTGTATGACCAGTTTTCCCAGAGAGAAGCTACCTTTAATTGTTTCATATTTTATCATTCCAGGTACAAATGATTTTTCAAAGGCCCATTCAGTAACTTTAAGACAATCCTTGTAGAAAATACCCTTTTGTTCCCCCTTGTGGTAGTGGGAGTTGAACCCAGAGAAGGCTGAGCTACATGGCCAGCACTTTTAAATTTGTTTTAAATTCTGAGATAGGATCTTCCCAAATTGTCCCAGTGTGCTTTGAACTTATAATCCCTCCTGCCTCGGCCTCCAGAGTAGCTAGGATTATAGGTGTGAGCAACTGCAATCAGCTCACTTTGTGTATTTAATGTATATAAATCCAGAGGCTAAACAAGTACTGTATAGCCTTTACTGAAAAACATGAAGTCAAGAAACAAATTAATATACTTGACTTCGCTTAGGAAAAGGGACCAAAATATGTTTCTTTCATAATTGGAAGAGAATTTCCCACATTTACTTATTAGAAATGTGTATGGGTATGTGTGTGTGTCCTTCTGGTGTGTACCGTGTACAAAACATTTAGAATCCACTTCTGACCAAGACAAAATTCATAGCTCCATGGACTATTCATGCAGGATGAACTGGAGGAAAGAAAGAGTAGTTATAATGACGAAAATATACGAAGTTACTACAGGAGTCCAAAGGAAATAATTTTAGCAGGTGGTGTGACTGAATTTTATATAAATATAGAAAGTAAAGTGAGAGGACTTGGTAATTAATTAGGTAACTGGGTAGAGAAAGGACCAATACAGAGCAGAGGGATACAAAGAAAGCTCTTAGATTTCTGGCTTCTTAGATGTGTGTTAGTCACTGAAAGAGGGGATACTGCAGGAGACATTAGAGACCCCAGGGTGAAGGAGAGGAAGATTATGGACTTATGGTTAAGAGTCTGAAATGACTGAAACACTTGAGTATAGAGATTTATTCATAATATAATAAAATATGGGATGACATGATGAGTATTTCTTCTAATATGTGGATAATAACTCACAGTGAATAATGACCATACCCACAATGTAACAGGAACAATAAGTTACACACTGAACTCTAATGCCAGAAAAAATACACTGGAATCTGCATCATTCAAACAGATCAGTTCTTTATCTTTCTGTACGTTTTCTAAGAAATTACCAGTTTCAAAATCTTAACTGACATAAACTTACTATTTAATGGTAGAGCCCTTGTCAGCTTTGAACAGCTCTAACCAGTACAAGCCCATTTAAGTGTCTTCATCCACTGATCTTAGTTCTTGGCTCTGAAATGAAAATCATATCCTCTCTAAATTGATAACAAGTATCATATAGTGAATTCAGTGCTGAGAGCACAGTGCTGAATAAGGCATCATGCTCCTTGCATCCAAATATTCTAATGATTGAGACAGACAACCAGAAAATAAGCATGTATCAGGCAAAGGTTAATGCTATGAAAATTAAGGCAGGTTACAGGACAGACAGAAAGGGTTGTGATGTGTTATATAGTCAGAGATTGTCTTCTGAGAAAGTCATATCAGAAGAGGCACCTGAAAGAGGCAGACTTGGAATATGGAAGAGCATTCCAGACAAAAAGAACATTAAGAGCAAAGGGTAGAAGTAAGTTTAGAAGTGTGGACAACAGGGAAGAAGTTCAGTAGCAATGTAGTGCAATGAAACAAAATGGAGAGGAACAGGAGAAGGGACCAGCAATGCAGCCAGAAACCCCATGATTAATGACTTCATAGAAATCTCCAAAATGCTATGAGAGTATGAACTCTTCTATGTTTGAGCCCCTAGTAAAGAGAGACACAGGATCATTTTCAGTAGGAAAGGGATGTGACTGGATCTGTGTTTTAAAAAGGTCACTCATTCTTGCTGCTGCTGTGTAACAAGTAGACAAGAAGAGGCAAGACAGAAGCAGGGAGATGAGTAATGAAGTGCCTGCTGTCTAGGAGAGAGGAAAGCGTCCTTAGAATACAGTAATAGCAGTGAAGGTGGTAAGAATGGGTCAGATAGGACCTGTGGATAAAGTGGTTGTGGGGTGTGAGAGAAAGAGGATTTAAGGATGAGTTACTGGGCCGGGGATTTAGCTCAGTGGTTACACTGCCTGACTTGCAAGCACAAGGACCCAATTTCAATCCCTGGTACCAGAAAAAAAAAAGAAAAAAAAGAATGAGTTACTGCCTGAGCAACTGGGGTAGACTGCAGAATGATTTACTGAAAAAAGGGGGAACAAGGTTAGCAATGAATACCTGAAGAAATGGACTGTTACCCAGGGGCCATAAACTCATATTCCAGCATACACCAGCTGGGACTTCACTGTGAAGCAAAAGGGAATAACACAATAATAGGACAATTAAACCAGAGGATGTATATTCTGGCCAAAAGCATTGGTGAAATATTTTTTCCCTTTAAACACTGACAGGAAAAAATGACAGACGTCTTTAACAGACAGAATGGCCTCTTGGAAGGCAAGGAAAGGTTGCTATGGTGTAGGGAAGGGGGAGAGAGACCCACATACTCCAGATAAAAGTTCTGAGGTTGTAAAGCAGAAGATATTACGGAATTAAAGTTCTTGTGGGGAGGGGGAAAAGGAAACAAGAAAAACTCCAAAAAGCAAGAATAATGTGAATGGAATTTTCTCTATATATATTAAAGTGTATTATAAGCTACAGGATTTGCTGTAGGTTGAATATGGTTTAAGGGTCCCCAAAGGCTTCCTATATTGAAATTTAAACCCCATTGGGAGGTACTGAGAAAGTGGGAATAGAATAAGACTATGTTATTTAGAGGTGGGATCTTGGGAAGGGACAGGGAATAGGCAAGATCATTGGTTCCCATGCTGAATCCTGGTATCTATTTAAGAAGTGAGAGAGTAGAAGAGACACACACACACACCCCTACATGTTCTGTGTCTCCTTCCTTGTGATGCTTGTACATCACCACAGGTCTCTGCCAGCAAGAAGACCAACTGCAGACCTCCAGAATCATGACTCTAAATAAAACTCTACTGCCGGGCGATGTGGTACATGCCTGTAGTCCCAGTACTTGGGAGGCTGAGGCAGGATGATTGCCACAAGTTCAAGGCCAGCCTGGACTACATAGTGAGTTCAAAGCCAGCCTGAACTACACAGTGAGACCCTGTCTCAAAAAAACAAAAACAAAATCAAAATCAAAAACAAACAAAAAACCCTCTATAATACATTCAGTTTCTGATATTGTATTTCTGGTAACTGAAAACAGGCTAATACAGTATTTAAGATAGCACGTGCACACACACACGCACGCACGCACGCACGCATGACAGTAATGGATTGTAAGACCAGTATTCTTTGCTACTAAATTCTGATACAAAGGGCCATCCCAACAGCAAGAGTTCAGACCAGAACATGGTTCAGGATGTATCTGGAATTATGCTGAAACTGCAAATTAGTAGCCCTTGGCTAAATCTAGTGGGTTTTCTTTGGTTGCTACCATAGTATTTGTTGATGGATTAGTTACTAACATTTAAAAGTTTCAGCTTTGTTTTTATTTTAGCATAACTAGAAGTTTCTAGCTTCTTTTCAAACAACATTTTACATAATTTTATATATATAACAGCCAGGAATGATCATTTCCATTAACCAGAGCCACCTTCTCTCTATATGTATCCGCTACTTTGTATGATTTTCCAGAAAATGAGGTCAATATCACTTGTCATTATCATGCTTGTACTGTTGTTTTTCCTTGTCTTTTTTAAACTTTTATTTTGGTACTGGGGATCAAACTCAGGACCTTGTGCTTGTGAGGCAGGAAGCAGAACGACTGAGCTAAATCCCTGGTCCTGGACTGTTGTTTTTCTTTTTTTTTGGTACTGGGGATTGAACTTGGGACCTCGTGCTTGCAAGGCAGGCAGGAGAACCACTGAGCTAAATCCCCAGCCCCTACTGTTGTTTTTCTTAAGGAGAAGAAATCTTTTTAGCATATGTCTCTTAAAAAGCTATTTCCTCATTCCATGAATTTTGTGCATTTGAAAAGACAATACATTTTAAAGTGTGGATTTAAATGCAAATCACCCAATAAAATGAACTTATGTTTCACAGAAGACAGATACAACAATTCTCACAAAGAACTACCTACATTACAACTGTTGACTAAGGGCCTTTATCTGCTGAAAGTATACATTCACTGTCCTTTATAATTACTTAGATACATACACTCATCTCATTTTTAGGCCTATGGTGCCTGGGAAAAGATACAAACCAAAAGATTTCTGTGAAGAAGAACAAAAGGATAACTGGGAAAGATCAAGCTTGGAAGATTAAAAAAATATAAACAAAACAAACACCTCACAGGAATTTAAATGCAAAAATATCTATACATGTTCAAGTTGAGACCCTAAACAAAAACTGACAAAGGAACTCAACTATACCTCCAGACAGTAATACTTTAATGTTTGAAAACACAGAGTAAAATGTGGCTGCTCTGATAAACTAATCCCAAATTTTTGCCATAGTACACCCCCATCTAACAGTATCTAAATAGACAATTTCAATTTGGAAATTTTGCCTGTCCCAGGTAAGAGAATGCATATAAGCCCTTCTTAATCTTTCAGACTTGGAATGTCCCTGAATAATGGGGGATGGTGAAGAGTTCTTTAACAATCATTAATACAACCTTAACAATTCAAGTATCTATAAAATTACATGTTACACTCTCTGGATAAAGACACTGAAATAACATCACGTCAGTGTGAGACTATCATTTTTCCAAATGAAAAATACCTCATTATAAGAAAGGACCAAGTCTTAAGATCAAATCTGAATCACAGCTATTTGACCTTAATATTTAAGAACATTTTTAAACCTATAGTATAAAACTCAGTCAATAGCTTATTATTCTGGTATGTCTTATATTTGATCATCTACATCATTTGTGTAAACTAGGCTCTGAGGAATCTCATAATCCAGCCATAAGAGAGTTTTTGGAAAAGCAAGCAGCACTCTCTCTTTAATTATTTTGTTTTTACATGTTTTTATATGCTGGGCTCTCAACTTAGATAATTTTAAAGATATGAAAATCACTCAACTCTAAATTTTGATAAATTAAACGTGACCCAGAATGCAATAAAAATCTTGTCAAATTTGGGGGAATCTCATTTTCTACTACAGTTTACTAAACTTTAGCTCCTCCTAGAATGTCTTGATTTCTAAAAACCAGAAAGTGAACTCCTAGGAGACCATAATAACCCATTCTTAACTAAAAATAAAAGGTGCCTACCTGAATTTACCAATAACCCTAGTAAATAATAGGAAACACTTTCAATTCAAGAAGTTCAGTTAAGTAGTCTTAAAATGTAAAAAGCATACTTGTTATACATCAAGATATTCTCTGAATAACATAGACAATGATCTCCAGAAACACTTTAAATTCTAAACCTTAATGTTTACACTAATATAGCGTGCAGTATTTAATTTCTAGAGTTACATACTAAAGACATAAAATACTCATTTAATGATGAGGTTTCCATAAGAATACAGCTCCTTTTGGTATCATGTAATAGTTCATTAAGAAGAGGCAGCAGCTGTGCTCTGAATGTGAAGACAACAGATAGAATATTACCAACAAAATATATTACCAACAAAAATTTGGAATAGGGCTGGGGATTTAGCTCAGTGGTTCCGCTGCCAGCCTCACAAGCATTAAGGACCTGAGTTCGATCCCCGGTAGGAAAAAAAAAAAATTTGGAATAAAAATAATTTGCAAAGAGAACACATCTGTTGAAATACCATTTAGATATTCAAGACTAGGAGACAACTGATGGAAATGGGAAGTACAGAAAGTAGCTATAGAAAAAAGGAGGTTAATGAACAAACACACACCATCATCCATCATGGCTCACTCTGTCTTACCTGAGGAGGAGTAGGTGTGGACGTGGGTCGTCCTATGGGTGGAGTGGGATTTCGGCTGCCACCTCCAGACATAATCTCCTCAGTTATGTCTTTACCTCCCTGGTTTGGATCTCGAATTCTTATCTACAAGGTTAAGTAAAATGCCAAATGTACAGATGGTCAGTTATGTACAAGATTTATAGGTATATGAGTTAAATGTGCAAACTAAGAAAAATAAAGTTGATAATCACATTAGATGTTCTTAAAAATCACAGAACCATATGGGGTCATTCAAAACACTTTAGGTCATTAGCTCTGACATGAGCTACTTAGAATAATAAGTAAAACAGGGATATAATAGGCTGAAATTCTAAGTCAGAAAGGCAAAAAAAATTGTACTTATTAAGATTCACAAATTGATTTTATGTACAACATTTAAACAAGGCTCATAAGAGTTTTAACATATGAAAGTTACTATGTAGAATGCAGTTTTAAATGCTCTACATAGTACTTGAGATTTTCTAACAATGAGTAATATACATATATAATGATATAGGAATAGAAATTTATCCTGCAAATAAATTTATATACAAGTACTCATGTAAGGATGCTCATTGAAATATTGTTTTCTTCCACCAAAGACACAGAAACATCATAAAGGCCAATCAAGAACAGAGTAGTTCAAAAATTATCCTATTTCTTTACAAGTAGATATCAAACAGCCAGGAAAAAGAATCAGGGAGATGAAAAAATGAAAGATATAGAACAGTGTCTACAGTGTTCTCATTTTTAAGGCTATTTGTGCTTACAGATATCAGTGGGGATGGTGCTAGACTGAAGATGGGAGTATCTGGATCCAGGCATCCCATAGGACAGTGTTGAGGCATGAAGGACTTTTCTGTTGTTCATTATCTACATAGCTTAATTAAGGGAGTTTGGGGTTCTTGAGACTTTCAGAGAATTTACTAATAATGCCATCTGGATCCAGAAGCTTACAAGGGAGCAGTTCTTCAATGAGAATTTCTGTATCATCTACTTTCTCAGGGTCAAAACTTTGTTTCTACTATAATTTTAAGTACTGTTTTGATTAACTTATTCTAATTTCTCCTTCAGTAATATCTATCATTACTGTCTTCCATTTTCATTGTTACCTTTATTCATTTTTCTGCATCGTGAAAAGTGTTATTCAAGTTCAAATCCTACCATGCTGATTCAACATTTCTAAAGCACAGTTTTTTGACTATAGGGTGATGATACTCTAGCATCTCCTATTTATTATGACGTGCACAAAGAATTTTCTAATAATAAAGTACCAGGTTTTGAACATCACTAATTTTCTTTTTTTGTACCAGGGATCGAACTCAGGACCTTGCACTTGTGAGACAGGCATGGTGCCACTGAGCTAAATGCCCAGCCCTTGAACATCATTAATTTTTTTTTTTTGGTACCAGAGATCGAACTCAGGACCTTGTGCTTGCAAGGCAGGTGGTGGAACCAGAGCTAAATTCCCAGCCAAACATCATTTATTTTTAAGAGTTCTTTAAGAGTACTGTGATAATGCCACTCCCATCTATCTCACCTGTATGAATACAGAAGTCTCTTTATTATAAAATGAACCCATTTTGTGTGTTCTGATGGAAAGTGACAGCAAGCCACTCTTATACAAATGTTCTGCACTTTGAATTTCTATTACTATGTATATTCAATTCTACTGGCCTGCCTTTCTTGGTCAGAGGTAAAACACCTGTAACTTAATAAAAACAATCAGAATACATTTCTAAAGTCTGCTTTTTGGTTATTTTGTTTTTGGGAAAGGATCTTGCTATGTAACCTAGGCCAGCCAAGAAATTGTGATTCTCCTGTCTCAGTCTCCCAACCCTGGGATTGTAAGTACATGCAACCATGCCACGCTTGCTTTCTGTTTTTAAATCTATTCCAAAAATTTTTTAAATTTTTTCTTGTTGTTTATAATATTTTAGCTCCTTTTATTCTTGTGCTTTTTTTTTTTTTTTTTTGATACTGGGGATCAAACTTGGATTGTGCTATTTTTTTCTCTGTCAGTTTATATTTTAAAGGAAAGTTAGTTAGGACTGGTGGTAAAAGGGCCAGAACGTAAGATCTGAACTGAAATTCATGCCACTGAATGAGACCTTGGCACTTGAAATTCTCCTAGTTCCAAAGTTGGAATGCATATTGTCACGTAGCACATCTAGCCTAGTGAACAGTGAAAGTATATTAAGTAAATAGTAAGTACAACTTCTAGTTATATTATCATAAAAACCTTCGGGTCGAGTTGAGGAGTTGGGATATAATGGAGAATAAAAAAAAAAACGGCACAATCAATTGTAAACTGAGATGAATAAGAACTGGATAAACATATTTGATAAGTGAATAGACTTCTCAATTTAAAATAAGAAAAATAAAGATCTCTTACAGTTTTTTTCTCTCTCTTGGCTGGAGGGGGCTGTTGCTGCGTAGGCACTATGATAGGTGCGGACTGATACACTGGCTGACTTGGGTAAAAAGGCGTTCCTGAAGAATTAGAAAAAAATGAAAAGTGTTCAGTTATTTTGTCAAACAATATATGACTATGAATGGTACCCTGTCACTAGATAATCCTTTCAAAGAAGTAAAAAATAAAAACAAAAAATCCTAAGCCTTCTAATTATCTCTTTCCACAAGTTCTCTTCCAGCTACTAAAGTGGTCAAGAAATCATTCCCAAAATATATAATGTTTTGAAGTAGCTATAAACATTCAATATAAAAACAACTAAATTCCTGCAGACTGAAATGAGAGATCTTTTGAAAACACGAAGTGTGTTATAGGGCTACTTTTTTTTTAAAAAGTGTGTCATAGGGCCCAATACCTGCCACAGTAATTCTCAAACAAGAGCTTATTTATCTAAGTATATGTGTGTAGGGCTTTGGTTACAGGCAGCAGGGAGGATATTTCTAATTATCCTGGGGTAGGGAGTCTAATAATTCTTACTTATGGATAATCACTATCATAAGGAGCAACTATTAAGGCTTGATAAATACCTTAATATGGGGGGGGAGGGTGGCCTAAAGACATAGTCCAGATACTAAGGTACAAGTTGCAAACTACATTTTTCTAGCATTCTAGAAAAATGTAGAAAAAAATCCTACACCTTTGCTCTACCTGTAATCTACTTTTGTTCCTATCCCCTGTGTATACCAATCTGAATCAGACTAAACAAAGTCCGAGCTGGAGATGTAGCTCAGGTGTAGAGTGCTTACCTAACATGCCACAAGCCCCAAGTTCAAGCCCCAGAAGGAAGAGACATAAAATTCGAGTCACAGGACAGGTATGGCTACAGTTATCCATTTTGGAGCTAGTAGAATATGGCCAACATCTAAACCTTGAGACTGGATGACTCAGTAAATAGGTAGGGGTTGAAAAGAAGCTCAAGGATGAAATCTTTTTAGAAGTCACAGAAAGGAGAAAAGCCCAGCAAAGGAGATAGAAAAGAAAACTAAGGTAGTGAAGTGAAGAAAACTGTTCAAGATTGAGGAAGTACTTAATGTCAAATGGTCCTGAGAGGTCAACTAAGATTTGTTAAAGTAGAAATCATTAGCGATCTTGACAAAAGTTCTTGGGTAAGGGCTGGGGATTTAGCTCAGTGGTTCTGCCACCTGCATTGCAAGTGCAAGGTCCTGAGTTCAATGCCCAGTACCAAAAAAAAAAAAAAAAGTTCTTGGGTAAGAAGGTAGGAGATATAGCCTCGTTCAGGTACACTGAATAGTAAAGTAAATAGAAGAACAAAAGTAAAGTCAGTGAGGATAGATAACTCCTTTTCTTAAAAGCTTTGCTGTAAAAAGAGAAACTGGAGAAATAGGGCTGTAACTGGACAAGAATATGAAGTAAAAAAATTTTTAGAAATATGGGAAGGAGACAAAAATGATTTTATACTAATAGGACTACTCTATGAGATTTTTTTTTTAATGACAATGTAGAAAAAAAAGAAATGCTAATGTAGTATCCTTAAATGGGTACATGACAGGATCTAATGCACACTGATTAATGACAACAACAAGAAAAGAAATGTGTGTGAAGGTAGTTAACACAGATAAAAACTAGAGGAACTAATGAAAAATAAAATGATATTGGCTCTATTATCATTGTCATTACCAAAATCTCCACTACTGTCATCAAAATCTTCAAGTGGAAATTTCTGGGAAGCAGTAAAATTTGCAGTACTAGAACTCTGCAGATTAGCAACCAAAATCAGAGAATCAGATTTAGAAAAGATTTAAGCAGAGGATAGGACTAGGATTTCAGGAAGTTCAATGTAAAAATCAGAAAGAAAAATCTCAGACATTTTCTAGCAGTAAGTAAACTATTCTCAAAGTACAGCTCAAATTGGCAATTCTATGCTACCCTATTATGTCATTAGTTCCTAAACCCAGAAAATATACCCTTAAAATTGGTTTCAAATGCTGCTAGACAAGCAACATAATCTGAAGTGAAATAAGATCCAAAAAGTGAACTACCTCCATTGGGAAAAAAAATCACATTCTTCTCATGAACCATTTTTCAATTACCATAACTGTGAAAATCTGGTATATCACACACATCCAATAAATAGTTCCTGAATATTCCTCATTTCTATTTGATTAAAATGTATTTTTTGCATTTTGTATTTATCAGTTAAGAGTTACTTACTGTCTCTGGAAGTTAGGCCTCTTATACATGGAATGAAGCAGTTTATTTACATAAGGAGGTCTGTCAACTGCAATCTAATGGCTGAATCTACCCTACCACTTTATTTTCTAAATAAAGTTTTACTGTAAAACATCTCCATACAGTTACCTGTCAATAGCTACTTTTACACTACAGTGGCAGAGCTAAATAGTTGAAACAGTGATCACAAGGCCCGAAAAGCCTGAGATTTTTGCTATCTCATTCTTTACAGAAAAACTGCTGATCCAGTTCTACATCAGTAGTTTCAGAATCCTAGTTTATATAAAAGGTACAAATGATGTGTGGCAAAATTTAAAACAATAATCATGAAATAAACATACACTCTTCCAGGTATCCCAACTTGAAAATTTTATAATGAACTATTCCTATTTTTAAAATTGTTTCATCCTACTCTTTTGTTGTGAAAACAAAAGGTCTCTTATATCAACTAACACGGACAGTAATAGCAGTTTTCTTTAAAGATTTTATTGACAAAATTAAAATTAGAGTAGTCTTGTATGTTTCTTCTTTTTTTACTTTACTTTTTCTTCATTTTACTTGTCTCTAATATTAAAAGATCTGGGATAGTTTCTCTAGTGTGAGAAACTGAAAGTGTAAATAAGGATTAAAATGAATAATTGATAATTTGAAATAGGAAAATGTCCAAAGGTGTAGGGGTGGTGGGAGGGCAAGGGGAAAGGGAAGACGGGAAAGGAAAAATTATGAGAAAAGAAAAAAAAATGGAAATGAAATCTATGTAAATAGGGAAGGGCAGAGGGGGTGAAGGGCACACAGGCAATGGGGAAAAAAATAAAAACCAAGATACATCATGTACAGGTACAAGCACCCAATGATAAATGTAAACATATCGTATACCTAAAATGTACCAATAAAAGAATAAAAAATAAATAAATAAAATAAATATAAAAGATCTGGGAACTACTGGTGCAGTCAATATTTAGATTTCTTCTCGGTTGTAAAGCCCCAACCACAACATTCTTTTAGTTTGTTGTCAATATTTATTTTTTATTAGTGCATTTTTGCAATACATAATGATTATGTTTCCTTGTCAGGAGTTGGTACATGTGTATAACACAGATTACTCAACGAAAACTTTCAAACAAAAAAAAAATTTTTTTTTTTGGCTTTTTGAGACAGGGTCTCACTTTGTAGTTCAGGCTGATCTTTAACTCACTCTGTGGTCCAGGCTGACCCCAAATTCATGGTGATCCTCTTGCCCAAGCCTTCCAAGTGCTGGGATTACAGATGTGTACCACCTGTGCTTGGCTTCAAACAAATGTATTTTAAGATCCTAAAAGGGAGGGATCTTAACATCTGCATTCCACAAGATACCCAGCACAACGTCTTAAGCACTGCAGATCTTCTAAAAGATGTTAAAAGCTGATTTTTTTTCCCCACCGCCACAAACATAGAGGTTAAATATTTAGGGTGACACAGAAAAATCATTTATCTTACAATATACTCAGAACAATTATTTCAGTATACAACTACAACACCAAGTATGGGATTACATCTCCAGGAAAACAAATGTAACTCAATTTGTGATATCAAAGTTTTCCTGGACCAGGGATTTAGCTCAGTGGCACTGCACCTGCCTTGCAAGCACAGGTCCTGAGTTCAATCCCCAGTACCGTAAAAAAAAAAAAAAAAAAAAAAGAAGTTTTCTACCTCTATATAATGCACTGGGTATAATAACTTCCTGAGCTCTGATGAGTTGCTCAGGAAAAAAGTAAAAAGATGGAGAGATGGGGGAAGTCACATAGTTAAAAGAAAGAGGAGCATATTGGTTTAAAGAAATGCTGAAGAGGACCTTTTACTATGGTAAATTCTAAATCTTTTTTCCCCCTTCTTCATCAGCAGTACTACCACAATAAACCACATCCCTTTGCCCACAAACTTAAATTTCCATCTCGGGCCATCACCCCTAGAGTTGGCCTTAAAATAATTTCAGTTCCCCTCAGGTATTTTTATGACATTACCGCAAAGCATAACACATTTTTTTGTCAAAAAAATCACAGAAACATGGGTGTGTCAAACCCGCGTTTATTCTTTAGAATATTTCTATTGATGAATTAATTTTAATTTTGCATTTTATTATATTAAACAATAAGTGCTTAACAGGAAAAAAAAAATCACAAAAATAAGGTAATGAATTTTTAATATTTATTGAGTATAAAAATGCATCAAAATCTTCATCATTGATTGTTTTTTGGTGTACAAAGTCTAAAAAACAACAAAAATAAATTCCTATATGAACTACAATGAAAATACCAACAGCACTCTACAAAAAAATAATCTTTACTTCAATTATTACACCTGAGGCAGTCTTTGTACAAGACAACAGTATGTTCCATATACACATATCCCTAAGCTAGCCAAAGATCTACTTAAAAATAATTTTACTTCGATTTCAATTTTCAGAGTAAAGACCAAAACAATGCATGAAAACAGTGGCTTACAATACAAGTAAGTTAGGGCCAGGGATTTAGCTCAGTGGTTCCAGTGCCTGCCTCGCAAGTGCAAAGACCCAAGTTCAATCCCTGGTACCAAAAAAAACCAATACAAGTAAGTTAAAGGGATACACAAGGAGTACCTCAAAAGCACTGGCAATATTCTAAGTCAAAACCTGGGCAATGGTTACATATTATTTCACCTTAAAACTTACAAATATGAAACATATGTCCACAAGTATCAAGTATTTCATAGTAATAATAAAGTTAATAAAGCTGGGTTAAATAGACATACATATTTGACTCATATAATAAAGTACTAAAACATATGACTTTGAAACAGTAGTTTCGTAAGGCAATACTGACCAAGGTAATAGAAAGTTTTTATCTCCTATAAGAGAAAACTTTCTTGGGATATTTTAATACAAATCAATTCTGCTGTAATGATTCTTAACGAAGTCACTGAATCTGACTGTTAGGAAATTGGTTAATGGATTACTATCTTGAGCAAGTTAAAATTTTAATGACTTTTGCTTTGCTGGTAGTGGAAGAAATCAATGCTTACTGAATCTTAAAGGTTAATTTTTTTAGAATCCACTGATAATATACTTTATTCTTCATTTTCTGTGAAATAAGTCATAAAATAAGTCATATGCAGTAAAAATTTGTTGAAAAGTATCTTTCATTACTGCCTACTTCAGTATTGGTTAACATGTCAGGTATAGGTTAGCATTTATTTTTCTACCTTAAAAACAACTTTAATTTTTCAAAGCATTTTCAAAGCATTTTCACTTGCACTAATCCCCAACATCTCTCTGGGACATAGATCTTATCACAATTTTGCAGATGGATGCATCTTGAGACCGTAATGTTAAGTGAAATTAATCAGAGACACAAACTTAAGAATCACATAGTTTCTCTTATATTCTGAGAAACTCAAAATATAAAGAACAAAATAAAAGACAGATAATAACAAACAGGGAGAAGGATCTTTTGCAAAAGAGAAGGGGACCAACAGATGGAAGGGTGAAAAAAGAATTAAGATGCATTATGTACATGTACCAGCTCCTCACAAGGAATTGTAATCATTATGTACTGCAAACATATATCAATAAGAAAATTAAAATTGAGTGAGAACTTTCCCTTCAAAAATTTTTCTGCAGCTTTGGAACCATAGATTCATTGAGTTACACTCAGTTACTGCAGATTCTCCAAATGCTTGCTGGTCACTGTTCTAAAGATCTAGCAGTAAAAACACAAACTAAAATCTCTGCCTTTGTGGCTATTATATCCCAATGGGAAAGACTGGCATTAACAAATCTGTGACAGTACTTAATTGTCATTTTGACTGGATTAAGAGTCTCCTAAAAAGGTGATTGGATCATGGGGGTACTATGCTCATCACTGGATTAATCTCCTGATGTTCACAGCTGAATGCAGTGTTAGGAGGTGGGGCTCAGTTGGAGGGGATCACTGGGACGTGCATTTGAAGGGTATATCTCCTGCTGGCACTCTGGCCTTGTGCTCTGCTTCTACCTACCATGAGGTGAGCAGCATTCCTTGGCCAAGCCCTTCCACCACGATGTTTCTGCTTTGAGTCAGCCAACCATGCATGGACTGAACACTCTGAGATGCTGAGTCAAATACACCTCTCCTCCTTTAAGTTGTGGGTATCAGCTATTTTTTCCCAGCAATGGAAGGACTGATCAATACAAAACTCTCTCAGATAGGGGTAAATGATGGGAGAAAACAAAATCAAAGAAGGGAGATAAAGTATATTTATACCATCATCAAAGTCTGGTAAAATTCTATGTAACAGTGAGATGACAGCAGATTTCAGGACACATAGGCTCTTTCTAGTAGAATACCAGCTCCTTCAGGTGTTATGAGCTAAATATATTCCTATAATACTCTTTCTTGTAAGCCATTCTCTAAAAATGTAACTTTTAAGACAGAACTATTTGCAACATTTTATTTTTAAAAATCCTTCCAGCCATTAAACTTCAATGCCTAACCCACCAAACAAAACGAACACAACAAACTAGCAAAAATTGCTTCACGTTTCCTACTTACCATATGCACTGGGGAAGTCCCCTGGTCCTGGTCCAGGATAAAAAGGACCTGGCCCTGGTGGTTGAACTGGATACTGTTGTGGGGGCCCAACATAAGGAGGACCACTATGACGGTACTAGAAGAGAGAAAGTACAGACATTTATACAGAATACAAAGGCAGCTTATTATAGAAAAATAAAGTTCTGTGTGTGTGACAGAGATCATTTAAAGGAGGTGAAGGGGTGGTTGGTTAAACGTTCAAAACACTTGCTTGTCACTCAGATGCTATAAGGATGATGAGAAAGGTGTGCCTTAGGTAAAACCATATAGCAAATCAGCACAAGTCATCAGCATACTGTAAAATGATTTCAGGTTGGTAGCTTTCAATGACATTAAATGACATCACAGGAACAGTATAATTACCGAGTCCATTTTAGAGCAGTTGGTTGTGCGAAAAGGACAGGAGAAAGCTAAGAGATAAACAATTTCTCTATCATCTTAGAAATATTTTAGCAAAGAGATATGTAAATATCTTCTTACAGTTTTATAGAAAATGATAAAATGACTAGACTTTTAACCAATTAAAAAGTTCACACATCACCAAAAACCGCTGCCATCACCCAGCCTCCCTGTTCCCTCTGATGAGAATCTAAATTAATTCCCACTGGACTGCAGAACTACCCAAGCCTGAGAGATACATTACCTGTGGTATACAGTACTGAGGACCCTGGGGCACTGGGTATGGCATGGGCAGATGGTTAACCATCATGATGTGCTGATTGGCCTGATACACTGCAGTGGGGGTCTGTGCACCAGGACGAATGGAAGGACTGCTGTTTGGGATGGAGGCTCTAGGAGGCTGTATCTGAGGCCTCTGGAAAAACTGGGAAAGGGAGAAAAAAATTTTTTTAACAAAGGGAAACATACATTTTACTGTCTTTAGTATTCTCCTTTTTTACACTAATAAAAATCAAATCAATCTGAATTACAAATATACATGAAAAGACAGTAAGATGCCTAATGGCTGGGATCACAAAATATAATACACTAGGTGAAGTTCTGGTCAATGTACCCACACATTTGAAAACAGTAGAGTAGTCTCAACTTTTAAAGCCTCTGCTATTTTAAAATACAAGTCTTACACCATAATCATTAATTTTAAAATGTACAATAAATGTAAAAAAAGGGGTACCTATTGTTTCTTTAAAAGTTGTTCTGCTGTATAAAATCATGGACTCTTTTATAAAGAGGCAGTGGCTCATATCAACTCATTAAAAATTAAAAACAGACCCTGAAAAAAACTACTACTCAAGTCATTCATAAAATATGTAGAACAAGAAATCTATCTGAACATAAAAATTCCCCCATTCCCCTCCCCAAACCTACCTCCCCTTTCTTTTTTCTTTCTTTCTTTCCTAGTGCTAGGGATTGAACCCAGGGCCTCATGCATGCTAGGTAAGCACTCTACCACTGAGCTACTCCCCAATCCCTGAACAACAACAACAAAATTTATCCCAATTCATCAGGCTAAATTAAAACCATCTGTAGGGATGACATGTGCTAAACTAAGCTTTCTTTTTCAAAAAGGTGAAACTCTTTTGAACCCCATTCTAAACTGACTCCAGTCTTCCTTTCCAGCACAACTTTCAGTAAAAGCAGAGAATCTAGACAGGCCTAAGAATGGTCTTGAATAAGCAGAGCTCAAAATATCTCAAATGGCAACTGGTACCTCTACTTATTTATGGTTCTCAGTAAAAGCTTAAAACCTTGAAAGAACATATTTATAGGGTATTTCCAACACAAAAGTATTTACTCAGCAGTAAAAAAAAGTCAATCTCATTGTAATAATATGAGGACAGAGTAATAAGGAGCCCATGCAGAACCAGTAGTTTGTTACCTGGATGGGTCTGAATCCTCCCTTCAATTATGAAGCAAGAAAGCAGCAGGAAACAGAAAGAAAGCCAATGGAAAAGCTTACAGATCAGTAGGAAGAGGTAGGACATAGCATGCAACTCAACAAAATATCTTTTTATTTAGTAATAATAGGAGAAGAAAGAAAACTAGAAAATCAGAATGACAACTCTTCACTTGTGAGAACTCAAGCACATGTGGAATTAAAGCTCAAACACATATAATTGAACATAAATTTAGTGACCAAAAAAAAAAATCTTTCAATGGTAGCCACAAGTTATAGCAACTTAAAAGCAATTTAAAAACCTGGTGGCAATAGTACAACTGAGACTACTGATTTCTATTTGTGGCTCTCACAGGTGCTCATTATATAATCTGGCATTATTTAGCTTCACTACAATCTATGTTCCATCTCAAGTAGAGAAAAAAAGTTAATAATGAAAGTGTCATTTCTTATTTGGGGGTTTGCAAAACTTGTAAATCATAACTATACTTTTCATTATATATCATGTTCTTTGTGATAGAAACTTACTCTTTTCAATGAATTGAGCATGTAAAAGGTCACATATAGCTCAAAAATGGAAAGCTATAATAGCAATCTTAAAATGTGATCCAGCTCCAATATCTTCTTCTTCTTCTTTTTTTTTTTTTTGGGTACCGGGGATCGAACTCAGGACCTTATGCTTTCAAGGCAGGCAGCAGAACCACTGAGCTAAATCCCTGGCCCTCCAATATCTTCTGAATTGTTTCACAAATCCAGACATGAGTATCACTACTGGTCTGGATAAAGTCAAGCTTTGACCTTTGGGTCCACTCAGATCTTATTTTGTCCTACTCTTAAGCATCAAGATACACCAAATGCATAAGTAGCCAAATGTATCTTGAGCTAAAGTGGGAACTGTGATCTAGCACCTAAGGCTCATCACCATTCAACCTTCATATCCCAAAGCAAAGAAAGCCCCCCAAAAGTCTAAGTAACAGAGAAGCAATAGACAGAAAGGTACAGCAGGAGAATGGAATAAATGGGGGTACCCAATGAGTGATGCCACACAGAGGAGTTGATACAGATGGAAAAAGCACAAGAAGCAAATTTGATATCCCAATAACCTAGTATAGGCCACAACTACAGCAACAGTCTCCTAGTTATCTCCGTTGAGATAATTCTGACAGACACAACAATTTTTGTTGGCCACAAACAGAAACAATGAAATAGTATTACTACCATTAATAGACGGTGCTTCTCTTAATTACATGACAGAAACAATCTCTTACATTTATAAACGTATGTTTATAGCATTTTTGTAACATGGTTAATAAACTAGGAGCCACAAAAATGCTAAAGGCCTCAAGGAGAGGAGTCATTTATCTAGCAAATTTATTGGACTTTACTAGGTGCCAAGCACAGTGAATAATGATTCATACTGAGATTCTTTTCCATCAACTCTAGAGGGCAGCCAAGCCAAGTATGTCAGGTAGACACAGGTGATAATCTATTTTGGTTACATTATGATGAAACTCTGTAAAGGCACTTATATGCTGCCTGAAGAGACACAATGTTACAGGAGTGGCAAAGGAAGAAGAGAAGAAACTAACCTCACTTTACAAGGAGAAAGAAAAATAGATATGGACAATGTTTTCCACAGTTTTAACACCTTATATGTGAGGATGTCAATCACTATATTCCAATTATTCTGATGGATTCTTATCCAGCTTATCTAGAATAACCAAGATTATATCTTATTCAAAGAAGTTTCTGAATGAATTAAAATTATTTCCTTCCGTGATTTCAAAGAAAAAATTGTTCCTAATGATACTCCTAATATTAGCATATAGCAGAGCCAATAAAACACCAGATTTGTGGCTATACAGTATTGATTGATATATATATTAATTTTTTTTTTTTTTTTGGTACCAGGGATCAAACTCGGGTCCTTGCGCTTGCACAGCAGGCAGCGAAACCACTGAGCTAAATCCCCGGTCCTATATTAATTTTTATACAGCAAGATTGCAGCTCTGAGGCTAGGTAGAAATGTATTTATACAGGCACATTAAGCAACAACAGTGACACTTTATACAGCACTTACTAGCTACTAGGCAACATTCCAAGCATTTTTTAAAATTAGCATGTATGCAATAAATAATGAACCAAGCATTTTTTACAGATATTAACTGATCCTCAGAGAAAATCTGAAAGGGAAGTACTATTATTAATATCCCATTAGATATATGCAGAAATTGAGAGACAGGAAGATCAATAAGTTGCTGAAGGTCTCCCATCTGTAATTTAACTATAGTCGGGTTCTAAGTCTATACTTTTTCTTCTAGTAGTGCTAGGAATAAAACCCAGGGCCTTTGTTGAGCTGACAGGCAAGTGCTCTACCACTAAACTACATGCTCAGTCCTCTAAGTGTGTACTTTTAACTGGTATATATACTACTTCTTTCATAAAATGGAATTGAAAAATATATTTAAAAATTTTTTTTCATTTATTAAAGTAAAAGACACATTACCTTTAATCCTCCTCAAGACACGTGCCCCCACTCTACCACCTTTGGACATACTTATCCCATCACTCTTGCCAGTTTCTGAAGCAATTCTTGAAGTCCTTTTTCATGTCTTCAGTTGCACTGTTAAAGCTGCTCAATGTCCTGAATCAATTTAACATGTTTAACTTTCATGGTCATTTTGACTTTGAGGAAGAACTCAGAAGTCACAGGCTGCCATAGCTGGTAAATAAGGAGGATGAGATCACATGATAATGTTTTTAAGAGCCTGCCTTTAAATTGGATGGCAGTTAGCAGCAGTAGACACTGTATTTCTTTTATCACGCCTTATAAAGACACTCATGAAAGAGGACTTCCAGAACTGCTTCAGAAAGTGGCAAGAATGATGAGATAAGTGTATTTGAAGTAAGGGAGACTCTTTTGAGGGAGATTAATAGTTTTTTTTCCAGTACTGGAAATCAAACTCAGGACCTTGAGCTTGCCAGGCAGGCATGGCGCCACTGAGCCACATCAACAGCTCCCTGGTTGAGGGAGAAGTAATAGTAATGTGTCTTTAACAGTCATAATTT
Source organism: Heterocephalus glaber (assembly GCF_053883595.1). Lineage (NCBI taxonomy): Eukaryota > Metazoa > Chordata > Mammalia > Rodentia > Bathyergidae > Heterocephalus > Heterocephalus glaber. The sequence continues at coordinate 20,268,272 of NW_028258302.1, read as the reverse complement.
TTTAAAAAATTAAACATTCACTGTATATTTCTATCACATCTCAAATGAGTGTGGGTCAGCTTGAAGAATTCTTTCTAAAGGCTGATACAGGATGTGGGTAGGACCTTTATCCAACTATACTAATTAGTGGCACATCCTGCAACTGTAATTGACTCCTAATAAGAAAAATATTTCTTTATGATTCAAGAAAATATTTCTTCTACCTTCAAGACTCTAAGTCACTGGCCCTTTCAAAGTAACTGAAAATTGTTCCTAGGCTTTTCACATCTTTTGTATACCATTTCACAAACCTACTTTTGCTCAATTTCACTACATTAAAATTTTTACAATGATAGGGTATCTGGAGCTTGATTTTTTTCCTCCTATAGGTACACCACAATACATACATACACACACACACACATACACAAACACACACACACACACACACCCTTTTCCATGTCAAGAAAAGTTGTAATGGTTGGAAATGTAAAGAAATAAAGAGGTGGGGTCTTCTTTTTGTACTCCTTCCTAAGCTTTCGATGGCAAATGCAGAATTTGACTTAGTAATGGTACAAGAAATTCAAATTCTCAGATGGGTGTGTATGGCAGTAAAAACACAAGGAATGTACGAATGTGTGTTTCCCCAAAAGCCTGCAATCCTTTTGAATCCCTTTTCCTCTCAGTTGCATGATGAAGAATCAATTTAAGAGTCAAACAGTCATGACTAGTAGGACAGCACAGGCTATTTAATCTATCTACTCAAAGTTTAAATGTCTTCTAAGCATGACTCTGTGGGTTGGTTGTGAAATGTTGGCAATTAAAGACACAGCTGTTTCATAGGTAAATGGGGTTCTGATACTCAAAGGTCTTTCCACTGGCACTAAGTTTTCTCTCTGTATCATTTACCGCCTCACTTAATGTCTATCCCTAAAACTACAGTAAAGTAGTTTTGCCATAGGAGACAGATCCTTTAATTATCTGAAGACTGCTGTCACTGTGAACTTTTACACTACTGTCTTGTTTGTTCCAAGTCAATCCTTCTTTCCCCTCTACACTGCTGTTAAGACCTTGAAGCCCCTGACCAGCTGGCTCTTTTCTCTCAAGCTGGTCCAAATTCTTAAAGACTCATTAAAGAGAGAACCAAACATAATACCTATGTTGGTTCCACTCAGAATGTATTTGATATTCACTCAAAAAATATTTGTTGTAGGGGCTGGGGATTTAGCTCAGTGGTTTCACTGCCTACTGCGCAAGTGCAAGGACCTGAGTTCGATCCTCGGTACAAAAAAAAAAAAAAAATTTGTTGTGGGCCAAGGATTTAGCTCAGTGGCACCGTGCCTGCCTTACAAGCGCAAGGTCCTGAGTTCAATCTCCAGTACAAAAAAAGAAATTGTTGAGCTTGAGATGCACCTCAGTTGTAGAGTACTTGCCAAGCATGTGCAAGGCCCTGGGTTCAAGCCCCAGTACCACATGAGAGACATGAGAGACAAGAGAGACGGGGGGGGGGGATGTCGAGGGACTGGGAAGGTAAAAGTGTTGCTGAATGAAGAAATACATCAATCTTATTACTGCCAATTATGATTCATTAATGAAATCAATCACAGGAACTGTTTTTGTCAATCACATTTTACCACTGACTGGTGCTGAATTACAATCATTAAAAACCCTTAAATCTTCTTTACATGTAATTTGGCAGTAAGTCATGCTCTTCACTTCTGTATGTATTCTTACAGTTTGGCTTTAGGCATCATACAGGAACTCTTTTGTTCCTTTAAAAATATACCTAGCAAATTCAACCTATCATTTCAGATTGTACAGATTTTTTTGGATTATATTTATATTGTGCAATATCAAACCCATGACCATCAGAACATTTGACAGGCATGTCATTTGTCCAAGTCACTAATTAAAATGGTGAAAGGGGCTAGAGAAGAAGCAAGAAGAATGCACAACCTAAGAATTGTCTCCTAATTTTAGGTCAGTATGTTTTAACTCCTTTGTTTTCAATCGTTTACAAGTAATATTAGGAGAACAGCAGACAAAGGTGACAGCACTCATTTAGGTAGTATTTGGGGTGGATCCAAAGAGCTAGGATACATTTAAAGCAAACACTGAGCTTAGGGTACCTGTGGTTGCCTACTTTCCCAGAAACACACCAGAAGCCAATAGGAAAATGTTTCCTCTTGGAAAATCCTTCTAAAGATGTTGTAATTCATGCCATTTCCCAAAGCTTCCTGACCAAAATGCTTCTAATTATAATGTATCATTTTTCATGACTTTGCTCACTGAAAACATCAAAAGACAAAACACATCTCTAACACATTATGCAAATAAAAACTGTTTTGAAAACCACCGATTCATTTTTAACAACTAGAAAAAGCCTATTCAATCACATTAATTCTTCCCTTAAGGAAAAAACTCATTACTTATTAATTTTCAAAGCAATAAAAGAATATCAGAAGTATGCTTTCTGAAGCCCCAAGCTTTAACCAATATATATTTCAGCTTACTGAAAAGATAAATAGTAAAATCTTTAATTAAGAATTTTTGTATCTTTTTTTTTTTTGGTACTGGGGATCGAACTCCGGTCCTTGCGCTTGCGCAGCAGACAGCGAGACCACTGAGCTAAATCCCCAGCCTGAATTTTTGTATCTTTAAAAAGTGTGGGGCTGGGGATTTAACTCAGTGGCATCGCGTCTGCCTGGCAAACTCAAAGGTCCTGAGTTTGATCCCCGGTACCAAAAAAAAAAAGTGTGAAGTAGTCTCCAATGAAAGTGCTATGATTCTCTAACAAGAGACAAAGGAGAAGCAGTAAAAGAGTCCATATAATGGAATATCACTTAGGTTATCAACCTGATATTCACCTGATTCACAACAACTTATAATGATGGTTATTCCATTCTAAAATTTTTGTGTATTTCCCATCTGCCTGTAGTCAATATTATATAATTTAGATGTCACTAAGAATCAGAAGGTGTAAGCCTAGAACTGAGCTGTCCAGTACAATATCCACTAGCCATATTTGATGACTTAAATTAAAAATTCATAGGGCCGGGGACTTAGCTCAGTGGTTTTGCCGCCTGCTGTGCAACTCAAGGACTCGAGTTCGATTCCCAGCACCAAAAAAAAAAAAAAATTTCATGTCTTTATCTGCATTACCCACAGTTCAAGAACTCCCATAACCACATGTAACCAGTAGTTAGAGCAGTGAAGAGTGTAGATTCAGAACACTTCCATCATCACAGAAAATTCTATTACACACTGGTGCCCCAGAGGATTATGTCCACTGGAAGGAAAAAATGCCTTAAGGATTCTGTCAAGATCAAGGGATGTTCAGTCAAATTATAAGAATCTGGGAAGTGAGCAACCTTGTTGTATAACAATTCATGCATAGCTAAAAAGAGCTTGGGAAAAGGGAAACAGTATGCTATCTCACTGCTGAAAAAAACTGACACCTACCAAGGACCTATTATGTGGCAGGAACTATGACATGCTAGGTACTTTTTTTTTTTTTTTTGGTATCGGGGATCAAACTCAGGTCCTTGGCTTACAAGGCTGGTGGTGGAACCCCTGAGCTAAATCCCCAGCCCATGCTAGATACTTTAATCGCTATAATATCCATAGGAAATAGGAGCTGTTACTATTACATCTCAATTCTGTATAATTTATGAGCATATTGTACCTTTTGCACATAAGGAAGCTGAAGCTTAAGGATAATTTATAATGAAATTGAACTTGAATCCTGGTTATTTGGTGGGGGGGATACCGGGGATCAAACTCGGGACTTGGAAAGCGGTATTTTTCTTCACTACCTTTGCCACCATCCTACAACCCCTTGTGAACAAAACATCAGATGAAACTGCCTACCACGGTCCTTAACAAGCTTTGAATTCTGTTCATAAGACTGCTTAGATGCTTGATCTGGATCCTATGAACTCTGATATTTCAGGTCTGGCCCCAGATGTAAGCCCCAAGCCTTTGTTTATTTTACTTTACAAATGTAAGAAACTCCCTATAGTGGTACTAATAAATCTCAACCAGGAATGTAACAGCATAATTTCCAGTAGAGACACCTTTAGGGATTTAATAAAAACTCAACATACGATAGCTATTGTTTATAAAAGTTGTTTTGTTGTTTTTTAAACTACAGCAGGAAAACATGCAATTTCAATGCTTGCCACCAGGTAACATATTCCATGATGACACATAGTATTAAGTCTTATGAAGTTTATTGTTTTTTTACACTAAAATCCAACTGCTTTGAATGACATATTATTCAGTATTTGTGAACACTATGTGAACTACATCACATAACAATAAATTGCAAAATGATTTTCATCTATAAACACTTTTAAATACCAATTCTCTGGTCTTAATGAAAAGACCAGTCATGATATATAACCAACACTTGATCTCTACTGTGAAACTCAAAAGTACAAGGACAGAGACATAAGTAACTTCAAACCATAACGACATAAATTTCAATAACGAAACACCTGAAATAAACAACATAAGCCAGAACCTAAAGCATACCAAGTGGCTTGTTTTAATTTGAGAAAATTTTTTCTTCTTTCAGCTTTTAATAACCTTGGAATTTTCAAAGATCAATGTAAAAATAACTGACATGGGCCAGGGATTTAGCTCAGTGGTTCCAGCACCTGCCTTGCAAGCACAAGGTCCCAAGTTCAATCCCCAGTACCAAAAAAACCCAAAAAATCCAAAAAACAAAAACTGACATTATTTTCTAAAGCCAAGTGTCTTGTATATACAATTAGCCAGCATTTTTGTTTTATCATTAAATAAAACTAATTCCAAAAGTCTTTCAGGCTATAAAGTGCAAAAAGAATAGAAAATTCTTATTAATTTAAGGAATCCCTACAAAAATTAAAAAACTAACAAGAGAAGGAAAGATGTGCTGACATAATACTAGTGGAAGGACAGTATGCTTGACTTGCAGGGACTCAAATGGAATTCTACCTTATCATGTATAGTTAAAGATCTTGTAAATATAAGTAAATCCAAAAAACATTTCCTATAACAGTTTCTTGACTCTATTAGGAACAAAGAAAATGACCATTTAAAATCTTGTGATTTCCTTCATTTCAATTCAGATAACTTCACTCTCTCAATTCAGATAACTTATGTATCCAACTACTCTGGATAATGTATGTGGCTTTCTATTCAAAAGCAATTACTTCCAGGGTTTTCATTAATTGGTAATCCCACCCAAAATGTCAATCTACATTTACTCCATAATGAAACAAACCAAACTGACCCCACATTTGTTATGAATGCAGGGTACCAAACTCTACTAATTATCTACAATATATACAGCATTGATGCAGGCACCTCCTGCTTGGCAATGTCATTCCAACTCCATGTTTATCTCCCTCCATTTTCCCAAAGTAACAACTATTTCTGCCTCACCTAGTGGTATAGACGTCCTTACTCACTTAATTCTCTGTGGTATAATGAAAAGAATTAAAGTGGTATTTGTTGAGAATTTTTTATGGTACCAGGGATGGAACTCAGGATCTTGTGCTTGCGAGGTAGGTGGCGGAACCACTCAGCTAAATCCCTGGCCCTCTAACTTTAAATAATCAAAACATGCTACAATTTCATAAGCATCATTCTAAATTAAAATTAAAAACCTCCTAACACTTTCTTGAATCACATTACACATGAAAAATGGGGCTCAAAATCAATCTTTTCCTCAGAAAAATTTCTGAAAGTTTTCCTTGATTATTAGAATTAGAGAAAGATAAAATGTATCACATGCCTTTAACACTCATAAGAAAGTTAGAAAACAAAATTTCTCAAAGCTGACTCTAAATGCTTAAATATTAAGTACAACATCCTGATATGAGGACCACTACTACTGAACACAAGCATCACAAACACTTATTTTTATATTTATGCTATATTCATCACAAACTAAAAATTTTTCAGAGTAATAGTCTTTGAAAGACTGGTTACTGTGAATGAGAATGGGCCCAGACTATTTATTAATATGGCTCTGGCTTCAAAATTCACCCATCATTCTAGTAACCTATACTTGAGATAATCCACCAAAAGACTACAGCCAAAGGTAATGCTAATTCCTTATACTAAGTGTTGGCCTTATGATGGCTAAAATTATTTTTCAGAGAAACTAAAGTTTAAAACCCATAAACAAAGTTGGGTGTGGTGGTACACCCCTGTAATCCCAGGACTCAGAAGGCTGAGGCAGGAGGATCAGAGTGAGTTCAAGGCCAGCCTAGGCTACATAGTGAGTTGAAAGATAGCTTGAGCTGCATAGCAAGACCCTGTCAAAAAAAGAAAGGAAAGGAAAGGAAAGGAAAAAAGACCCATTTGAACAAACAAAGAAAACATATGAACAAAGAAACTAGCGTCTTATCAAGGACTCAGAAAACTTTCCTCCTGAGTTCCTTCTCTCCATTTAATTCACAAATGAAATTTTTTTTTTTTTTCCCTCTGCTTCTAAAAGCAGAGATCTTCCACATATCTTTCAGGAATATCTGGTTTGACTCTAAGTTAAAAATTTAGATCTAGGGGCCGGGGATTTAGCTCAGTGGTTTCGCCGCCTGCTGCGCAAGCGCAAGGACCTGAGTTCGATCCCCGGTACCAAAAAAAAAAAAAATTTAGATCTGGCCTCTATGGTTGTGACTAAATTGTTGGGTTTTTTTGTTGTTTTTTTTTTGATACCAGGGATTGAACTCAGGTCCTTGTGCTTGCACAGCAGGTGGCGAAACCACTGAGCTAAATCCCCAGCCTAAATTGTTTGTTAAAAAATTTATAATTGCCCTTTTACTTAAGGAGCTGTTTATTAGTTATTGTTTATTATTATGTCCTGTACTCGTACTCTACTAATTACTTGCATTATCTCATTTATTCTTCATATACGTCTTGAAACAGTATTACTATCTCCATTTTACAGATGAGAAAAACTGAGACTTAGATAAGTAAACAACTTTTCCAGGAACACTCAGTTAATAGGGAATTTTAACTTTTCAAATTTTTTATTGTTGTTGTTACTGGGGATCGAACTCAGAACCTTGAGCTCGCAAGGAAGGCACAGTGCCACTGAGCTAAATCCCCGGCCCAAGTTAATAAGGAATTAAGCCTAGGTCTAGGTGATGCAAAACTCTGTATTGCAAAACTCTGCACAATACCATCTCAAGTAAATAAATAAATGAATGAATGCCACCCCTGAGTATTATTTCTTTATAAAACTCAAATAGTCATTTACTTCATACAATCTTCTATTGGTTCTCCAGCAAAGTACTTGTAACATCTCAGAATCTGTTAGATCTTTAAATCCTCCAAATTGGAAGGCCGACATTTTAAGAAAAGTACTCTAGTAAATCACTCAAAATAATAGAAGCCTTCAATTAAATAATATCCATTTGGTCAGTAATAAAAATTATAAATATGATAGGCATGGTGGCACACGCCTAGCACTGGGGGAATGAGGCAGGTGGATCGCAAGTTCAAGTCCAACCTGGACAACTCAGAGAGATCCCGTCTCAAAAAAAAAAAGGGCTAGGGACATAACCTCACAGTCCAAAGGCCTGGGGTTCAATCCCCAGGACCTCCCCAAAAACAAAAACAGAAAACAATAACAACAAAAACATTCAAACACTTAAGTATGATACTATGGATTATTTCTCTCATTTTTCTAACAATACTAAGTTGCCTAACAATATTAAAAACAGCAGCCACTCACTGGCTGCTTACTTCGTGTCAGACACTTTACACACATACTTTATAACATTATCCCCGTTTCATCACTATTTAACAAATAAGGAAACTGAGACTCAGAAAAAGACTTGCTTAATACAGCTGGTTATACAACAGACCTGGTAATATGAACCCACACCTGCCATACACTAATCTGTTAGGCTCGTCCTATTATTCCAGGAGAAAATGTTTCAGAACATTCCATAAAGAACTATTTGTGGAAGCTATTAAAGATATGTTACTACAAGCCTGTTTCTCCCATACTGCCATCTCTAGTAGATTCCTGCTAAAAAACCATAGTATTGCTGTGCACATTTTTGAAATTTTAATCTACAATAAATTCATTTGTTCAAAAAATCAATAGGCTAAAATATTAAAATTAAATAAGGTATCGTTTTTATGTATCCTAAGAAAAAGATAGCTCTATCTATACAGGAAATGAATGTACGACATTGTTAATAAATTTGTTAGGTCTATGTAAGTGAGATTAATAGTGGTTTTAGAAATACTAATGCTATTCTAACACATCAATGCAGGTTATATCAGAATGTTAACAGAAAACCCTTAGAATGTTGCCTGTTTTATTTAATTAAATTTAAATTTCAAAACAGAGATCCAGAAAGTCTGTGAGGGGTTAATATATCTTTTTCAAAGTTGTCTAAATTCAAAGCAATATTTTGGGGGAAGAAAAAGTACCAATATTTCAAACTGTTCTGTAAACAGAACAAATGGGTTGTTAAAAACAAAATGCAATGAAATCAGTGAAGGATAAAAAGAACTGAATTATATCAGATAGAAGTTACTCCTGAAAAGAGTAATTTGGGTGGCTCCATGGCCTGGCAGCATTCTAAGAGTCAGCAGCTACTAAAGCCCCCACCTATTAGTTAAGGGTGATAGTGAAGGGGCAAAGGTACAGTACCTGATGATGGGCAGGTCGAGGCCCCGCTGCAAACTGAGAAAAGGAGGGAAAACAAACACAAAAGGAAAGGCACAAAGAGTCAGAAACACCACAACAAAAACCAAAATGTCACACAATATGCAAAAAGAAAAAAACCCACAAGAAAAGTAAAAACACAAAAGAGTCAAAGCTTTGCTGCAGGACAGTGACAGACAGGTACTAAGATTCAACAGGTTAACACCACTACCAAGATAGTTTGTCATTTTATCAGCTGAGAGAGAAACAGCTAAGCTGTTAGGCACCTAGGGTACTCACTGATATGAGTATTTCAAATAAATAAATCCCTAAAATAAGGCAAACGCAAGTTTGAAACACTGAGTGGTTTATAAAGACAAACATGAAAATCAAGTATGCTGTATATAATTAGTATAGCTCAAGGACATGAGAAATACTTTTATATTATGAGAAATAGCCAAGACATAATTAAAATGTCCAGCTGTAAATAATGAATGTGCCAGGACTGATTGTAAATTTTTTAATTGGGGTATCTTATACATGAATGGGATGGTTTGCTAGCTTCCTTTATTTCATGGACTCAAAGAATAAAATTACATATATATATATATATATATATATATATATATATATATATATATATGCAATTAGCTAAGGTTTAAATACCAGACATGTGAAAGCAAACAGCTAGTAAAGAACACAAATCTCTAACATGATTAATCCAAATGGTACTATTATATGCATGAAAAGAAAAAAAAACCAGGAAGTCAAATCTCTCAACTGTTATTTAATGACAACAGCAAAACACTGTACATATATACCTAGTGCTACTTGATGCTGAGAATAAAAGAAAAAGGAAACATAATTTCTGAACTAAATGGTAGAGTACATGTACTTGAAAAAGAATAATATATATTCCAATGCTTCTTCTAACTTGGAATGGAAGGAAAGCTTTCTCATTCATGAAATTTTAAAATATCAAATATCTAATCAAATAAATATCAAAGCAAAATCTGGCTTCTAAGATATTTTAAACAAAAAAGAAAAAATATTAGGGCATATAAAGCCAAATACCAGTTTCTAATACATTAAGTATCATAATGTTAAACACCCTCTTCAAAATTCAAAAGAAAATATTTAGAAAGCAGTTTGAATGTAAACCATACAGTTTTGATTAATATATTTAAAGGAGTTAAAATATACATATCTTCAGTTGTTTTATTGTCTAGAATATTCTGTGCGTTTATCACTGTAGATGAATAAGATGATTAAGAAACAATCCTTTGTGCTCAGAATTTAAATCACATGCAACAGAAATTTGCAAGAGATTCAGGTTTTCCCAACTGCTATTATTTCATACTAAAAAATTTCAACAAATTTCAGTGGAGTTGGCCACAATGAAAGAGGACCCCTGAAGACAACTCTGTCAAGAATTCACCTTTTAGGAGCTAAAATGTCACCTATTGCTTAAGTAATGAAAAGTACCTTAATGACTTGTTTGCTTAGAGTATGTTAAGTAAGCCATCCTATCTGGTTAATGACTGTAATGTAGTTTTTCAGGATGATGGTAATTCGCAGCTATGGTTTCTTACAGAAAATATCCTCTTCAAAGAAACTGAGGTCTTATATTTTCAGTTTTCTGATTGTAAGAAGATATCAGACCATACCTCTACTACTGACATCAAAGTTTAAGAATAGGCAATACCACCCACATGATGTGAAAGTACAGGGTGGAAGTGAGATGTTTAGTCATGACACTTTGGAAGAACATGGGTGAGAATGCTGACGTTAAAAGATTAACCTGAGTATAGCAGTACCTGTCTTATCACTGTTCCACAGAAAGGTCCCAAGGCTCTAATATAAAGATGGAAACTTCATATATTTGGAATGTTCTAGTCAAAAGAGAACTTCTTAGCACAAGAGAACTATCTTAAAAAATTATACATTCTTTTAATAAAAAGGAAACCACAATTTAAATTTGGGGAAAGTACCCTAGTCTATTTTGCACTAGTCTCCATTGGCTATTGAGTTTTTCTTACTGGAATGACAACATTCTTAATCCTGTGGTTAGCTGTAAGCAACAGAACAAACTGTAGTCGCTGCTGGCTCTTATTAAAAAGAGAAACTATTTTTTCTTTTTTCTTTTTTGTCCCCAAGAGGGGTATTAGATGGTAAAGACTGTAGATATAAAGAAAAGCAGCCTTATATGAACTTGAATCCAATGATAATGCCACTCACCCACCCAGCCATTCATTCACTCACCCTTTATGCACAGTTGAAAACTGAGCAGGGCCAACATAACATTGATGAACATTTGGCACTAAGCACCACAAAATATAAAAATAACCAATAGTTACAGGTCACTGCAAAAGCCAAACTGCCCCCCTCTCCCAATTAAAGCTTTCAATAGTTTCATTATTTTTAATAGTCTATTTAAAAATAAACTACTGTTGAAAGAATTCTAGCCCAACAAGAAAATGGAAGATAAGTAGGTTATCGGTATTTTTTTATTTTCAACAATATTTTCCAGATTATGAATTTAACTAAGACACTACGTATCAAATAGAAATATAGGTACAAAAATAACTTGAAGGTGGGAGGGGGGCCATTTGAAGCCAGTTGGATTGCAAAGACAGCTGTCCAGGGAAGAGCAGAAAAGCCTAAACTGTGCAATTGCCAATGGCCTATTAATGCAGAAATAGAATGGAGTAAGTTTTAGCTACTCTACAAAGCCACAGAAAGGTGTCCTTTCTTAGTGTAATGCCTTACCTCTCCTCACCCTTTGGGACAGCTACGGGATGAATGAGACTAGACAATGGCAACTTGGGATGCAAACAGAAAATGCAATCCTGCCAGTTTTATAACCCAACTTCACCCTCCCAGCACCAACACAAATGAAGTAAAAATACTGGACCCAAAACAATAAGCAAGAGTAGAGTGGGGTTTACTAGTCTTGCACTTGTTTTGGGGTATGTAATGGAATGTTATACATGTGAATTTTAGTAATGCACGTGATAATGGTCACTAGCAGAGCAGATGGCAAAAACTGTATAAAGGATACTATCTGAAGTTTATGACCACAAAAAAAATGGCTGACAACTACAGGCAATTTCCCCCTTGATGTTCAATTATTAAATGGAAAGGCGAGGAAGAAGCCCTGAAATTTATCTTTTAAATTCAAATTTATCTGAGCAGTATATCCCACTTGAAGTTTAAAATAAAGAAAAATCTAAATCCCAAATCATTCCTATCTAATTCCCAATAGAAAAGCCCCACCCAATTTATTATTCCTTTCCCCACTATGCCTGGCAGAAACTGCCATGCTAGGTTAGACTTTCAGAGAGGAAGAAATCAATGCATTTCTGTTCATCAGCCAATAAGTGGATGTGGTCAAAAATAATGAGTGCCAGAGGCACCACTGCCTGCAAGAAGTACAGTTTGTTATATTGCTTACAATGCAGTATTTTATCCAGCCTCTTCCAGCCAAGGACCTGTAAACGGGAGTCTGTTCCAAAACCTTCCTCCTCTTCCAGTTGTCTGTGCAATGTATTGGCACTGCTCTGCTGGGCTGTCAAAAAAACTGGTTTAGAGATGCAGCTCTTCAGTCAGGTTTTGCGCCAATTCTAACCACGTAAATTTATTTTTTTTCCCCAATAATTAGAAAAGGGGGCAAGGGTAAGAAGTCCATAGAATTCTTTGTATTAAGAGCTTACCATAATCTTTCCACGCTTAATGATTAGAACCAGGGCCTATCTAAATTGATCTGCTGAGATCTCAGGCCCGCTCCAAATAGTTAAGTGTCCACATCCCCAAACCACTCTCAGAACACAACTTGCATCAGACATTGTGTTGATCATTTCAGCAAAAAAAAGAGACAAGCACACAGGCAACTGGGACCAAAGTCCCACCTCTTTAGAATGGTTCTTCCACCCACTGGGGAGAACCAAGATCTAAGAATGGCTATTGGAGAAGAGGGCGACAGGGAAAAGTAAGACAGAAAAAGGGTAAGAAAAAAGATTACATAATGGTGCAGTCTATGCTTTCCTAGTTCTTTAAGCAATTGTTTGGTACATTTTCAACAACTCGAAATTCATGCATAAAACCAAATGAACAGGAGCTAATGCAATGAAGTATTCCTATACTCCAGACAAAAAAGCAGGGGTGGGAAACAAAAAGATCATTGTGTTCAGAAGAATACACAGAGCTCAGGTTCAAAGAAGGATATGAAATACAATGAGAGATGTTACAGAAGCACTTTCTAGCCAAAGCTAATCATGCAGGGTGGGAAACAACAGTCTAAGGAAAGCTGAAGCCACTGTACATTTTTATGAAACGGATGAATCCTAAGTAAATTCTCAGTCTTTGTAGTACTTGCTGCAATCCGTATGACGGATGAACAAAGAGGGTGACAGCATTTGCATTTATATGATAATTTATTTACCATTCAAAGAAATAAATACAACCCTGGTATATATCATGCACATGTTCATACCGTCAAATGGTAGAGCTGCTCTAGTCACAATGACTCAAACGTCTCCCCAAACCACTGGAGTTTGAGTCTAAGTAGTGAAATTTAATTTACTTTTAAAAATCATTATACTTCTGAATTTTGAACAATATAATACAATTAGAGGTGAAATAAAGTTGAATGCAATCAGACTTAAAAATCATGCCACAAAAGAGTAAAAAGAAATTAAGAGCTCCTTTTCTTTTTCTTGATTAATGCAAATAGAATTATTCTTATGGCAAGGTCTGAAAATGCAATGCTAACCAAAAATAACATTAGAAATAATATTAATATATCATTTTTAGAACAAACTTCTAAAACTCAGTAAAAATATTTTCCAAAAGAACCCAATCTACTACACACACACAAAATTAGGTGGAGAACACTGTCTAGAAGAAGCTTCTGCTTACTTACCGGAGAACGGGTTTGAGGTTGTGAATTCATTGTCTGAGGGGCTTGAGAGTATACCAACGTGGTTGGACCTGCATTCTGTCCAGAGGGATAAGGGGTCTGCAAAGAACAGCAAAAACAATATCTTATTTTGAACAAAACTGGCAGAGCAACTCAAATTCAAGATATTTTTAATTTTTACAAAAGTGGTTACTGATTTACAAAGTTCTACTTTATAAATCTTAACTTAATCACAATATCCAACAACTTTGGTTCAGTGCAGCTTTTTTTTTTTTTTGGTACTGGAGATTGAACTCGGGTCCTTGCACTCGAATCAGTGCAGCTTTTTAAAAAGAAATTACAGTTAAACTTTCTAGTAAGGAAACATCAGCAACCCAAAGTATAGGCACAATTATTTGAAACCATGAGAGCAAAAAAGGTGGACTGTAAATTCATCAATTTCTGAAATGAATAGCCCAAGCCACAAATAAAACCAACCATAATCCTGAGAACTTGTTACTGTTGCAGTGTGCTTTGAAAATATGCATAAGCAAAGGTGGACGTCAGGAAAATATCAGAGCCAGAAATAGCAGTTCACACACCCAACTGTTCAATTATTACTGTTTTCTTGCAAGGATTCCAGCTTAATTCTTTTACATGATTCCATAAAAATCAACTGCCAGTCGGGGCTATGGGGAAAGAGGAACCCTGCTCCACTGCTGGTGGGAGTGTAGACTGGTGCAACCACTGTGGAAATCAGTATGGAGATACCTCAAAGAACTAGGACTGGAAGTCCCATTTGACCACACTATTCCACTGCTGGGGATCTTCCCCAGAGAATTCAAAGAATCATACCACAGTGATATATGTGCACTCATGTTCATAGCAGCACAGTTTGTAATAGCTAAAACTTGGAAACAGCCCAAATGCCCATCAACTGGAGACTGGATAAAGAAAATGTGGTTTTTTAATAAAATGGAGTACTACTCAGCCATAAAAAATGAGAAATTAGAGACATTTATAGCTAAGTGGATGCACATTGAGGCCATACTCTTAAGTGAAATAAACAGGACATACATGAATAAATTCCAAATAGTTTCTCTGGTGTGAGAAACTGAAAGTGTAAATAAAGACTAAATGTATAATAGGTCATGTGAAATAGGAAGAAAAGGGGCAAAGGGGAAGGAAGTGGGAGGGCTAGGGGAAAGGATAGAAGGGAATGGGATTAATATGAGAAAATGGAAAAATAGGTACAAAATCTTTGTAAATAGGGAGGAATGGAGGGGTTGAAGGGAGGGCTGGGCAAGGGTGAAAAATAAGAACCAAGAGAGACTATGTAACGGTGCAAATTTCCAATGATGAATGTCATTATATTGTATACCTAAAATGTACCAATGATTAGAATGAATAATTGATAATGTAAAATAAGAAGAACAGGTCCAAAGGGGTAGGGGTAGTGGGAGGGGCAAGGGAAAGAAAAGAAGGGAAAGGAAAAATGATGAGAAATGGAAAAAACGGAAATAAAGTCTTTGTAAATAGGGAAGGGTGGAGGGCGTGAAGGGAGGGCTAGGAATGGGGAAAAAATAAGAACCAAGATGCATTATATAAAGGTACAATTCCCAATGAGAAATGTAATTGTGTTGTATACCTACAATGTACCAATAAAAGAATTTAATTTAAAAAAATCAACTTTCAGTAAGAAGAGCCAATATAAAAGCCTAGATTAAGTGATAATATAACATATATTAAGTTAATAACACTAATATATTAGCTTACTCTAGATTTTCTGAAAATAACAATCTTTTCACCCATGTTAAATGCTAAAGACCAATAAATGGACAAGAAGAAAAAACAAAAGCCTTCTAACATGTTCAAAATAAAATGCTGTCAAGAGCAAGAGACACAGAATCAGAGTACTTGGATTCAGACCCTAAGAACTATCATTTAATTCCATTATTAGTTAGGGTGATTTACCTTTCCTATGAACATAAAAAAGAACAATACACCTAACATTACAAACCAATTGCTAAGATTAAAGATGATAAAGTAAATTACTAGGCAATAGCCTTTTTTAAGGATAATCCTCCTGCCTCAGCCTCCCAAGTGCTGTGATTACAGATGTGTGCAACCATGCCCAGCTTGAAATAGCTTTTAATTACCACTATCCCAATTCTAAAAAAGAGGACACCAAGATCAGAAAATTATCTTATCTAAGATAACTAAATAAATGACAGATACATCTAGAAAGTAGCATTAACTATACTTTTTAAAAAAGTGTAACATTTGGCTTCTGTTAAAGGTTTAAAGTTCAGCTGGAACTACTAATCATAAGTAAGTATTTGAGAAGATTCATCATAGCTTTCAAATAATGAAAACAAAACAAAATTAACACTTTCATATTAATACATAATATATGGTAATCTTTTACCATGGTAATTTAATATGTAGCCACCCCTACAGCTGATACTAAGGTTCAACATCAAGTTGATTTCCTTTCTTACTCTAAGTTTACAAAATCTGGCCACAAATTGAAAGAATGTGACAATAAATACCTTGTGTATATTAAATATTTGATAAATGGATCAAACAGGAACCAAAAATTATACAGTTTGGTTTCCAAAGATCATTTTGGCATCTATCACACTCAAACACTGAAAAGTGATTTCAACTTAAACAAATGATATATAGTTTTTTGTTTTTAAATCAATTCTGGCTGGATTTAGATCAGAAAAGTGTTTCTTCAAATTCTTTTATAGTATCTGAATATAGTTTTAAAATATACTACCAATTTCAATCTGCATTAAAAGAAAATCATAAGAGTTCCGAAAATTATTTCTTAGTGATGAGGACCCTTGATCTTAAGCTATCTTGATACTTTCTTCTCAACATTTAATTGGTAAAGCATAAGCTTCTAGCTATCAATACTAACTATAACATTAAAATATGGTGCTTATGAAAACAGAAATATTACCTCTTCTATGCTTCACAAGTTAGAGAGCACTTTGCGTTCTCATAAAGAGGAAAAGAAATTAAACCACTGGGGTTTTTTGTTTTGTTTTGTTTAAGTCCCAGGGATCGAACTTAGGACCTTACACTTGGGAGGCAAGTGGCAGCAACACTGAACTAAATCCCCGGCCCTAACCCACTGTTTTTCATAGAACATACTGAAAATATATGATGGCCATATCAGATCTCATGAAAGCGTTAGTATTATCTTTAACACTGGAGCCATGAAAAGCAACACAATGAAACGGAAAAGCAGTACATGAATTAGCATTTAGAGACAAACCTCTTTATTTAGTAACAACATTCCTCATGACCACATACAGTGGTGCTTTAGTAACACTGTTTCCAGACTATATCTTAGCTCTCAAAATAATTATTAATAATGAGGAATTTTATTTTTCTTTAATGTGGTTATTCTATATTAAAAAGAGACCAAAGAAACAAAAATTCAAATAGTTCTTATATTTATACTGTGTGCATGTGAAGAGTGGACGCATACTCTCTGTATACACACAGTTTCATCTAAGTGGAAAGCATAATATGCAGCAACATATGCAAATAATTGTTGTGTCACAATGCATGCCACTCTGCCACTGGCAAGATGGAATATTTAACAGTGGCATTCAATAAAGGGATTTTACCCACAGATCACTCGCAGTGTCTCACTGAGTAAATGTCCATTCTCTATGGCTGTCTTCAGAAACTTTATAGGAATTGGTGTAACGTGTACCTTTTGTTGCCATAAGCAGTGGAGATGATAAAAGATGATTCTACATCTTTCATCTTGCCTCTATATTTAATGATGATTAATCATATTTGATTGATTTATTCTAGAGTAACTTTCTTAATTTGTTACTATGCTTTGATGAAAAATAATTCAAAAGCTTCAATGGGAATGTTCTCTGACCATGTTTCATAACATTAAATGTGTAGAGAACTACACGAATGAACTAAGGATCATTTCAGTAGTCACCAGAGGTTTTGTTTGCACTTTCCCTTTTCAAACACTTCCTTTGCTTTTTTCCTGGGGGGGGGGGGGGCGGGTGTTGAGACAGGATCTTGCTAGATAGTCTAGGCTAGCCCTAAAGTCATTATGTAGCACAGGCCGGCCTCAAATTCGCCTGCCTCTTCTTCTCCAGTGCTGGGATTACAGGCATGTGCACTAGGTCCAGCCACAAATACTTTCAAAATCATCACACAGGATTTATCTCCCCAAGGTCAGAATCAACATTCTTTTATTCTTTTTTTATGGGGATGGAACTCAGGACCTTACGCTGGAGAGGCAGGCGGTGGAACCACTGAGTTAAACCAGAATCGACATTCTTTATGGACACTGCAACCCAGTTCACTGTCCAAGGTTATGAGAGTTAAAGATTCACATTGTCATTTTCAAAATTAGTTTTATATTTCAAAGAGCCTCCACCCCCAATCCTTTTAATTCATTTCAGAAGATAAGACTATAACTATAACAACAAAATGCCAATGAAGACAACCAGCCAGAACAGCCCCACTCGTAAAATACTAATGTTTAAATTCCTAACAATTACTTTTAAAACATTGATTTGGACAAGTTAACCAAAAACAGAAATTTGTGGGTGAATTATAAGAAAGAATGAATTAACGATACTGCATATTAGCTATATATTTAAAATATACCTATGTGAAAAACATGAATTTTCAATTTTCACAAAGTAAGATAATGGGGTTAAACTAGGCGCGCGCGCGCACACACACACACACACACAAATCTACAGTATTTGGCTCTTAACTATGCTTGAGGCATTGTTCTTTAATGTAACTCAGAGATGCAATGTCATCTCTTGTCTAAAGACTCTTCACCTTAATCCTATTATAAAGACTAAATTCAATGTTATGTATGTGCATGAATACGTACATATCTGATGGAAAATTTACACTGCCAATGATTAAAAGAACTACTATACAGTACTAATTTTTAAGTTAATCTCTTTGATACTACAATCTCCTTTCTAGGAATCTACCCTATGGATAAATTCACAATGCCCCTTCCCAAAATTGGAAGCATTCTAAATTAATCTATATATAGTAGCATAGCAAAATGACTATTACATAACATTAAGTGACAAAAGTAAATTGTAAAAATTTTCAGTATAAAATGACCCTTTCTGTGTTTCTTCTAAAGAAAATATATACACATAAACATATAAAACAATTTAAGAAAATATGCAGCAAATTTAACATTGGTAATGAGAGGAATTGGAGATTTATGTGGTGTATAAGATACAACTTGCAGGTTTTATTTTATATACTTTTGTATTATATTTTTCTTTTTCTAATGACTGATAAATTATTTTTATTAAAAAATACAATGAATATCAGACATGGTGGCAGTCACTTGTAATCCTAGCCCTCTGGTAAGCTGAGGCAGAAGGATCTCAAGTTCGGACCCCAGTCTGGGCAACCTACAGAGGAAGACCCTGTCTCAAATTTTTAAAGGGGTGCAGGGGCTGGGGGGATGTATCTCAGTGTGAAGGCCTGGGTTCAACACTTCAGTGCTGTGGGTGGGTGGGCAGAAGACTGGGATGAAGATAAAACCTGTCCTTCAGCTTCCCCTTCACATACAAAACTGCGAAGCACACCAAAAAATATACTACGAAATCTGCTATTTTGTGAAGTTTTAAATGAATTTCAAATATCACTGAAATGCTATCTCATACATCATAATGAAAATTATATCAACAATATTTATTAAAAGCTAACACAAAGACAACACCATGCTGTGAATTTTGAGCATAAATGAAGCCTACAGCAAAGCATGGTGGCAAACACCTGCAATCCCAGGCATGAGTTTGAGGGTAGCCTAGCTACATAAGTTCAAGACCACCCTGAACTATAGCAAGACCTGTTTTAAAAATAATAAAAATTTAAAAATAAAGAGGCCTGGGTCACGCGGATGCCAGCAGCACACGCCACCGCCAGAGGCTCCAAAGTCCCAGGGACACCCTGGCCCACCGCAGACCACGCAGCGCAGATTCCCCATGCAGGATCTGAATCCGCACAGCAGAGATGCCAGGGGGAACATTAAGGCCATGGTTATGAGCCCCAGAAGATAGAGCAGAAGCAAACAACAGAAGGGGCCTTTCTGACGCTCCTCAATGAAAATTGAAGGCCACTGGGAAAGTGAAGAAAAACTTCAATAAAAGCACACTGGACCATCGAGGTTGGTAAGTTGGTGGGATCAGCACCTCCCATAGAAACCCGGACTTGCATAGGAGGGAGCATAGCTGGAACCTGCAGTAGAACCATGCAGAGTTTAATCCTGCAGGAGGTCAGGGAACTCAACTTGGACCTTGCAGCCAGAAATCAGTCTGAATCTCAGTAGACTACAGCTGGGTTGCTGAGAATAATCGACTTAGACCCGCACACTGCTGCTCACATTGCCTACCAGGACAGCAGGGACATATTATGAGGGAAACCTTTTTTTGAGAAGGAGAAGACAGAGCGAAAGAACAGAGACAAGTACAGAACAAACTTGACAACAACAGGCAAGCTAGAAATTGTATTCACCTTCCTATAAAAGTGATAGTCGAGAGGACAGAGAAAAAATTCAGAATGGGACAGGAACAGGAACAAAGAGGGAGAGAAATATAGAGCCAGAAGGTATAGAGAGAGAAAAAGAAAAGAAAAAAATATATATTCATATATAAAACAAATTTAAAAAGGTCTCCCTCAGGATATTTCAAAACAGAAATAATTTCCCAGATGACTACAGAGATGGTGAGCAGAGTGAAAGACATGATTAGAGGCTCTTGAACAGAAACAGATTAAAAAAATAGATGAGCTCAGAACCCTGCTGGACACCATGAATGCCCAGCATACGAAAGAAATGGAAACCATGATCACTCAACATAGGAAAGAAATGGAATCCATGAAACAGATTCAAACAGACATCCAGATTTAAAATTCCATTGAAAGCATTCAGAGCAGATTGAGCTAATGTGAAGACAGAATATCGGCTATAAAGACAGGATTGCAGTTAGTGACCATGAAAACAGAGACTTCTTAAAAATAGTAAGGGACCACGAGAAATCAATCCAGCAGCTGTTCAATGATGCAAAGGAGAATAACATAAGACTGATAGGAGTCCATGAAAAAGGAGAAAGTACAAATGACATAAAAAAACTGTTCACAGAAGTAATAGTAGAAAACTTCGCAGACAAAAGTAGAGAATTTGACATACAGATAAGTGAGGCATATAGAACTCCAAACTGTCACAATAAAAAAAAAGCTACACCTACACATATAATAGTCAAGATACCAGAAATACAACAGAAGAGCAAAATCCTACAAGCACTTAAGAGAAAAGAAACAAATCACATACAAAGGAAAGCCCATGAGAATCACAGCAGACTTCTCAACACAAACCCTCAAGTTAAGAAGAGCCTGGAGTGAAGTATTTTAAGCCCTAAAAGAAAGTAACTTCCAACCTAGACTGCTGTATCCTGCAAAATTATCTTTCAAAACTGATGGTGGAATTAGATACTTCCACGACAAAGAACACCTGAGAAATTTCATGAACACCAAACCAGCACTCCAAAAAATTCTAAACAATATCCTAGAAAAAGACAATGACAGTCACAACTCCATAAGGCCCAACAGAGCAAAGCCACCAGGCAAGGCAAGAAACTAAAGGGAAAGGCGGGGAAAATAAAAAATAGAAGAGCCAACAACAGTAAAACATCATGACAAGGATGAGTCAATATTTATCAATTATAACCATCAATGTTAATGGCCTCAATTCACAAATCAAAAGAAACAGACTGGCACAATGGATTAAAAAGCAAAATCCAACAACATACTATATACAAGAAACACACCTAATTCAAAAAGACATACATAGACTGAAAGTAAAAGGACAGAAAACAGTTCTCCATGTGACAGGAACCCAGAAAAAAAGCAGGAGTAGCAATCTTATTTGCAGATAAAATAGATTTCAAACCAAAACTAATTAAGAGAGACAAAGATGGTCACTACATCCTTGTGAAGGGAACAATCCAAGAGGAAGAGATGACAATCCTAAATATATATGCAGCAAATACGAATGCCACCAACTATCCAAAACAAATATTAATGGACATGAAAAACCAAATAAGCACTAATACAATTGAAGTGGGGGACCTCAATACCCCCACTGTCACAAACAGATCATCTAGACAAAAACTCAACAACGAAATTCTAGAACTGAACCAAACTTTTGAACACATGGACTTAACAGATCTCTACAGAGTGTTCCACCCCACAAAATCAGAATATACATTCTTTTCAGCTGCACATGGTTCATTCTCCAAAACAGACCACATGCTAGCTCACAGGGCATGTTTAAGTAACTGCAAAAGAATTAAGTTACCCCCAGTATATTATCAGACCATAGTGCAGATCAATAGCATAAGAGATTAATAGCATAAGAAACCACAAAACCCGCATAGATACATGGAAATTGATTAAGACTCTCCTGAACAACCAATGGGTCATAGAAGAAATTAGACAGTTTCTACAAGTGATAATGCCAGTAAAATATACAGGAATCTATGGGTCACAATGAAAGCAGTTCTACGAGGGAAATTCATAGCAGTGAATGTCCATATTAGGAAAACAGAGAGAGCTCAAATAAACAACCTAATGCTGAACCTCAAGCTCCTAGAAAAAGAAGAGCATGACAAACCCAAAGCTCGTGCTAGAGAAGAAATTACAAAGATCAGAGCAGGAATCAATGCAATGAAGACTAAGAGAACAATACAAAAAAAAAAAAAAATCAATGAATCAAAGAGTTGGTTTTTTGAAAGAATAAATAAAATCGACGAACCCTTAGCCAACCTTATCAAAAAAAGGAAAGAAAAGGCTCAAATCCATGAAATTAAGAACGAAAAAGGTGAAGTCACAACAGATCCAGCAGAAATCCAGAAGATCATCAATACCTACTTTGAGAACCTGTACTCTAATAAAATGGAAAACACAGAATGGACAGATTCCTAGATACATATGAAATGCCAAAGTTAAATGAAGAAGATATAGAAATTCTAAACACTCCCAATTACAATCAATGAAATTGAAAACATAATTAAAAATTTACAAACAAAGAAAAGCCTGGGTCCTGATGGCTTCGCTGCTGAATTCTACAAAACATTTAGAGAAGAACTATCGCCATTACTCTTTAAACTCATCAAGGAAATTGAAAGGAAAGCAATATTTACAAATTAATTTACAAATTAATTCCTGGAATCAAGTGTTACTTTGATTCCAAAAAGGGTAAGACCCAACCAAAAAGAGAACTACCGCCAATCTCCCTAATGAACATAGATGCAAAAATCCTCAACAAGATACTGGCAAACAGAATATAGAGGGTCATCAAGAAGATCATACACCCTGACCAAGTCAGATTTATCCCAGGGACGTAAAGATGGTTCAACATACGTAAATCAATAAATGTAATACACTCTATTAACAGAGCCAAGGACAAAAACCATATGATAATCTCAATTGATGTAGAAAAAGCATTTGACAAAATACAACACCCATTCATGATAAAAACCCTGCAGAAAATTGGAATAGAAGGTCTTTATCTCAATCTGATTGAGGCTATCTATGAAAAACCAACGGCCAACATCATACTAAATGGACAAAAACTGAAAACCTTCATTCTAAAACCAGGAACAAGACAAGGATGCCCACTATCATCACTCCTGTTCACTATAGTTCTGGAAACACTAGCCACAGAAATTAGACAAGAGAAAGAAATAAAAGGAATAAAGATAGGAAAGGAAGAAGTTAAACTGTCATTATTTGCTGATGATATGATACTCTACATAGAAGACCCAAAAAACTCTGCCAAAAGACTTCTAGACTTAACTGACAGATTCAGTAGAGTAGCTGGATACAAGGTGAACACACAAAAAGCAATAGCCTTCTTGTACATAACAGACTCACTCAGAGAGAAATTAGGGAATCAATTCCTTTCATAATAGCATCCAAAAAAATAAAGTATCTAGGAATCAATCTAACAAAGGAAGCAAAAGACCTCTATATCGAAAACTACAGCACCCTGAAAAAGAGATTGAACAGGATATAAGAAAATGGAAAGACATCCTTTGTTCTTGGGTAGGAAGAACCAATATAGTGAAAATGGCCATACTTCCAAAACTGCTATACAGATTTAATGCAATGCCGACTGAAATACCAACAATATATTTCACAGAACTAGAGAAAACAATCCAAAAATTCATTTGGAACCAGGAGAGACCTAGAATAGCAAAAGCAGTTCTAGGCAACAGAGACATGGCAGGGGGTATCACAATCCCCAACTTGAAACTATACCACAAAGCTACTGTGATAAAAACCGCATGGTACTGGCAAAGAAACAGACCTAAGGATCAGTGGAATACATTACAAGATCCAGAAATAACTTCCCGACATACTCAGCCACCTCATCTTTGACAAAGGAGCCAACTATCCTAACTGGAGGAAAGATGGCCTACTTAATAAATGGTGTTGGAAAAACTGGATTTCAACCTGTCAAAGATTAAAACTAGATCCATATCTATCATCATGCACTAAACTAAGATCTAAGTAGATAATGAAGATCTAAATATTAAAACAGAAACACTAAACTTGCTGGAAGGTAAGTTAGGCAGAACTCTTGAAGACATTGGCATAGGAAAAGACTTTATGAACAAAACCTCAGTAGCACGGGAGCTAGCACAAAGAATCAACAACTAGGATCTCATCTTATTAAAAAGCTTCTGCACTGCAAGAGAAATCACTAACAGAGCTAAGAGACAACCTACAATGTGGGGAAAAATTTTCAGCAGCTGTACCTCAGATGAAGGACTACTACCTAGAATATACAAAGAACTGAAAAAAATCAGATCCCCCAAATTCAAAGACCCAATTCAAAAATGGGCATCTGAAATGAACAGACATTTCTCAGACAAAGAAGTGAAAGCAGCAAATAAACATATGAAAAAATGTTCAACCTCCCTGGTCATTCAAGAGATGCAGATGAAAACAACACTGAGATTCCACCTCGCCCCAGAAAGAATGGCTGCTGTCAAGAAATCAACCAGTAACAAATGTTGGCAGGGCTGTGGGGAGAAGGGAATCTTTCTTCATTGTTGGTCGGGGTGCAGACTGGTGCAACCACTGGGGAAATCAGTATGGAGATACCTCAAAGAACTAGGACTAGAGGTCCTATTTGACCCAGTTATTCCCCTGCTGGGTATCTTCACAAAAGAATTAAAAGAATCATACACCACAGCGATATATGTGCACCCATGTTTATACTGGCACAGTTTATAATATAATAGCTAAAGCTTGGAAACAGCCCAAGTGCCCATCAACTGGAAACTGGACAAAGAAAATGGAGTTTCTCAGCCATAAAGAACAAGAAACTAGAGACATTTATAGCTAAATGGATGCATACTGAGGACATCCTCTTAAGTGAAATAACTAAGACACACATGTGTATGTACCAAATAGTTTCTCTTTTTTGAGAAACTTAGAGTGTAAATAATGATTCAAATGAATAATTGATAATGGGAAATAGGAAGAAAAGGTCCAAAGGGGTAGGGGAAGTGGGAGGGGTAGGGGAAGTGAGAGGGGTAGGGGAAAGGAAAAATTATGAGGAAAGGAAAAAATGGAAACAAAGTCTTTGTAAATAGGGAGAGGTGGAGGGGGTGAAGGGAGGACAGGAAATGGGGAAAAAATAAGAACCAAGATACCCAATGATAAATGTAAATGGATTGTATACCTAAAATGTACCAATAAAAGAATCTAAGAAAAGAAAAAAAAAGGCCTACAGTATGATTGGTTTATTTCTTTAACTTCAAGAACTTTACTATTAAATCAATAGACAGATACAGATACTATATTAGAACCATTTATACGCAGACATGGTGGCATGGTGCATGCCTGTGAAGCACCATGAGTTCAAGGACAGCCAGGGCTACAGAGTGAGTTCAAGGCCAGCCTGAACTGCATAATGAGACCCTGACTCAAAAAAACCCAAAACAATAAATGGAAAAAAAGGTTTTGTACATAGGGAAGAGAGAGGGGTTAAGGGGGGGGGGGGATAAAATAAAACTTAATAGAAACAAAACAAAACAAACAAACAAAAAGTTTACCCAGCCATGAAACATAGCCTTTTGCCCTCATTACATTAAAAAAGACAGGAACATTTAATGGTATAGAAGGAATGATACTGAGACAGAAAGTTAAAACAATTCCACATATAGTAGCAGCATTTCAAATCAGAAGGAATGTGAAAAAAGTAGTACCATGCGTTGGGAAAAGACCACACAGACACATGGAGAGAGACAGAGGGTCAGGCACCCTCAACTCATCTTACCAAAACATTCCAGACTGATCAAACTGTTAGGATGTATAATTTGAAACTGTACAGGTACAAGAAAAAATCCATTTCTATCACTTTAAAGCTTGGAATGCTTTCATAAAATCTGAAAAGACAACATTGACCAATAACTTTAAAAAATAGACTATTAATATTATTTTATGCAAGTGCTTAATTGCTTTAAAATTTTTCTGATACATATTCATTATTATTTGTAACAAATGCTTGACACACCTGGAGAGAGAAACAAAAATAATATCTTCCAGTCTAGACCAGTATTTCATCTATGCTGCCATGGACAGTGCTTTCAAGCTCTCCTGAGCCCTACCATGTTCTGAATCTGCCCTATCTAAAGTGGTAGCTATTTATCTACTGAATACTTGTGAGAAGCAGCCAAGGCAACTGATAAAATGAATCCATAATCTTATTAAAACTGCCTCCATAAGTTGGTCATTTAAAGAATGTTATAGAAGTGGAATCATGTACTATGTAAATTTTTGCACGTCTTTTTAGCATACTGTGTGAATAAATGAGAAGACATAAAGCAATTCTGCTGTACACTGAAGTAAGAAGGTTGTGTCAAGAAAAGACACTTGTACCAACATTTGAGTACAAGTATACTCTTTTTTGGTACTGGCAATCAAACTCAGGACCTTGCACTTGCCAGGCAGGCATGG
Organism: Heterocephalus glaber; assembly: GCF_053883595.1. Lineage (NCBI taxonomy): Eukaryota > Metazoa > Chordata > Mammalia > Rodentia > Bathyergidae > Heterocephalus > Heterocephalus glaber. The sequence continues at coordinate 20,241,675 of NW_028258302.1, read as the reverse complement.
TGCCACTGAGCTACTTACCGGCCCACTAACATTTGAGTTACAAGTTGAACAAGTTGGTTTTTCATGCAACACCATCTTACTTGAAATAATGAGTAAAAACCATGTTTACGTGAATTGGGTATATGACAGGTATTTTCTTAAAAGTGAATAAAGTGTGACTGTCACTTCAAGGAAAGTCAAAAGTAGTTACCAATGAAAACACTGAATTGCTCAAGAGAAAATTAGATTATTGGAAGGAAAAAGTGGAGGCAGTTTGCTTGAACCACTCTGGTCTGTCTGGGGGCTGCTACAGAACTGACAAATTGCTGATTAGAACAGAGGCAAAGTTTACATATCATACCAGAGGTCAAGAAAGCAGTAACAGGCACCAAGACAGAACTAGATAAAGAGAGATTGCAGAGCTGCAGGTGCCTGATAGCAAGAGATTATGAGCCAAAGAATAGAACAGAATGTCTAACTAGATACTTAGGGTAATCAAAACGTTTAAAAGTACCCTTTTATATACAGACAGTGCTGGGGTAAAGTACATAAATAAGCATTAAGACAAACACAGAATACATCTAAGAAGACTTTAGGCCTTCACTACAAGCTGATTAGCGCCAGTCTCTCCCATCATAGGGCTAAAATAGCTACCTCAGAAAGGTAGCTATTTTTTCAGGTAAGTAATAATTTTCAACAAAAGGTTATAAAGAATAGAAATAGTAAAAAAAAAAAAAAGAAAGAAAGAAAAGAATAGAAATAGTGCACCATGGACTATTCAAAGAAACAAAATAAATCTCTAGAAACTAACCTTAAGAAAACAGATTAAAAAAAAAACCCAGATTTTTAAGTCTGACAAAGAGTTTTTTAAGACAACTGTCTTAAGGGCCGGGTATTTAGCTCAGTGGTATGGCACCTGCCTTGCAAACACAAGGTCCTGAGTTTGATACCTGGTACAAAAAAAAAAAAAAAGGGCTCAATAAACAAAATATAAAGCAAGGACAGAAAACTAAATAAAACAGGGAAAAGATACTGTATATGAACAAAATCAAACAAAAATAGAAACTGTGGAAGAGATACTCCAGACCTAAAAAATACAGTAACTGGACTGAAAAAATTCACAACAGGCTCAACAGCTGACTTAAAATAAGCAGAAGAAAACATCAATAACCTAATATGAGGTTACTTGAAATTATTGAGTCTGAAAGGAAAGAAAAATAAAAAACAATGAAAGTGAGCAGAGCATATAGGACTTACGGTACACAATCAGTGAACCAACATTCACATGATAAAACATGACAGAGAAAAGGGTTCAGAAGGTTAAGTTTGTAATATGACTGAATACTTCCCAATTTGGAAAAAAGCTAAGGAAAAGCAAGAAGTTTAACGAGCCACAAGTAGGGAAAAAACAGACACACATTACAATTAAACTGTGAAAAAAATGCAAGAATTTTGAGAGCAGCAAGATAAAAGTGATTGAGCACATAACAGAAATCCTCAGTAAGATCATCATCAGATTTATCAACAGAAACCTTGCAGGTCAGAAGGCAGTATGACACTATATCAAAAATGTTGAAAGAAAAAACACCCTATCAAATAAACTTGTATATAGGCAAAATGTCATTCAAAAATAAGAGAGAAATTAAAACATTCTCAGATTTTTATAAAGCTAAAGGAGTTCATCATCATAAGACTTGCCCAATAAGAAATACCAAAGGGAATCTTTCCAGTTAAAACAAGACTCATAAAAAGCCATATAAAAATATAAAGTTCTGCAGTAAAAGTAAATACATGGGCAAATTTTTTTAAAAAATTGTACTTTTAGCATTGTACTTTTAGCATTCATAAAACTACTTTTTATTCTTTTATAGAATTTAAAAGGTTAAAGGATTAAGTTATATATCTATGCTAATGTTACACAATATATAAAGATGCAATTTGTGAAACAAAGTAGAGATGACTGAGGTACAAGGGAGTAGAGTACTAGAGTTATACTTTATATTGTACTGGTGAGATTTTACATGTCATCCCATATAATCACAAAATATCAATAAAATATACACAAAGAGAAATGAAACAGGAATCAAAATGTGTATCTATAAAAACTCAACAAAACACAAAGGAAGTCAGTAAAGGAGGATGAGAATGAGGCACAATTTCAGGAAGATACTTACACACTTATACTCAGATCAGCATTATTCACAAAAGCCAAAAGGTAGAAGCAACCTAAGTGTCTACTAACAAATTACTGGATAAGCAAAACTGGTATGTATGCAGTAGAATATTATTCAGCCTTAAAAAGGAAAGAAATTCTGACACTTGCTATAACATGAAAGAACCTTGAGGACCTCATGTTATGAAATTAGCCATATAAAAAACTACTATTTAATGTTATTTATATGAGGTACACAGATTTTCCAAATTCTTAGAGAAATAAAATAGTGTCTATCAGAGGTAGGGGAATGGGAAAATAGGGAATTATTTAAGGCATAGGGTTTCAGTCTTTCAAGACGAAAAGAATCATGGAGAGAAAAGCTGGTGATGGTTGCACAACAATGTGAATGTACTTAATCCCACTGAATTACACTTAAAATGATTAAATGATTAAGGTGCTAGGGAGTATAGCTCAGTGGTAGAGTGTTTGCTTAGTCTGTGCAAAGGAATCCCCCCCAAAGAAAGATAGGAAAATAAACAGTTAAGATGGTAAATTTTATGTCTCCTCCCTCCATCCCACCCCAATCTGCACTGGGAAATGAACAGAAAGCATTCACACTGAGAAAATTCCCCAGCCCTTTAAAAAAAAAACTTGGGGGTGGGGGCCTTGTCATCTTCCTGCCTCAACCTGCCAGAGGGCTGGGAGGACAGGCATATACCACAGCAGCTAGCTATGTTATATGTGTTCTACAATTTAAAACGTTCAAAAGTATCTAATGGTAAGAACATTATTCTATCTCAAAAGTCTAATATCAAACAGGTTTGTTTCAACAGAATTTATTGTTTTATTATGTGTCAGATCGATACATATTTGTGTGTATATATACTTTTATATAACTGCAAGTACTGTGTTAAAATTTAAGGAGTACTTGATAAAGTAGAGGTGGCTAAACACTCAACTTGAGGGCCGGGGATTTAGCTCAGTGGTTCCGCCAAACTTCCTAACAAGCACAAGGTCTGGAGTTTGATCCCCGGTACCAAAAAACAACACTCAACTTGATATGGCACTGTACATAACATGAAATTCAAAAATGGGTGAGAGCTATACAAAACCATCTAGAGTACAGAATTTAAAATCAATACTTAGTAGACTGCAGATAATACACTTTTTATATATTTCAGTGAAGGAAAAGAAACAGTGAAGGAAAACAAAACCAAGTTTTATATTATAAATAAGAAACAGAGAATAAGAAAGGCTCAGGCAGAATATGTATTTTCCCATCTCATTAAACAAGAGGTACTATTTAAAAATACAAACAAAATGTCCCTAACATCATCAAGAAGCACAACAAATAATTAAAGAAAACAAGGAAATCATTTTTCCAAGACAGAGGAAAACACTGTCTCTGCATAGCAATCAAATGTTCAGTGAGATATCTGTTGTGGGAACTGCCAATCTGGTAGAAACCAAGGAACCATTTCCTCTCTCTTCAAATTTGATTTGTCCCTTATAGAATATCTGAGTCCACTTGAAAACATTTTATTTATTCTTTGAATCACAACCAAGCACTATACTGAACCTCTGCATTTCAGACTCATATATTTTTATTTCCCCATTAAGTTTATTGGTACATTTTAGGTAGAACATAGTTACATTCATCATTGGGATCTTGTACCATTACATGAGTATATTGGTTCTTATTTTTTTCCCCTTCCCCTCCCCTCTCTTCACCCCCTCCACTCTTCCTTATTTGCAAAGACTTTGTTTCCATTTTTTTCCTTTTCTCATATTTTTTCTTTTCCCTTCTTTCCTTTCCCCTACCCCTCCCACTTGCCCTACTCCTTTAGACCTTTTTTTCTATTAAACAATGTCAATTATACATTTTTAAAATTACAATATCAAGATCTAGGAGACATTACCACAGATTTTACAGAATTTAAAAGGATATAGAAAGCATATTACAAAAATCTTTTTTGAAATAAATTTGACGACTTCTAAGAAGTACCTTGGAATACAAATTAATGAAACTAACTCTGGAGGAAATATAAAATTTGAATAGCACCTATTAAAGAAAGTATATTCCTAGCTTGAAAACCTACCTATATGACAACAACAGGATCATACACATTTTAACTGATAAATTATATCAAACATTTAAAGCAGAAGAAACAAGGAACACTTCTCCCCTCATTTTAGGAAATCAACATTGTGCTAATCCTAAAATTGGATAAAGATAATAGAAGAAAAAAGTATGAACACAGACAGAAATTTGTTTAACGAAACAAACTATTAAAAGTCAGATCTGGCAGGATGCAGAAAGTGGTTTTATTATAGGGATGGCAGTGTTGGTTCAGCATTGGAAGATCCACCCTCAAAAGTCATCATTTTAACAGAGGAAAGGAAAAAGCCATATGATTCTGTCAGTAGTTGGAGAAAAAGTATTGGACTAAATTCTACAGTCATGGTAAAAGCTATCAGGAGACTAGAAGTAGAACAGAGCCTTCTTAACAGATCAAAGACATGTACTCCACACTTCCAACAAAAGTGCCTTATATGAATGGAGAAGATACAATGTTTTCTCCTTAAGGTGGGGAACAAGGGCAGATATGCCTACTCTTCATCTGTCCATTAAACTTTGAAACATAGGCCCAAACCATAATAGTCGGGTAATAAAATAACACACTTAGGATAGGACTGGCAAGGTAGAAGTAAAATCTTTATATGTAGATGAAATGATCATCTACAGAGAAAATACTAAGAAATCTCTAGGAGCCCCTAGAACTTGTGTTTGAATTTAGCATGAATAGAAAACACAAGGTATATATAAAAATTCAGGTCTATGTATACTTGCTATAAATGAAGAATTGGATTGAAATTTAAAAGTTATGTAGGAGTACAAAGGACCCAGAAAAGTAAAAAAAAAACAAACAAAACACAGTGCTGGAAGACATTTAGTACCTAATTTTAAGAAAATAGAACCACACATACATGGTCCACTGAGTTTTGAAAGATTTAACATTAACATTTTATAGAACATAAACTCAATTCAAGAGCAGAGGAAAAGATAAGTGTTTTAGGCAAATGGTACTAGAACACCTGGTATCTGTATATAAAAAATTAACCTCAACCCTTTGTTTCCATTCATAAAAATAACTTGAAAGGATCTATATACCTAAATATGAAAGACTAAAACTTTAAAACTTTAAGAAGAAATTATAAGGGAAATAGTTTATGAATTTAGGGTAGGCAAGAATTTCCTAGGATATAAAATACATGATGTATAAAAGAAAAAAACTGATATGAGAGTCCATCAAAATTTAGAACTTTAGGGCTGGGGATTCAACTCAGTGGTTTCACTGCCTGCTGCGCAAGCACAAGGACCCGAGTTCGATCCCCAGTACCAAAAAAAAAAAATTTTAAATTTTAAATGACATTGTTAAGAAAATGAAAAGTAGTCCTAAAACAGATCATATTTACAATGCATATAACCTATGGCCAGAATATATAAAGAACTCTTACAGCTCATTAACAGAGAACCCAATTAAAAAGTAGACACAAGATGATAAATAGCCAGTACAGCACCAGGAAAGGTGTACAACACTAGAATCAGAAAAATACTAATCAGTACAATAACAAGATTGAATTATACACTCATTAGAGAGATGAAGTTAAAAGTTTTAAAAGAACAAATGTCAGCTTAGGTGTGAACCAGTTAGAACTTTCTAATACCGCTAATGTGAATGTAAAGTGATAAAACCATTTTGGAAAACAATATAGAAATTTCTTGTATTACTGTTAAGAACCAACAGTCCTGTTCTTAAGTTTTTACTTGAGAGGAATGAAAACACATGTTCACAACAGATTTGTACATACAAGTTGAGTATCCCTTATCTGAAATTCTTGAGACCAGAGTTTCAGATTTTGGTTTGAAATCCACTCGATCTACAAAGAGGATAGCTACTCCTGCTCTTTTTTCAGGTTCCTGTCACAAGGAGTATTGTTTTCCACCCTTTAACTTTCAACTATGAGTTTCTTTTTAAATTAAATGTGTTTCTTGTATGAAGCATATTGTTGGATCTTGCTTCTTGACCCATTCTGCCAGTCTATTTCTTTTAATTGGTGAATTGAGATCATTCATGTTGATGGTTATGACTCATACATACTGACTTATCATTGTCATGACTTTTTTCTCTGTTGGATTCACCCCCTTTGCATTTAATTTCTTGTTGGGCCCGACAGATTCATTCTGCTGGGCTTCCTGGGGTTGTGATCCTCATTGTCTTTTCTTAGGATACTGTCTAAAATTTTTTGGAGTGCTGGTTTGGCATTCATAAAGTTCCTAAGGTGCTCTTCGTCATGAAAGTATCTTACTTCTCCATCAATGTGGAAAGATAATTTTGCAGGGTACATCAATCTGGGTTGGAGGCTGTTTTCTTTTAGGGTTTGAAATACATCACTCCAAGCTCTTCTTGCCTTGAGGGTTTCCATTGAGAAGTCTGCTGTGATTCTGATGGGCTTTCCTTTGCATGTGATCTGTTGCTTTTCTCTAACTGCTTATAGAACTTTGTTCTTCTGTTGGGTCTCTGAAATCTTAACAATTATATGCCTATGCGTACATTTTTTTTGATCAAGGCTAGCTGGAGTCCTATATGCCTCACTCATCTGTATGTCAAGTTCTTTTCCCCTGCGTGGGAAATTTTCTGCCATCACTTCTGTGAACAGTTTTTTTATGTCATCCACACTCTCTCCTGTTTCTTCATTGACTCCAATCAGTCTTGTTATTCTTCTCTGCATCATCTAGCAGCTGCTGGATTGATTTCTTGTGGTCCCTTACAATTTTAAAGCAATTTTTCTTTTCCTGGTTACTAACTGGAATCTTATCTTCTGTATCTGAAATTCTGTCTTCACATTAGCTCATTCTGCTTCATAGACTTTCAAAGGAGTTTTTAATCTCCTGGAAATCTGTTTGTATCTGTTTCATGGATTCCATTTGTTTCCTACGTTGGGATTCCATCATGTTCCTGAGCTCCTCTCTAGATTTATTAATCATGTTTTGCACTATGAGCACAATCTCTGCTGTTATCTGAGAAATTATTTCCGATTTCATTTTTTCCAGATCCTCTTTTGTTGCCAGTTCAGGGAGTCCAGGTGGTTGAGTATCAGAGGGTTCCATCTCGTTTCCCTTTGGGGTTGCTGAGGTGATCTGGAAGTCTGGTTTTGAGACTTGTTTACATGTCTTCTCATTTTGATGGGGGTGGGGGGAGTGTGTGGGGGGAATCTGCTACCGCCCGCGTGGCTCACCTCCTCTGTGCCGGCGGGGGTGGTATGGCAGCCCTGAAGCCTCCTCTTGTGCACTGGGAGCAGCTCACCTCCTCTGTGCTGGTGGAGGTGGTACAGTGGCCCGGAAGCCTCCTCTTGTGTGCTGGGAGCGGCTCACCTCCTCTGTGCTGGTGGGGGTGGTATGGCAGCCCAGAAGCCTCCTCTTGTGCACTGGGAGCAGCTCACCTCCTCTGTGCTGGCAGGGATGGTACAGTGGCCCAGAAGCCTCCTCTTGTGCGCTGAGAGTGGCTCACCTCCTCTGTGCTGGCGGGGGTCAGAGAGGCCCTCTTTCTGTTGTACACTTCTACTGTATCTCCTCAAGCTCAGAACAATGTCCTTTGTGACCCCTGCAACTCTGTGGTGTGGATCAGGATAATGGCTCGGCACAGCTGGGGCGTTGAGTGTGCTGGTGCCCCTCAGACTCATATACTTTTAATACTCAGAAATGACCAATCAGCTATTTATCTATTGTGCAAGGTATATGTAAGATCAGATAAAGCTGGGGCAATTGTTGGAATTCCTTCTAAACAGTGTCCAAGTAATGTCCCATTTACATGAAGTGAATGAGAAGATATGCACATTAACATCACATTCTGGTTTAATACAAAATTCTCAGTGTCTGTAACAACTCAAAAATGCTGAAATACAAATCCCATTAAATAGTCTAACAGTGTAGTCCTGTAAAACAAAACAAAACAAAAATCCTCTCGTTTCATGAGCATTTTTCTGAAATAAGGAATGAAATAAATGAACTTTCATGTTCATGAACTTTCATGGGGAATACATCAACCATGAAAATGGTTATATATTGCATCAATCACTGTAAGTAGTACAAGTTGATAAACTATAAGAATGATCCACTACTGCCACTTAATTATTATTGTAAACAAAACAATTATTTATTTTTTCTTAATGGATCCAGTTTTCCTTTCCCTTTCAAACTAATCTGAGACTCATGCTTATATGGTAGATATGCTGAACCATAAAGAACAAGAATACTCAAATGTCAAAAAGAATAAATCATAACGATTCATTGCTTCCCATACAAATGAGAAGATTATGGTTAACTGTATGTGTTCAGTCTTCTAAGTGCTCTCTTCTTCGGAGCCAAGTCTATAAATAGGTACAAAGCATAACAATCATATTTTGACAAACTGAAGACTCAATTACAGTACATGGTGGCACAAACCTTCAGTACAGGGTGAGGAAATGAAAAACCATTACTATTAATGGCTTAATATTAACATAAAGTCCAACTAATACATAAAGCTAATATTTCCACCCCAAAATGTATTTAGTATGACCTCATCCACAGGGGAAAAAAAAGAAGTTTCTGTATAAACATTTTGTACATAAATACCTCAATGATTGGCTGTGATGCACTAAAAATCCCTATCTGTCTAAAATACAAGCTAAAATAAAATGGTACAGAATTATATTTTGAATATTTCAAAGGCTATCTCATTTTCCTACCTTAGAGTTAAATAACAAAACTATCATCCTTACATTAAAAGAAATAAAACAGTACTGGCTGACTATAAAGTTATTTATAAGGGAAGACATTCAATGATGAGACTATATAATTGTTCTTTTTTTTTCCTTTTCCGCATATATGTTTGTTTTTTCTTTTTTAAAAAACTCTTTATTTTTATTAGTACATGCCTGCAGTACATAATGATTACATTCACTGTACATGAGAGCTGGAACATGTATAGAACACATATTAATTCTTTTTACTTCCCCTTCTCCTCTTCTCCCTCCATTTCTTAATCCCCTCTTCCCATCTGATTTTTCTATCTTCTGATACTTAGTAAGAAAAAAAACCCCACCAGTAATATTTAGAATCATCACTGAGCTGGTTAAATAAATATTATGCCTGCTGTGTAATATGACTCCATAGAACTTACTCTGCCAAGAATAAACAGACATCACTCACACTTAATCACATGAGACAGGTTTAGAAAACAGCTGAATCACTTACCAGTATCCATTTACGTCCTGTTCCCAGTACCTCAGTGGAAATTTCTGCCTCACCACAAGACCTGGCTTCCCTCCCCATTCCCACCAATAAGTTACAGTTTCCTGAAAACTTGTCCTAAGTAACACCAGAGTTTATGAGAAAGCTCAATTTAGGCATCACATGATTCTTCCCCCAACCCTGACCAATACAAACTCCTGACCCCTCCCCCCAACACTCCCCTCACAAGCAAACCAGGAGACTGATTAGGCCGGGAAACTTCATTTCAATTATGCCATGTTTACTTTAGAGAATGCACAGTCACTTTAGCTGAGGTTAAGGTAGTATTCACCACATTTGTCTATATAGCTTATACTTTTTGGACATGACCAAAATATACCCTAGGTTTTCATTTATAGTATTCCTCAATGGCACAACGTTCCTTTTAATACAACAAGGTCTCAAAGTAAAACTTCTTTGAAATTTTTCTTTAATGGATGCTAATTAGTAATATCAGTGAAAAACATTAAGCAAAAAAACTGATTTTGCAAATTGGAATGAAACCAAACTTAAACAATCCAAAACTTTCATGAAGTTTTTTTTTGTTCATTAAGTTTATTGGTACATTTTAGGTATACAACACAGTTACATTCATCGTTGGGATCTTGTACCTTTATATGATGTATCTTGGTTCTTATTTTTTTCCCCATTCCCCTGCCCTTCCTTCTCCCCCTCCACCCTTCCCTTTTTTTTTTTTTTGGTACCGGGGATCGAACTTAGGACCTTCCGCTTGCGACGCAGGCGCCAGAACCACTGAGCTAAATTCCCGGCCCTTTCACCCTTCCCTATTTACAAAGACTTTGTTTCCATTTTTTCCTTTTCTTGTATTTTTTTTCCCTTCTTTCCTTTCCCCTACCCTTCCCACTTCCCCTACTCCTTTAGAACTTTTCTTCCTATTTCACATTATCAATTATACCATTTGAGCCTTATTTACGCTTTTAGTTTTTCACACCAGAGACACTATTTGGTATTTACACGTGTCGTATTTATTTCACTTAAAAGTATGGCTTCAATGTGCATCCATTTAGCTATAAATGTCTCTAGTTTCTCATTCTTTATGGCTGAGTAGTACTCCATTTTATAGAAAAACCACATCTTCTTTATCCAGCCTCTAGTTGATGGGCACTTGGGCTGTTTCTAACTTTTAGCTATTACAAACTGTGCTGCTATAAACATAGGTGCGCATATATCCCTGTGGTATGATTCTTTTAATTCTTTGGGAAAGATACCCAGCATAGGGATAGCTGCGTCAAATAGGACCTCTAGTCCTAGTTTTTCGAGGTATCTCCATACTGATTTCCACCACAGTGTTTGCACCAGTCTGCACTCCCACCAACAATGGAGAAGGGTTCCTTTCTCCCCACAGCCCTGCCAACACTTGCTATAGGTTGATTTCTTGACAGCAGACATTCTTCCTGGAGTGAGGTGGAATCTCAGTGTTTTCACCTGCATCTCTTGAATGACCAGTGATGTTGAACATTTTTTCATATGTTTATTTGCTGCTTTTACTTCTTTGTCTGAGAAATGTCTGTTCATTTCAGATGCCCATTTTTGAATTGGGTCTTTGAATTTGGGGGGTCTGATTTTTTTCAGTTCTTTGTATATTCTAGGTAGTAGTCCTTCGTCTTAGGTACAGCTGCTGAAAATTTTTCCCCACATTGTAGGTTGTCTCTTAGCTCTGTTAGTGGTTTCTCTTGCAGTGCAGAAGCTTTTTAATAAGATGAGATCCCAGGGATGGGAATTTAGCTCAGTCATTCTGGTGCCTGCCTTACAAGCACAAGGTCCCAAGTTCAATCCCCGATACCAAAAAAAAAAAAAAAGATGAGATCGCAATTGTTGATTCTTTGTGCTACCTCCCACGCTACTGAGGTTTTGTTCATAAAGTCTTTTCCTATGCCAATGTCTTCAAGAGTTCTGCCTAACTTACCTTCCAGCAAGTTTAATGTTTCTGTCTTAATATTTAGATCTTCATTATCTACTTCGATCTTAGTTTAGTGCATGGTGATAGATATGGGTCTAGTTTTAATCTTTGGCAGGTTGAAATCCAGTTTTTCCAACACTATTTATTGAAGAGGCTATCTTTCCTCCAGTCAGAATGGTTGGCTCCTTTGTCAAAGATGAGGTGGCTGAGTATGTCTGGAGTTGTTTCCAGATCTTCTAATCTATTGTGAAGATTTTTTTTTTTAACATATCAACTGAAAGTCATGGAAATAAGGTCAAAAAAAACATGATGTGTTTGAACTCGAGATGTACCCCTTACCAAACAATTGTAAAATAATGTAGAAAGTATTATAGTGTGAATAATATGTCAAGATGTACAAAGAAAACTTGATTAATTCTTCCTGGAAGAGGATTACTAAGGAGCCTCCCCTAGTGACACAGTTCACAGAGTGATGAATGCTGTTGATGAATGGGTGGGTGAGGATGGGGAAAAAACTTGAATGACTGGTCCCAGACCTCTTCCTGACCTCACTTCAGATGCCATTACTATTCAATCACATTATTCTATTCATTACCTCAAACAAACCAATTTTGTAAAGCCTTTATAATAATCATTTCCTGCTTTGAGTTTTTAAAAAACTGACAGTCATTTGTATATGTTAAATTGTACCTGTCAAAGAAAACCACAAACATAGAAATCTACAGAATAACATGTAGCAAGCAGTCAACTCCAGAGGGTAATCTAGGAAATCAGCAGCACATAACCAGCAATCCTTTTCAAGAATGGAAGGCATCACCTTGGACAAAGACCAAATAACAGAAAACTGCTTTAAAAAATATTCTTCTGGGGCCGGGGATTTAGCTCAGTGGTTCCGCTGCCTGCCTTGTAAGCTCAAGGTCCAGAGTTCAATCCCCCGTACCAAAAAAAAATTCTTTAGATAAAAGGAAATAAATCTTAAAAATAGAAAGATGTTTCTGTATCTACTAAGATAATTATCTTCTGAATATTCATTCTGTTAATGTGACAGGCTGCAGTTGTCAATTTTTAATGTTGAACCATTGTCTCATTCCACAAATCCCACTTAGTGATGCTTTAAATTCTTTTGTTGTTGCAGAAAATGCATTTGACAAAATTTTTTTTTTCATTTGACAAAATTTAATATCCTTTTGTGATTAAAAAAGAAAAACTCAACAAACTAGGAACAGAAGGAAACCACTATGACATACTAAAATCCTACATGAAAAACCCACAGCAAACATCATACTCAGTGAAGACTGAACACCTTCTCTTTAAGATTGAGAATAAGGCTGAGTCACGCGGAAGACGCAGAGTCGGCCCGCTGCAGACAGGCAGGTCTGTGCAAGCCCTGCCGAGGTCCTGAATCACGCGGAAGATGCCGAATCACCCCACTGCGGACAGTCAGCCACCTGATTCCACATTACCAAGGCACAGAGGACACCAGACCACCAGACCAAGGTACTGAGTCCCACTGTTCCCGGCCCAGAGGTAGGGGCTTCTGAGCCGTCGTCCCACTGCTCCTGGTCCAGAGGAAGGGGTTTCCTGGCCACCATCCCTCCGGCTGCCCCCAGCCCAGAGGAAAGGGCTTTTGGGCCACCTTCTGTCCCGCTGCTCCTGGCCCAGAGGAAGGGGTTTCCTGGCCACCATCCCTCCGGCTGCCCCCAGCCCACAGGAAAGGGCTTTTGGGTCACCATCCCTACCACTGCTCCCGGCCCCTGTCCCACCTCACCCAGCTCACAGGAGGTAATCCGTGCAGGCGCTAACAGGCCCCCGCCCCAGTTGAAATGAGAAAACACATAAATAAGTCTCAAAACCAGGCTTCCAGATCACCTACAGCAACCACAAAGGGAAATGAGATGGAACCCTCTGATACTCAACCACCTGGACCCACTGAACTGGCAACAAAAGGGGATCTGGAAAAAATGAAATCAGAAATAATTTCTCAGATAACAGGAGAAATTGTGCCCCTAGTGCAAGACATGATTAATAAATCTAGAGAGGAGCTCAGGAACATGATGGAATCCCAACATAAGAAAAAAATGGAATCCATAAAACAGATGCAAATAGATTTCCAGGACATGAAAAACTCCATTGAAAGTCTACACAGCAGAATGAGCCAGTGTGAGGACAGAATTTCAGATATAGAAGATAAGACTGTAATTAGTGACCAGGAAAAGAAAAATTGCTTCAAAATTATAAGGGAACATGAGAAATCAATCCAGCAGCTGCTAGATGATGCAAAGAAGAATAACATAAGACTGATTGGGCTCAATGAAGAAACAGGAGAGAGTGCAGATGACATAAAAAATCTCTTCACAGAAATAATGGCAGAAAACGTCCCAAGCAGGGGAAAAGAGCCTGACATACAGATAAGTGAGGCATATAGGACTCCAAATAGCCTTGATCAAAAAAAATCTACACATAGGCATATAATTGTTAAGATTCCAGAAACACAACAGAAGAACAAAGTTCTCCAAGCAGAGAAAAGAAACAAATCACATACAAAGGAAATCCCATCAGAATCACAGCAGACTTCTCAACACAAACCATCAAGGCAAGAAGAGCTTGGAGTGACATATTCCAAGCCCGAAAAGAAAACAGCCTCCAACCCAGATTGATGTACCCTGCAAAACTATCTTTCAAAATGGATGGAGAAATAAGATACTTTCATGACAAAGAGCACCTTAGGAACTTCGTGAATACCAAACCAGCACTCCAAAGAATTTTACACAATAGCCTAGGAACAGACGTTGAGGATCACAACCCCAGGAAGCAAAGCAGAATGAACCCATCTGGTATGACAAGAAATTAAATGTAAAGGGGGAGAACCCAACAAAAAGAAAAAGTCATGGCAATGACAAGTCAATACGCTTCAGTTATAACCATCAACATTAATGGTCTCAATTCACCAATCAAAAGAAATAGACTGGCACAGTGGGTCAAGAAGCAAAATCCAAAATATGCTACATACAAGAAACACACTTAATTCAAAAGGAAACTCATAGACTGAAAGTTAAAGGGTGGAAAACAATACTGCATGTGACAGGAACCCGAAAAAAAGCAGGAGTAGCTATCCTCTTGGCAGATCAAGTAGACTTCAAACGAACACTAATTAAGAGAGATGAAGAAGGACACTACATCCTTGTAAAGGGAAGAATCCAAGAGGAAGAGATGACAATCATAAATATCTATGCACCAAACACTAGTGCACCCAACTATATAAAACAAATACTAACGGACATGAAAAGCCATATATGCACTAATACAATTGTAGTGGGGGACCTCAACACCCCACTGTCACAAATAGATAGATCAACTAGACTAAAAATAAGTAATGAAATACTACAACTCAATCGAACTCTTGAACAAATGAACTTAACAGATGTTTACAGAGTCTTCCACCCCACAAAATCAGAATACACATTCTTCTCAGCTGCACATGGGTCATTCTCAAAAACAGACCACATACTCACACATAGAACATGTTTAAGTAAGTGCAAAGGAATTGAAGTTATCCCCTGGATATTATCAGACCATAGTGCGATGAAATTGGAGATCCATAGCAAAAGAAACTCAAAAAATTTCATAAGCATGTGGAAATTGAACAACACACTTCTGAATAACCAATGGGTCACAGAGGAAATTAAAGAAATCAGACAGTTCCTTCAATTAAATGACAATGACAATACAACATTTCGGAATCTGTGGGACACAATGAAAGCAGTCTTACGAGGGAAATTCATAGCAGTGAATAGGCATATTAGGAAAACAGAACGATCCCAATTAAACAACCTGATGCTGAACCTCAAGCTTCTAGAAAAAGAAGAGCAAGACAACCCCAAAGCTCATACAAGGGAAGAAATTACAAAGATCAGAGGAGAAATCAATGCAATGGAGACTAAGAGAACGATACCAAAAAATCAATGAAGCCAAGAGTTGGTTCTTTGAAAGAATCAACAAAATTGATAAACCTTTAGTCAACCTTGTCAGAAAAAGGAAAGAAAAGGCCCAAATCCACGCAATTAGGAATGAAAAGGGTGAAACTACAACAGACCCAGCAGAAATCCAGATGATCATCAATACCTCCTTCCAGAACCTATACGCCAATAAGATGGACAACACAGAAGAAATGGACAGATTCCTAGATACATATGAATTACCAAAGTTGAAGGAAGAAGACCTAAAAATTCTGAACAACCCAATATCAACCAATGAAATTGAAAACGTAATTAAAAACTTATCACCTAAGAAAAGCCCGGGCCCTGATGGCTTCCCTGCTGAATTCTACAAGACATTTAGAGAGGAACTGCTGCCACTACTGTTTAAACGCTTCAGTGAAATTGAAAGGGAAGCAATACTCCCAAATTCATTCCTGGAAGCAAGCATCACCTTGATCCCCAAAGCAGAGAAAGACCCAACTGAAAAAGAGAACTATAGGCCAATCTCACTAATGAACACAGATGCAAAAATCCTTAATAAGATACTGGCAAACAGAATGCAGAAGATCATCAAGAAGATCATACACCCTGATCAAGTGGGATTCATCCCAGGGATGCAGGGATGGTTCAATATACGAAAATCAATTAATATAATACACTATATCAACAGAGCCAAGGACAAAAACCATATGATTATCTCCATAGATGCAGAAAAAGCATTTGACAAAATCCAACATGCATTTATGATAAAAACCCTACAAAAAATTGGAATAGATGGTCTCTACCTCAAATTGAAAGAAGCCATCTATGAAAAACCAACAGCCAATATCATACTAAATGGTCAAAAACTGAAATCCTTCACACTAAAATCAGGAACAAGACAAGGATGTCCACTATCACCACTCTTGTTCAATATAGTTCTGGAAACATTAGCCACAGCAATTAGACAAGAGAAAGAAATGATAGGAAATGAAGAAGTCAAATTGTCATTCTTTGCAGATGACATGATACTCTATATAGAAGACCCCAAGAACTCCACCAAAAGTCTTCTAGACTTAATAACCAAATTCAGTCAAGTAGCTGGTTACAAGGTCAACACACAAAAATCAATAGCTTTCCTCTACACCAATGACAGACTCACTGAGAGAGAAAGAGCGCAAATAATTCCTTTCACAATAGCATGCAAAAAACTGAAATACCTAGGAATCATCCTAACAATAGAAATCAAAGACCTCTTCTCTGAAAACTATGGCACTCTGAAAAGAGAGATTGAAGATGATATCAGAAAATGGACAGACATCCCCTGCTCCTGGGTAGGAAGGATTAATATAGTGAAAATGGCCATACTTCCAAAACTGCTATATCGATTTAATGCACAATTGAGATCCCAGCAGCATACTTCATAGACCTCGAGAAAACAATCCAAAAATTCATTTGGAACAAGAAGAGACCCAGAATAGCAAAAGCAATTCTAGGTAACAGAGACATGGCAGGGGGTATCACAATCCCCAACCTGCAACTATACTACAAAGCTACTGTGATAAAAACAGCATGGTACTGGCAAAGAAACAGGCTTGAGGACCAGTGGAACAGATTAGAAGATGCAGAAACAACACCAGACACACTCAGCCATCTCATCTTCGATAAAGGAGCCAAACACCCTCACTGGAGGAAAGATAGCCTCTTTAATAAATGGTGCTAGAAAAATTGGGCTTCAACTTGCCAAAGATTAAAACTAGACCTGTATCTCTCACCATGCACTAAACTAAAATCAAAATGGATTAAAGATCTAAATATTAAAATAGAAACTCTGAACCAGTTGGAACAGAGGTTAGGTAGAACCCTTGAAGACATTGGTGTAGGAAAAGATTTTATGAACGAAACCTCAGTTGCCTGTGAACTAGCACAATCAACAAATGGGATCTCTTCTTATTAAAAAGCTTCTGCACAGCAAGAGAAACCACCAGCAGTGTGAAGAGACAACCCACAATGTGGGAAAAAATCTTCACCTGCTCTTCCTCAGACAAAGGTCTACTATCTCGAATCTATAAAGAACTTAAAAAGATCAGACCTCCCAAATTTAAAGACCCAATCCGAAAATGGGCATCTGAAATGAACAGACATTTCTCACACAAAGAAGTAGAAATAGCAAATAAATACATGAAAAAAAGCTCAACATCACTGGTCATTCGAGAGATACAAATGAAAACAATGCTGAGATTCCACTTCACTCCAGAAAGAATGGCTGCTATCATAAAATCAACCAATAACAAATGCTGGCGGGGCTGTGGGGAAAGAGGAACCCTGCTCCACTGCTGGTGGGAGTGCAGACTGGTGCAACCACTGTGGAAATCAGTATGGAGATACCTGAAAGAACTAGGACTGGAAATCCCATTTGACCCCGCTATTCCACTGCTGGGGATCTTCCCCAAAGAATTAAAAGAATCATACCACAGTGATATATGTGCACCCATGTTCATAGCAGCGCAGTTTGTAATAGCTAAAACTTGGAAACAGCCCAAATGCCCATCAACTGGAGACTGGATAAAGAAAATGTGCTTTTTTAATAAAATGGAGTACTACTCAGCCATAAAAAATGAGAAATTAGAGACATTTATAGCTAAGTGGATGCACATTGAGGCAATACTCTTAAGTGAAATAAATAGGACACAGATGTGTAAATACCAAATAGTTTCTCTGGTGTGAGAAACTGAAAGTGTAAATAAGGACTAAATGTATAATAGGTCATGTGAAATAGGAAGAAAAGGGGCAAAGGGGAAGGAAGTGGGAGGGCTAAGGGAAAGGATAGAAGGGAATGGGATTAATATGAGAAAATGGAAAAATAGGAACAAAATCTTTGTAAATAGGGAGGGCTGGAGGGGTTGAAGGGAGGGCTAGAGGGGTTGAAGGGAGGGCTGGGCAAAGGTGAAAAACAAGAACCGAGACTATGTAAAGGTGCAAATTTCCAATGATGAATGTCATTATATTGTATACCTAAAATGTACCAATGATTAGAATGAATAATCGATAATGTAAAATAGGAATAAAAGGTCCAAGGGGGTAGGGGTAGTGGGAGGCACAGGGGAAAGGAAAGAAGGGAAAGGAAAAAATGATGAGAAATGGAAAAAATGGAAATAAAGTCTTTGTAAATAGGGAAGGGTGGAGGGCGTGAAGGGAGGGCTAGGAATGGGGAAAAAATAAGAACCAAGATGCATTATATAAAGGTACAATTCCCAATGAGAAATGTAATTTTGTTGTATACCTACAATGTACCAATAAAAGAATTTAATACAAAAACAAAAAAAGTTACTTGCCAACAACACACATATAATGGCAAATTCTGAATATAAACTTCAGAATGTTGACACCAGTAAAAAGTAATGGAAGCAAAGACAAGTAGTGAAACTAAGACAAAATACTGATTTTTACAAATTCAGAATAATTGATATACCTAGGGAGAAAGAAGGATGTTAGGATAAAGGAGAAGCGCAAAGGGCATTGAAAGATACTGCACTGGTAATGAATTTGTTAAGGCTAATGATGGTGGGCTGTTTTAATCTTTCAAATTAAACACGTTCATGATGTACTTTTATAAGATTATATATTTTGTAATAAATTTTAAAACAGGTGATTAAAAAATAATTTAAAAAGGAGTAAGCAGGGAGATTAGAACAGGAGAAGCAAGGCTACCCACAACGTACAACTTCAAGAGCTATACAATCATGGCCTGCAAGGCTGCAGATGGCCAACCCAGTGCCGATACAAGAATAGTATAGTGCCAGGTATTTAGCTGAGTGACACTGCGCCTGCCTTGCCCCAATATCAAAACAAAAACAAAAACCCACAACATATTTTTTGCCAGGGATTTAGCTCAGTGGCACTGGCACCTGCATCACAAGTGCAAGGTCCTGAGTTTAATCCCCAGTACCAAAAAAAAAAGAATAGTACAAGCTATGACAGAAAGCAACTCTTTGACATTAGAGGGACTGTCAAACAGCTACTCACAGCTCAGTACAGCTTAGTACTGCAAAATCCATCTGGATTATAGGTTAAAAAAAATTTTTTTTTTTTGGTACCGGCAATCAAACTTGGGTCCTTGAGCTTTCGAGAGAGGCGGCATAACCACTGACCTAAATCCCCGGCCCATAGGTAAAAATTTTATGAAGACCTAACACAAGTATTTGAATTTCTGAAGCATATATCCTGAGAGCTAAAGTAGAGGAAAAACCTATTAAGTTGGATTGATTCAAGAATGGAAATTGGCAAATATGAAAACAGAAAGAGAGAGAGAAAAATGGGGATTTTATAACAATAAAGTTTATAACGATTAGTGAGAGGATTAAGAGTAAACAAGAGGAAAGGAAGGCAAAGGATCCTCCCAATTGAGACTAGAAAGGGAATAAAGAAAGGATTGCATGCTTCCCTTTTAGGCTTCAAGAACTCAAAAACAAAACAACTGTAGATCGAACCAGGTCTGGGCCAGAGCCTGTCAACAGAAACATTAAAAATAGAATACAAGGGGGCTGGGGATTTAGTTCAGTGGTTCCAGTGCCTGCCTTGCAAGAACAAGGTCTCGAGTTTGATCCCCAGCACCAAAAAAAAAAAAAAAAAAAAAAAAAAGGAATACAAGGGGCCATGTAGCTTATTGGTTCTGCACCTGCCTGGCAAGTGCAAGGGCCCAAGTTCCATCCCTGGTACAAAAAAAAAAATCCAGCAGCTGCTAGATGATGCAAAGAATAACATAAGATTGATAGGAGTCAATGAAAAAGCAGAAGAATGAATGAATAAATAAATAAATAAATAAGAAAGAAAAAGCAGAAGATAGTCCAGATGACATAAAAAACCTGTCCTCACAAGTCATGTTAGAAAACTTTCCAAACAGGGAAAAAGAATTTGACATACAGATAAGTGAAGCATATAGGACTCCAATTAGCCATGATCAAAATAAATCTTCCCCAAGGCATATAATAGTCAAGATTACAGAAATTCAATACAAGGACAGAATATTAAAAGCTGTTAGAGAAAAGAAACAAATCACCTATAAAGGAAAGCCCATCAGAATCATAGCAGACTTTTCAACACAAACTCTCAAGTCAAGGAGAACTTGGAGTGAAGTTTTTCAACCCCTAAAGGAAAACAACCTCCAACCTAGATTGATGTACCCTGCAAAAAACGATCCTTCAAAACTGATGGAGAAATAATATACTTCCATGACAAAGAACACCTGAAGAAATTCATGACCTCCAAATCAGCACTCCAAAGCGTTCTGAAGGATATTCTAGAAAGAGACAGTAAGGATTACAACTCCATGAACCCCAACAAAATAAATCAACCAGGCAAGGCAAATTAAACAGAAAAGAAGGAAGCCAACAGCAGGAAAATAACATGACAGAGATAAGACAATACTTATCACTTATACCCATCAATATTAATGGTCTCAATTCACCAATGAAAGGAAACCAACAACCAAACAAAGAAACAGACTGGCAGAGTGGATCAAGAAGTAAGATCCAACAATATGCTGCAAATAAAAAACACATTTAATTGAAAAACAAATTCACAGACTGAGAGTCAAGGTATGGAAAACAACATTCCATGTGATAGGAAACTGGAAAAAAAGCAGGGGTAACTATTCCATTTGTAAACAAAGTGGATTTTCAAGCCAAGACTGATTAAGAGAAACAAAGAAGGTCACTACGTCCTCATAAAGGGAACAATCCAAGAGGAAGAGATAACAATCCTAAATATGTATGCACCAAATTGCAGCACACCTAACTATATAAAACAAATATTAATGTACATGAAAAATCATATAAGCACTAATACAGTTGTAATGGGGGACCTCAATACTCCACTGTCATATATAGACAGATCAACCAGACAAAAAATCAACAATGAAATATTAGAATTGAACCAAACTTTTAAATGGAGTTAGTAGATGTCTAGAGTGTTCCACCCCACAACATCAGAATACACATTCTTCTCAGCTGCACATGAGACTTTCTCCAAAATAGATGATATACTAGCTCACAGAACATACTTAAGTAAATGCAAAGGAAATGAAATAATCCCATGCATATTATCTGACCATAGCGCAATGAAATTGAATATCAATGGCAAAAGAAACCACAAGAACTTCATAAACAGATGGAAATTAAACAACACCCTCTAGAACAACCAATAGGTCACAGATGAAATTAAAGAAGAAACCAGATAATTTCTACAATTAAATGATAATGACAATACAACATACTGGAACTTATGGGACGCAATGAAAGCAGTCCTATGAGAGGAATTTACAGCAGTGAATTTCCATATCAGAAAAACAGAGCAGGCTCAAATAAACAACCTAATGTTGAACCTCAAGCTTCCAAAAAAAGAAGAGCATGTCAAGGGCAAAGCTTGTACAAGGGAAGAAATTATAAACCTAAATATTAAACCAGAAGCATTAAACATGTTGGAAGAGAGAACAGGTAGAACATTTGGACACAGGAGTAGGCAAAGACTTCATGAACAAAACCCAGACCACATGGGAAATACTACAAAGAATCAACAACTGGGACCTCATCGTATTAAAAAGCTTTTGCACAGCAATAGAAACCACCAACAGAGTGAAGGGACAACCCAAAGAGTAGGGAAAACTTTATCAGCTATTCAGATAAAGGATTATTGGGCCAGGGATTTAGCTCAGAGGTTCTGCCAGCTGCCTTGAAAGCACAAGGTCCTAAGTTCGATCCCCAGTACCAAAAAAAAATAAATTAACCACACACAAAAAACAGATAAAGGACTATTATACAGAATATATAAAGAACTAAAAAAAATCAGACCTGCCAAATTTAAAGACCCAAAAGTGGGGATCTGTAGTGAAAAGACACTTCTCAGATGAAAAATTAGAGACAGCAAATAAATATATGAAAAAATGTTCAACATCACTGGTCATTCAAGAAACACAAATTAAAACAATGCTGAGATTTCATCTCACTCCACAAAGAATGGCTGCTATTAAGAAACCAACCAATACCAAATGCTGGAGGAACTGTAGGGGAAAAAGGAACATTTTTGCACTGCTAGAGAGAGTGTAGACTGGTGCAACCACTGTGGAAATCAGTGTGGAGATTTCTCAAACAACTAAAACTAGAGGTTCCATTTGACCCAGCCATACCTCCTCTTGGTATCTTCTGGAAAGGATTAAAAGCATAATACAACAGAGATATATGCACACCCATGATTACAGCAGCAGTTTGTAGTAGCAAAATCTTGGAAACAGCCCAAATGCCCATCAACTGATGAGTTGATAAGGAAGATGTGGCTGCCCATCAACTGATGAGTCGATAAAGAAGATGTGGTTTTTTTTATACACTGGAGTACTACTCTGCCATAAAGAAGAATGAGCTTCAGACATATATAGCTAAATGGATGGAACTTGAGACCATACTCTTAAGTGAAATAAATCAGATGCACATGTTTATGATGTATGATGGACATTGGGAAATGGGAAGAAAGTGTTCAAATGGGGAGGAGAACAAGGGAGGAGGGAGGGAAAAAGGAAGGAAGGGACAAGAAAAGTGAAAATCGAAGGAAAAAATGGAAACAAAGCTTTTGTATATGGTGGGGGAAGGAGGCTTCAGGGGGAGAATGGGATAAAATTTAAAAATAAAAAAATGGGGATTTTATAACAATAAAGTTTATAATGATTAGTGAGAGGATTAAGAGTAAACAAGAGGAAAGGAAGGCAAAGGATTCTCCCAACTGAGACTAGAAAGGGAATAAAGAAAGGATTTCATGTTGGGCTGGGGATTTAGCTTAGCGCTTTCGCTGCCTGCTGTGCAAGCGCAAGGACCCGAGTTCAATCCCTGGTAACAAAAAGAAAAAAAAGGATTTCTTGCTTCCCCTTTAGGCTTCAAGAACTCAAAAACAGAACAACTGCAGATCGAACCAGGTCTGGGCCAGGGCCTGTCAACAGAAACATTAAAAATATAATACAAGGGGCCAGGGATTTACCTCAGTGGTGGCCATGCCTGCCTGGCAAGTGCAAAGCTCTGAGTTTGATTCCTAGTACCAGGAAAAAAATATATATATATATAATTCAAGCTACAGGTAATTTGAAATTTTCTGGTAGTAACATTTAAAAAGTAAAAACAGGTAAAGTTACTTTTAGTATTATTGAATCCAATGTATCCAGAATTTCAACATGTAGTCAATAGAAACACTGAGAGATTTTATACTTTTTCTTGTAACAAACTTTTGACAACTGGTGTATTCAAAATGATTATAGCACATCTTAACTTGCACTAGCTATGTTTCAAGTACTCAGAAGTCTTAGGTGGCATTCAGGGCTACCACAATGGTCAGTAAAAGTCTAGATGGCCTTGTGGGCTGGTGGATATGTGTCTATATTTAGTTGCTCTGGGGAGCCCACAAGCAACAACTGGATGGGATAACAATAAACACTAGCAACAAATCAACCTCTCCAAGATTCGGAATACAGACACTGGAATACAACAGCTTGGGGAAGAAAAGAAGGAGAGAGGTGGATCCCCAGGACCCAGGAAGGATCTGAAGGAAGAATTCGAGCAGATGAATCTCTAAAAATAAACAAATCAGAAATAATTACACAGACGATGACCATAATGAAGGACATGGTTAGTGAATATAGAATTGATACAGATAAAAAATAAAATAGAGGAGCTTAGGAAAGTGATAGAAATGATGAATACTCAACATAGGAAAGAACTGGATTCCATAAAACTGATTCAAACAGATATCCAGGAGATTAAAAATTGAAAGTATATGCAGCAGAATCAACCAATGTGAAGACAGAATATCAGATCAAGAAGAAGTTTGTGGTTGGCAATCATCAAATGAAAGACTTCTTTAAAACAGCAAGGGACTGAAGCCAGGGATTTAGCTCAGTGGCATGGTGTCTGCCCCACAAGCTTAAGGTCCTGAGTTCGATCCCTGGTATCAGGGGGAAAAAATGTTTTCAAAAAAGAGCAAGAGATCATGAAAAATCAACCCAAAAGCTGCTAGATGATGGAAAGAGTAACTTAAGATTAATCAAAATCAATGAAAAATCAGAAGATAGCACAAAAGGACATAAAAAATCTGTTCACAGACTAGCAGAAAATTTTCCAAGCATGGAAAAAGAATTTGACATACAGATAAGTGAGGCATACAGACCCCAATTACCCATGATCAGAAAAAAAAAACTACACCAAAGCATATAATAGTCAAGATTCCCAAAATTCAACACAAGAACAGAATATTAAAAGCTGTTAGAGAAAAGAAACAAATCACTTATAAAGGAAAATTCATCAGAATCACAGCATACTTCTCAACACAAACCCTTAAGTCAAGAAGAGCTTGAAGTATTCCAAGCTCCAAAAGTAAACAACATCCAACCTGGACTGATGATGTACACTGCAAAACTATCTTTCAAAATTGATGGAGAAATCAGCACTCAGAAGGAAGCTCCCCGACTGCCATCCCAGGCTCCTAGGGCAGTGAAGCTCAGCCGGTCCCAGCACCTGGAAGGAAGCTCCCCATCTCCATCCCAGGCTCCTAGGGCAGTGAAGCTCAGCCGGTCCCAGCACCCGGAAGGAAGCTCCCCGCCTCCATCCCAGGCTCCTAGGGCAGAGAAGCTCAGCCGGTCCCAGCATCCGGAAGGAAGCTCCCCGCCTCCATCCCAGGCTCCTAGGGCAGTGAAGCTCAGCCGGTCTCAGCACCCGGAAGGAAGATCCCCTGCCGCCATCCCAAGCTCCTAGGGCAGAGAAGGTGAGCCGTGTGGGCGCTAGAAGCACCCCCTCCCCGCCACCGTGGAAATGAGAAGACACATAAACAAACCTCAAAAACAGACTTCTGGATCACCTACAGAAACAAGATGGAACACTCTGACGCTCAACCACCTGGACTCTCTGAACTGGCAACAAAAGAGGATCTGGGAAAATGAAATCAGAAATAATTACTCAGATAACAGCAAAGATTGTGCTCATGGTGCAAGACATGATTAATAAATTTAGAGAGGAAACAGATAAAAACACAGAGGATCGGAGGAACACGATGGAATCCCAACATAGGAAACAAATGGAATCCATAAAACAGATACAAACAGATTTCCAAGAGATTAAAAACTCCATCAAAAGTCTGCGCAGCAGAATGAACCAATGTGACGATAGAATTTCACATATAGAAGAAAAGATTGAAATTAGTGACCAGGAAAAGAAAAATTGCTTTAAAATTGTAAGGGAACACAAGAAATCAATCCAGCAGCTGCTAGATGATGCAAAGAAGAATGACATAAGACTGACTGGAGTCAATGAAGAAACAGGAGAGAGTGCAGATGACATAAAAAAACTGTTCACAGAAGTGATGGCAGAAAACTTCCCATGCAGGGGAAAAGAACTTGACATACAGATAAGTGAGGTATATATAGGACTCCAGCTAGCCTTAATCAAAAAAAATCTACACATAGGCATATAATAGTTAGGATTCCAGAAATCCAAAAGAACAAAATCCTACAAGCAGTGAGAGAAAAGAAACAAATCACATACAAAGGAAAGCCCGTCAGAATGACAGCAGACTTCTCAATGCAAACCCTCAAGGCAAGAAGAGCTTGGAGTGATGTATTTCAAGCCCTAAAGGAAAACAGCCTCCAACCCAGACTGATGTACCCTGAAAAACTATCTTTCAAAATTGATGGAGAAATAAGATACTTTGATGATAAAGAACACCTCAGGAACTTCACGAATACCAAACCGGCACTCCAAAAAATTTTTGACAATACCCTAGGAAAAGACAACGAGGATCACAACCTCAGGAAACCCAGCAGAATGAATCCATTGGGTATGACAAATTAAACGCAAAAGGGGAGAATCCAACAAAAAGAAAAAGTCATGACAAGGCTTTTAAAACTTTTGACTTCATCTCCCTAATGAGTGTATAATTCAATCTTGTTATTGTACTGATTAGTATTTTTTTGATTCTAGAGTTGCACACCATTCCTTGTACTATACTGGCTATTTATCATCTTCTTATGTCTACTTTTTAATTGGGTTGTCTATTAATGAGCTCTAAGAATTCTTTATATATTCTGCTCATAAGTTATATGCATTGTAAATATGGTCTGTTTAAGGACTACTTTTTATTTTAATGATGTCATTTAAAGTTCTAAATTTTGATGGAATCTCATTTATCAATTTTTTTCTTTTATACATCATGTTTTTTGTATCCTAGGTAGTTCTTGCCTACCCTGAATTCATAAATATTTTCCCTTTAATTTCTTCTTAAAGTTTTATACTTCTGGGCTTTCTTATTTAGGTTCATAGATCCCTTCAAGTTATTTTCATGTATGGAAAAAAAGGCTTGAGGTTAATTTTTTATGTATGGATACCAAGTGTTCTAGTGCCATTTGCTGAAGACACTATCTCTTCCTCGGCTCTTGAATCAAGTTTATATTCTATAAAATGCTAATGTTAAATAATCTCTCAAAAATCAGTGGACCATATATGTGTGGTTCTATTTCTAGATTCTCTGTTTTATTCAAATGATCTATATGTCTTTCCTTACACCAACACTGCCTTGATTACTGTAGCTTTAGAAGAAAGTCTTAAAATTGGGTGCTAAATGTCTTCCAACACTGTTTTGTTTTTGTTTTTGGCTTTTCTGGGTCCTTTGTACTCCTACATAACTTTTAAATTTCAATATCCAGTTCTTCATTTATAGCAAGTATACACAGACCTGAATTTTTATATATACCTTGTGTTTTCTAATCCTGCTAAATTCAAGTACAAGTTCTAGGGGCTCCTAGAGATTTCTTAGTATTTTCTCTGTAGATGGTCATTTCATCTACATGTAAAGATTTTGCTTCTGCCATGCCAATCCTATCCTAGTTGTGTCATTTTATTGCCAGACTATTTTGGTGGGGACTAGGTTTCAAAGTTTAATGGTCAGATAAAGAGTAAGCATATCTGCCCTTGTTCCCCACCTTAAGGAGAAAACATTGTATCTTCTCCATTCATACAAGGCATTCTCGCTGGAAGTATGGAGTACATGTCTTTAATTTGTTGAGAAGTTTCTGTTCTACTTCTAGTTTCCTGATAGCTTTTACCATGAACAGCTGTAGAATTTGGTCCAATACTTTTTCTCCAACTAGTGACAGGATCATATGGCTTTTTCATTTCCTCTGTTAAAATGATGACTTTTGGGGGTGGATCTTCCAATGCTGAACCAACACTGCCATCTCTATAACAAAACCACTTTCTACATCCTGCCAGATCTGACTCCTAATAGTTTGTTTTGTTAAACAAATTTCTATCTATGTTCATACTTTTTTCTTCTATTATTTTTATCCAATTTTAGGATTAGCACAATGTTGATTTCCTGAAATGAGGGGAGAAGTGTTCCTTCTTTTTTCTGCTTTAATCATTTGATATAATTTATCAGTTAAAATGTTTATGAGCCTGCTGTTGTCATATAGATAAGTTTTCAAGCTAGGAATATACTTTCTTTAATAGGTGCTATTCAAATTTTATATTTCCTCCAGAGTTAGTTTCATTAATTTGTCTTCTAAGTTACTTCTTTGAAGTTGTCAAATTTATTTCAAAAAAGATTTTTGTAATATGCTTTCTATATCCTTTTAAATTCTGTAAAATCTGTGGTAATGTCTCCTAGATCTTAATATTGTAATTTTAAAAATGTATAACTGATATTGTGTAACAGGAAGAAAAGGTCTAAAAGAGCAGGGGAATTGGGAGGGGTAGGGGAAGGGAAAAAAGGGAAAGGAAAAAATATGAGAAGGGGAAAAAAAATAAGAACCAAGAGACTCATGTAATGGTACAAGATCCCAATGATGAATGTAACTGTATTGTATACCTAAAATGTACCAATAAAGTTAATGGGGAATAAAAAAAACTTTTAAAAAAATTTGATGGAGAAATAAGATACTTCTATGATAAACCTGAAACACCTGAAGAAATTTATGACCACCAAACCGGTACTCCAAAAGATTCTGAAGGATATTCTAGGAAAAGATAATGAAGACAACAATTCCATGAATCCCAAGAGAATGAATCCACCAGGTAAAGGAGGCAATTAAACAAAAAGAAAAGAAAGGAACCAGTAACAGGAAAATAATATGACAAGGATAAGTCAATACATATCAATTATAACCATCATAAATGTTCTCAATTCACCAATCAAAACTAGACAAAGACAAAACTGCAAAATAAAACTACAAGGCAATTTCCTTAATGAACACAGATGTAAAAATTCTCAATAAGATTGGCAAACAAAATGCAACACATCATCAAAAGGACCATACATCATGATCAAGTAGGTTTCATCCCAGGGATGCTTTGATGGCTCAACATACGCAAATCAATAAATGTAAAACACCACATAAACAGAAGCAAGGACAAAAATCACATGATCATCTCAACAGACACAGAAAAAGGTTTGACAAAATCCAACACCCATACATTGAAAAAGAAACCTTAAATAGGTATAGAGGGACCTTACCTCAATCTGATAAAAGTCATTTATAACAAACCAATGGCTAACAAAATACCCTTGACTTACCAACTGGATTGGTTCCCAAGGGCTGGTTGTAACTCAAGTTGGTTGTAAGTCAATAAAAAGCTGAGATCTGGAGGTTTACCTAGGTACATGCTATAGATAACAAGAGGCAGACGAATCTTCCATTAACCTAATTAACCCAAGGTGTTCCTATGTCAGGCTGGTTGTAACTTGAGCATCCACTGTATTAAACAGGGAGAAGCTGGAAGCTTTCTCTTTAAAATCAGGAACAAGACGGGCCGGGGATTTAGCTCAGTGGTTCTGCCGCCTGCCTCGCAAGCGGAAGGACTCGAGTTCAATCCCCAGTACAAAAAAAAAAAAAAAAAAATCAGGAACAAGACATGGATCTCCACTATCACCACTCCTGTTCAATATAGTACTTGAAATATTAGCCAGAGCAATCAGGTAAGACAAAGAAATAAAAGGGATATGTATAGGAAAGAAAGAAATCTATTACAATCTGCGGGTGACATGATCCTTTATATTGAAGACCTAAAAAATTCCACCAAGAGTTCTAGAATTAATAATCAAATTCAGCAATGTAGCAGGATACAAAGTGAGCACACAAAAATCAATAGCATTTCTATACACCAATAATGAACACATAAAAAAAAAATAAAGAAAACAATACCATTCACCAGAGCATTAAAAAAAAAAAAAATGAGAAAGAACCTAAGCAAGGAAGTGAAAGTTGTCTACAACAAAAACTACAGAACTCTGAAAAAGGAGTTCAGAAAATGGAAAGATAGAAGATAGGCTCTGTTCATGGATCCTCTGTTCTAATACCATCAAAATGGTGATATTTCCAAATTCATATGTAAATTTAATACCAGCATAATCAAAATAACAACCGCATTCCTCATAGAATTTTTAAAAAGTCTTAAAATTCATATAGAATCAGAAGAGACCCAGAGTAGCAAAAGTAATCCTGGGCAACAAGAGCAAAATAGGAGGCATCACAATCCCAGATTTCAAGTTATATTACAAAGCTATAGATATTAAAAACTGCATGGTACTGGAACAAAAACAGACATGGATGAATGGCCCACTTTTCCAAGATCAAATAATTGAATGTACTTGGGGCTATTTCTGAATCTACTATTTCATCCCATTAATTCTTATGTCTGTTTTTTATTTTGCTATTCTGAGGTTTAAATATCACGTGGTTTCTCTTATATGAGAAATCCAAAACATAAATAATTTAAAGAATAAAAGATAATAGGAAATTGGGAGATGTATGTTTCTCAAATGGGAAGGGGATCAAATAAGACAGAAGAGGGCCAGGGATTTAGCTCAGCGGTTTTGCTGCCTGCTGCACAAGCACAAGGACCTGAGTTCGATCCCGAGTACCAAAAAGAAAAAAAAAAACACAGAAGGAGGGCACAAGGAAGAGAGGACAAAAAAGGAATTAAGATGTGATATGTACATCCACAAAAGGAATGTCAACATTATGAACTGCAAACATGTACTAATAAAATATAAATAAGGGCCGAGGATTTAGCTCAGTGGTTCTGGCACCTTCCTTGCAAGCACAAGGTCCCGAGTTTGATCCCTGGTACCAAAAAATAAATAAATAAAAATAAAATAAATAAATAAAAAATAGGTTCCAAGAGAAGTCAAATCACATAAATCCATCTCTAAGAGTTGCCAAAGTCCTAACAGTTTCAGCATGGCTGAAAATTCCAATCCCAAATCTCCTCTGACATTTAAAGCAAACTCTTAGCTGTGAGCCCCTATACAAATGAAAAGAAAGTTAAATACTTCCGATATACAATGGCACAAGACAAACATTACCATTCCAAAAGTTACAAACAGGAGGATAGCAAGGCCTGGGAACAAAGCAAGACCAAAATCCAGCAGGACAAACATTAAATCCCACAGTTCCACTTCCAGCATCCCTGGCAATCTGTAGCAAGTTGTGAACTCCAAAAGGCTAGAGTGGCTCTGCCCCTCTGGCACTTCTGGTGGTTGTAGCTCCCATGGCTTCTTTCTTTGGCTGGCTTTGTTTACTCCTTGCAGCTTTCCTTGGATTAGCCATGTTTCTGGCTTCTACAACATTCTAGGGTCTTCACTGCACTTTGGCATCACACTCACAGCTTCACACATTGCCTGGCCTCCTAGGCCTTCTTGTGAAATATGGGTGGAAGCCTTCCTGACTCTAAAACTCTTACATTCTGCATGCACCTAAAATCAGCACCATATGGATGATATCAAGGTCTGCTGCCAGATGGAGCAGTAGCCAGGCTTCCTTCTCTCTTGGCTATAGGGATCCAGTGTCTATGAACCAAAACTCAAGGAACAACTTCCCCAGGCCTTTGCTATTCTGGAAAGTAGTGCTCTGAGGCACTCTTCTCAAAGCAAGGTCTTTCACTTTTGCAATTTTGAGGCTGCAAAGGGTAGAATCCTGCTGCTTCTTGTGATGCCCTTGGGCCATCTTTTCTATTCTTCCATTCCTTCTTAGCAGTCAAGATTTCTTCTGCTTTATCTTTGCAATCTACAGCTTTACTGGAGCTTCCTTTCTGACCGAACTTAACATGTTTTAAATCACTCTGCTGGGCTCTTTGCTTTTGATTCTTAACAAAAATCTGGCTAAAAAGCCTCTAGTGGTAGCCATGCCACCACCTCAACATTAGACTGCCTTGAAATTTCTTCTGCCAAATTAATTAGTCCACTGCCCTTAATCTCAGTCTCAAGAAAAGTCTCTGGACACAGGCAAAATGCAGACAAATTTTCTGCCAACTCATAACACACACTGTCTGGAGTCCAACAGCCAATGCAGTCCTCCTTCCCAGCAGAAACCTCCCAAACCTGGTCTTTACCAAAATAATTTCTGTCAGCATTCTGGTCAGAGATTGGGTCAGAGCTTGGGATCTCCAATCAAGTACAGCCTAAAGTGTTCCAGCTCTACTTTTTCAGCTGACATCTCAGAATCTTTCCAAACTCTTCCCATAAGCCAGTCCCAAAGGCTCCTAAATTACATGGTCAGGTATAGACACAGCAACAAACCCACTTCTTTGGTACCAAACTCTGTCATTGTTGCTTTTCTTATTGTTGAGATAAAACACTCAACAGTCAAAGTTAAAGAGGAAAAGTTGATTTAGCTCACAGATTGTAGATGTTTCAGTCCACAATCAGCTGGCTCCAGGGCAGTGTGGTGTGGCCGATAGGCATAGCAGAGGAAAAACGGTTTGTGGTGGGCAGAAGGTAGCAAAACAAGCAAGGGGTCAATGACAGCTCCTTCTATCCCTAATATCTTATCAAGGCTACTGAGGGCAAGTAGCACTCACACCCATAAGCCTAGTGCCCTTGATCTTAGCATTGCACCATGAATTGATCTCAGAGTCACACATTCTAGATTCAGCCACCTCTGAAAAAAGACTCACCTATGACTGCGTCAGGCTTTGAGAGGACATCTAGATACAAGCCATATCAGACTTTGTACATGGGTAACAAGGATATATTTGGCTTTTGCATAAAGGAATTTACATGAGGCTTTGGGGGAACATCTAGACACAAAACATAAGTCATTTTTCAGAAGATAGGAAAAGTAAAGATAATGTCTATAAGAAAGCAATGTAGCGGCCAGGAATTTAGCTCAGTGGCGCCATGCCTGCCTCACAGGTGCAAGTTCTTGAGTTCGATCCCCAGTAATGGAAAAACAAAAAACAACGAACAGCAATGTACTGTTATGTGGCTTTGAGTGTCTTTGTTTCAAACACTTGTAGGGTTTTCAGGCTCAACTGGTTAAATCTAAACTCATTTGACAGATGAGGAAACAAGATGTGGAGATGTGGAATGACATGACCAGGGCCACTCAGCCCTTTGGTGGCAGATCTAGGATAAGAATCCAGATTCTAGTTCTACAATTAACCAGCCATGTGACATGCTAAGTGTGGAGCTACAAAATATGTCTGTAAGTGTGTCCAAATATGTCCACAAATACTGTGATGTTTCTCCCTTCAAAAGGCAGACAGTAGGGCTGGAGATTTAGCTCAGTGGCACCGCACATACCTCGCAAGTGCAAGGTACAGAGTTTGATCCCCGGTACAAAAAAAAAAAAAGAATGTAAAGAAATAATTCTGTGACTTCTAATGCTGGGTCATAAAAACAAACGAATTTTGCTTGGTGTTCTTTCTCATTCTTCCCTTGCTCCACTGTCTGACTCTAACTGCCACGTTTTGTGGATACTCGAGAGGCCTTGTGGGAGGTCCAGGGAAGGAGGTGTGGAGAGAGGAAGCACAGCTCTCACAGGATGAGTCTATACTAACTTGCTCCTGAATTAGTAACCTGCCTTAAGTTGGATTTTCTCACCCCAGTCAAGGCTGCGGAGAACCACAGCCTCAGCAAACATCTTGACTGAAGCCTCATTGAAAGAACATGGGCCAGAGCTACCCAACTGAGTTTCTATCAAATTCCTGACTCACAGGCATTGTATGTTTATCACTGTTGTTTCAAGCTACAAAGTTTTGCAGTAACTATTAAACACTAGAGATAGGTAACTAAATACACTAAGATAAATAACACCTGAGTTAATCAGGACTCTTTGATTTGGAAGTAATAAAAATCCAATTAAAAAACATATAAATCTCACTTACCCCAACAAATCTATATAGTCTTTTATCTTATTTGTTACTTTCAACTTTTTGTACTAAAACTGTAAACACTGGGAATATAAAACATGTTTCCCTACTTTGAGTCAGTCTTCCATAATTTTATTCTCATTAAAAATCCATCCAAATGATAGGCATGAGAGATAAAAAAAGAACAATTTCTCTATGGACAAATTCTCTTTTGTCATTACTGGTCAATCTTTGGCAGAACTGCTCACTCTTAATAGTATAGCTCATTTAATAAATTAACAATATGTGCATTATAAATCAAAGCCTGCCTAATCCTAAGCATGATTCTAAAGGATAATTTGGCATAAATTTGAATCAAGAGCCATTTTGTTCTCTTTTGCATGAGGCCCCTCACACTGTAGGGTGTACTTCTTTTTCCTACTTTTACTTGGCCCAAACTCACTCTGTATAACCCTACCTTTAATAAAACTTTTTATTAACTTTTTGTCTACTTTTAATAAAGCTTTGCTACCGTTACAAAAAAATTTTTAATCGAGCCCCAGTTAAAACAAAAATTAATAGAACCAAATACATACACTATCCATCACCTCCTCCTTTCCAATCTAAAGAAAAAAATTCATTTCATTTAATTTAGTTAGTAAAAAATATTTCAGATGCTTTAAAAAATGGTTTATGATACTAATTACAATATGACTATGCAAAAATAAATATACTTTCAGAAAAGCAAAGTCATCATTTTAGATATGGTTTTCAAACTATTTCATCTTGAGTTCTATTTTTAGAAGAGTTACTAACAAAAAGCAACATTGATGGATCAGACATCACCTGTCATTTCTTCTGCCAGATTCCATAGTGCTAATGAACAAATGGTAAAAAAGAGTGAAAATGTGGTAGTGAAGAACCAGTGAAAAAAATCACACTATACCTCAAAACATAAAGGCTTGTAAGCACAAACCAGAAACTAATTACCTATTTCAGCACTAGGAAGTTTTTCCAAAGCCATAACACAATGAGGATTGTTTCTCAAGCGGTAACAGATGTGTCTACTAGCCAGAAATTTTCCTTTTTCCAAATGCTCTGTTTGCCTGACAGTTCATTCTGCTCAATAATTTCTGGAAAAGTTAATAGATTAACCTAACAATGTTTCTAGACAGCATAAAGGTCATTTCCATGACTTACTGAACAGTTATGCAGGGATTTCTAAACCACTCTATCATCTTTGCTTGTTTTGTTTTTTAGGAACAATTATTATACAAGAAATAAATCGCACAGAATACAGTTACAGTCAAACTAAAAAATGCTTTTAAGAGTATTAGTTACTAATATTTAATGATAATATTGCCTATGACTAAGGTCTGGTTTAAGTAAATGATGATTAAAGTATCATGAAGTGATATTAAAGATATCTGAAAGAGTCCTTGAAACATGGCACTGAAACCTATTGCCATAGTACACCAAGAATTCTTTCCCTAAAATTCCAAACTTAAAAAAAAAAAGTTAAATACTCCAAAGATACTATAGAAAAAGAAATGCAATAAACATTTATTGAGCATCCAGCATTTGCCAGGTCTTTGCATCTGTTGTTTTATTTTCACACCAACCTTGACGAAGGTATTGTTATTTTCCATTTAACAAATCCCAAAACTTTCACTCAGAAGAGGGCTTAACTTAGCCAAGATTTCACAATTAGTTAAGTAGCAGGACTAGGATTCACAACCACATCTCTGTTTTAAAAATAAACTTCAGGGCCGGGGATTTAGCGCAGTGGTTTCACCCCCTGCTGTGCAAGCGCAAGGACTCGAGTTCGATCCCCAGTACCAAAAAGAAAAAATAAGAAACTTCATTTTTCTATAATGCAGGCTTTATATGGCAGCAGACTAAGAAATCTTTTTCCAGGGGTTAATTAATTTGATGGGGGAGCTCTGCTCTCTCAGACAGTATATGGGAAGACTGTATGTACAATCTCTTTTTAGTTACATTAATAAAAAGAAAATCTTTCTAGGAGTTTATCACAGTTCAATTGCTGAGCTGTACTTGAGATCTCTTCAAGAAGTACTCCAGTAGAGAGGTTTTTCACTTGTGAATGAAATTTTTTTCAACATCAGAGACGTTACTACCAGAGAATTAAAAGGGCCAAGTTTTAATGTTATCTACTACAAATACTACTCTCACTTAATTGTGGCTTCTGGAAATACTTTAATAAATGTTTTAGGCAATTCAATCATTCATTAAGTCACACATATGTTTGATACTATATTAAGGTCATCCAATTGCTCTTATTTTTTGTTACTTCAAAAACATTTAATGAGTCTTATCCTACACAAATAGAAATACACTTAAAAGTCATTTATCAACTTAAAAGTAATTCATCACCCATTTTGATGGCTGTATTTGTCACAACATTCTATCAACCCAACTCTAAAAATATGTAGTATTCACATTTTTCTAGAAAGAGACAATTTTGAAAAATGAATCAATTTCACCCTATGCTCTGTAAATTGAAATACTAGTAATTTAGTATAACAGCCTGAATGTCTCTTTGTTTCTTCTCCTCCTCCTCTTCCTCCTCTTCCTCCTCTTCTTCTTTTCTTTTTTTGGTACCGGAGATCGAACTCAGGTCCTTGCGCTTGCGCAGCAGGCGGTGAAACCACTGAGCTAAATCCCCGGCCCTCTTTTTCTTTTCTTGCAGTACTGGGGATTGAACCTAGCATCTTAGAGCTACAGTCCCCTTTTTGAGATAGTCTTGCTAAGCCACTATGTTGTTGCCTGAGCTGGGCTCAAATTTTCAATCTTCTGCCTGAGCCTCCCAGAGTGCTGGGATTATTACAGGCATGCACCACCACACCTGGCTTTCATTTCTTTAAACACTTTAGCAGGTAAAATTAGTTACACAGAGACAGTATTGCTTTGTGCCTAACCACCAGATCATGTGTCAATATAAATGCTTACTTGGGGCATATCTAGACCAGAAAATGAGATCAACTGCTCAGAAAAAAATAATAAACTCTTTACTTGTTATAGCACTGGACTGGTTTAAAAGACCTAAGACCCTGCCATGGTATCCTGGGAAAAAAAAGAACTTCTATAGATTTGAAGCTCAATCTTAATTATTTCATTCATGATAACAGAACAACTAGAATATTTACTAATGACTCTCATACCTTTCTTCAGGACAACCTGGCCTTTAACTTGCAATCCTCCTGCCTCAGTCTCCCAAATAGGAGCTAGGATTCAAGTGTATTTTAATTCAGGTTCATTTTAGATAAACCAGGTTTTCATGAATCATTCTGGGAACACAGCTACTATTTATAAAATGACTTTTTGAAATCATATGCTTCAGTGTTTTCTTTTTCTTTTTTTTTTTTTGGTACCAGGGATCGAACTTGGGACCTTGAGCTTCTAAAGCAGGTGACAAAACCACTGAGCTAAATCCTCGACCCTATGCTTCAGTGTTTAAACAGTCAATCTGAAATAACCTTGGGGGAAAACCAACTTTGAGAAGCGTAAGTGTACAAAATTGAGGCTTTATAAAAATTCACCCATCAGTATTCAAATTTATTAGTCTGGAATACAAAGTCACACAACTAAATCTGGAATTGGAGAAATTACTAGAGGAGGAGATGCACCACCACACCTGGCTTGCATCGAGTTTTTCTTTTTCTTTTTCTTTTTTTTTTTTTTTGGTACTGGGGATTGAATTTAGGACCTTGTGCTTGTGAGGCAGGTGGCAGAACCACTGAGCTAAATCCTTGGCCCTGCATCAAGTTTTTTGACAGGCTTCATCTCATACAAGGTTTTATACAAAGTTTTATAACTTGTTTCTATTACTAATTGCAGTGTTTTTGAGTTTTCCCACCTCCTCTGGTTTTATGCTTTTAGCTGTACTGATGCTGAAGTTAAGACAATCATCCTCAAAACCAAAGAAGAAACACTAGAGTTAATGCCTTCTAGGTCCAAAAGTAATACATATTTCCTTCTTTTGCCTGTTGTCTAGCCTCCAGTGCTTTTTTGCTACTTCCTTTCTTTCTTAAATGTTGCCAAATGAATATGTAAATAAGCCAGCTGGCTTCTCAGTCATCACTTGTGTATTCAACTTCCCTAAATTCCCACCATGAACCTTGATATATTCTATGACCCTTAACAGTCTTGGAATTTTTTAGTGACTTCTTAAACATGGCAGCTGGAATTTCAGTGATTTTTCTCACTCTAGTGGAGATGCTACTCACACCTATTGCTCACACCCTGGAATCTATCACCTGTCCTATTGAATTTTTCATTTTCCTCTAAATCTATTGCTCTCTAAAAGAGAAAAAGACTCTCCATGTGTGTAAAATGTAAAAAGCTTTTAAAAATGCACGAGTCTATGCTCCGTTCAGTGCAAAGAACTGAACTACTTTGAGCAATCACACTCTCTTATCTGACTCAAGAACAGAAAATCAGATTCCAGTGCTCTGAAACACACACAAACCTAGGAACCAAAGGGCATGTGGACTTCATGGCATGTTACAAATAAAGCTGGGGTACATCTGAGATTAACAACATCAAGGAAAATAATATAGATTATAAAGTAGATGTTTCATTTTTGGATTAGGGATTCTCAACCAGTAGCTATGCAAATATTTCAAAATCCAAAAACTCTGAAATCTGAAACACTTCTGGTCCTGACCATTTTGAATAAGGGATACACAACCTCTATAAACCTACCATAATCAAATTGGGGCAGTACCAGCATAAACACAGATATGCAGACCAATAATGAGCAGAGAACCCAGATGTATATATGTATGTGTGTTATATTCACATGGTTACATAATTTTGTACAAGGGTGCCAAGTCTACTTAATGGAGAAAGGGCAGTGTTTTCAACAAATAGTGCTGGAAAACTACAAAAAATGAAACCGGTTCCTTAAAAGGAATTCAGAGTTCATCTAATAAAATGTCTCATTTACAAAGGAAAAAATGGGCACTGATAGGAAGGTCCACAGAGTTGAAGGTTGAAATAGTATTAGAAGGGCTGGGACTCTAAAGTAGTCTCTCTAATCTCAGAGAGTGTACTTCTCCAGGAAGGTTTACTTTGAGATCTACCCCCAAAAGAGATACTTTTAAATCTTGAGTTCTTTATCATCCCCAAAGTAAGGACATTCTGTGGTTAGAGACTCTTCAAGTGGTGCCATTTGAGGGCAAATGAAAATGTCATTTCAATTGCTAATCTCTAATGGTCTAAGGTCTTTTAACTTCAACAAAATCTTCATGAAGAGGTCTAGAAAAAACTTAAAAAGTCATGTAACAAAAGAAAATACACATAAAGCCTTAAAACTTGCCATATGCATTCATAAGTGGCACACATACACATGTAAAATCTCACCCTGAACCAAGTGACTAGGCTGCCACCAATGAAGAAAAAGAAGGCCAGGGATTTAACTCAGTGGTGCCGCCACCTGCCTTGCAAGCTCAAGGTCCTGAGTTTGATCCCAGGTACCAAAAAGAAAAAAAAAGAAAAGAAAAGAAAAAAAGAGAGAAGGTTGGAAGCAATTTTCTATATTTTCCCTCTTTTATGTTTCGAAGCTATGTAATTCACTTTTCTTCACCTTAGCTTCCTTCACTTAGATCCTAACAGAATAATTTAGTGTCAAACACTGACTCATAGACAGACAGTAGCTATTTTAAATTGAAAAGTTTAACTCAGAGAAAAAGTTGATTGTTACATCAAAAAGGATATGTGGCTAACTATAATAAGTTTAAGAAAATTTTTTTTCTTTGGTTCAATCTAATTTAACAGTTTTGTACACAATGATAAAGCACATTACTGCCAACAGAAAATGACCATGCCTGGCCCCTACTTTTATCCTAATATTAGGACTTGCCAAAGACCTGGAGGACTTCTCCAATTTTGGGGGACAGCTTCTGAGTCTTATACTAATACCAGATAGAGGGCCACAGGAAAAGATTAAGCACATATGTAAACTTTAACACATAAATTTTGAAGAGAACCAAGTCTAACAGGCATGAAAATTAAAAATGACTCTTACTTAAGTTAGAGTATCTTGTTCTACGGCACAACTTCATTTAGGCATTATAACAACCCTCTTAATAATAAAATTTGATGGGCATGGTGGAGCATGCTTATAATCTCAGTTACTAAGGAATAACTGAGGCAGGAAGAAGGCTGAAGCAGGAAGATACCAAATTTGAGTCAAGCCTGGGATCTCAGCAAGATCCTGTCTCAAAATTTCAATCCCCGGGCTGGAGATTTAGCTCATTGGTGCCATCCTTGCCTAGCAATTGCGAGGTCCTAAGTTCGGTCCCTGGTACCAAAAAAATTTTTTTCAATCTCCAGTACTATAAATAAATGTATGTATGTATGTATTATGTATGTATGAAGTAAAATTCTAAGTCTCCCCTATATAACAGACAAAGAAACCAAGTTCTAGACTTTTTAAGTAATTTATCCACCATATAACCAGAAAGCGACATTTCCAGCCCTAAAACCTGGGTCTGTTTGACTCTCAGCCTAGAGTCCTTTTTCCTGTATTTTGATGACTCTCCTTCCCCATTATGACTCATGAACTGTTTCACTATAAAAACCTAAGGAGAATGAACCCCATAAAACTTTCCTTTTTCTTTTCAGGTAGACCAATTTATAAGAAATTTTCCCTACCTTACCAACTCATATTTAGATATTTTAATGACATAGATGGATACATACAAGTCTTCTTCTGCCTAAAAAGAAGGCAGTGAACCATGAGTGATTTATTCAGTTCATTCATCAGATTAGGCAAAATGGTAGTAAAAGAGACCACAGAAGAACACAAAATAGTACTTGCTGGTATTCATGCACTCTGGTTTCTAACAGCAGCTGATAAAATGGCATGCAGAATGGCACTCATGGGCTCAAAAACTGAGACCACTGAGAATATTTAGGTGCAAACTGAATTTGTAAGAAGTCTTGACTGAGAAAACTTAAGTGCTTTGAGACAATTCCTTGGATCAAATCACAGTCTGAAACAGTAAGAATTTCAAAAGAAATAAACCTCTTTCTCATATGCCAATTATGAGTTGCTTGCCTTTCACCTCAAATTTCATCCTGTGTGCCTGTGATGTGAATGAAAATGGATCTGTGTTCTCTAAGTATTTCAACATTTGTGGGGCATGATGGCTTACACGTGTAATTCTAGCTAACTGGGAGGCTGAGGTAAGAGGCTCACAAGTTGCAGATTAGCCTGGGCAACTTAGAGAGACAATGTCTTAAAACAGAGCTGGCGACATAGCTCAGTGCTCACAGGTTCAAGTCCCATTACAATGGGGGTAAAAAATTCATTTCAAATGGCACAATGTTAAAATCCGTCAACAGAGGGCACTGTGGAGGTTTTGCCTTCTATGAGTGTGGCAACAAGACCCTACAGTTCAGATAGCTTCTCTAACATTTGGCTTCTCCAGTGACCAGCTCCCCTGGTGAGCAGAGCTCCTTCAGTCCCAGTCTTTGGCTGCAGCACACAGCAGGCAGCAGAACCTGGCAGCCAAAAGCTATTCTTGGTACTCCCCAGCATGTTTATAGCAGAGAACCTCTTCTAAGAAACCTCCCCGAGAA
Source organism: Heterocephalus glaber (assembly GCF_053883595.1). NCBI lineage: Eukaryota > Metazoa > Chordata > Mammalia > Rodentia > Bathyergidae > Heterocephalus > Heterocephalus glaber. The sequence continues at coordinate 20,200,568 of NW_028258302.1, read as the reverse complement.
AAGCTTTTTCCCAGCACCACAGAGGGAATAATTCTGGCAAGTTCCACAGGGTATATTTCCAGTAAGTTTCACTGACATGGCACCAATGCCAGCAAAATACACCAGACACTCTCCAGCAAGGTTTAGATCTTAGCCCAGGGTTAGAACAGTCTCTTTACCTAATACTAACAACCACGGAGAAGGGGTGTGTGTCTTTCTGGAGGCAATGTATGCTTATATTTGAGGGTACTACCTCAACCAATTTAAGAGAGTCAGTTGGGAAGTTTTCAATTTTGAGTGAGGAAGAGGACAACAGAAAATTCTCCAGCAAGTCTTGGTTGCAGCACAAACTGCTCTACCACTTGGGACTCATGATCCAACAAATCCAATGTTACTTGAATTATCTCTGGCAACAGAGGCTGTAAAAGCCTTAAGCCAGTGTGCACTCCTTAGCTACAGGAGATTAATGGTGGAGAAGCAAGTTTTCCTAACATTCCATGGGTCAAATTTCCAGCAGGTTCCATAGAAAGGACTTTAAAACAAGTTCCAAGTGTGGCACCACAGTGGCTTTTCCTACCATTAGGAGAGCCGAAAGCTTTTATCAGCACTAGCAGAGCAGCTGCTCTATAAAACCTCTCTTATTTTCTTTTTAGTCAATCCATCATTACTTCAATCTCATGTTATACTTAATAATCCTTCATATCAAACTTGTTTTATTCAAATTACAGCAGTTTTTAATCTACTGATTAGGCTCAAACTAATACACCTTAATTACAGGTTGAGTGGTTCTGTTTAATATATAAAACCAACATATAAAATCCAGCAGAACTTCATTAAAACAATTAAGAGTTCATGTTGTCATGTTTTCAATATTTAAAACTCAAAATAATAGAAATGATTTAGACTGAGTTTAAGTACAAAACTAAGTCTCTGACTTTTTTTTAAATTTTTTTCCTTTTTTTAACTTTTTGAGATGTGTTTGCTAAATTGCCCAGACTGGGCTTAAACTTAGGATCTTCCTGCCTTAGCCTCCCAGAGTGGTGGGATTACAGGTATACAGCATAAACTGCAACCGTGACAAATTAATTTTATATATTTGTTGACAGGACTCCTTAACAGTCTAGTGATGATCTTGCACACTATAGTTCTTTTTCTAAACTGTCAATAGTCTAAACTATCACTAATCAACTAATTTATAGTCGCCCATTACAGAATTATTTTTAGTAATTCCGATCTGTCTTACAATTTAAGCCCTGAAAGGCCTAAAACATGGAACGCAGAATTAAAAGCAATGTTACAAGAATAATTTCCGTTATCAAAAAGAACAACTCTTACACGTAAACACTGACAATCTCAAACAGCAAGGGTAGAGGTTACTGGCTTGTCTCTCTCCACATTCCAGTAAGTGGCTTTGTAACTCTAGCCAGCTCTTAACCACAAGCAAACCCAACCAAGCATGTGATGGAGGGATGGTGCAAACTAAATAACATCTTGGGAAATGGCTTAAAATCCACAAGAGTCATAGTGATACCTTCTTAAACCAGTGTCTGAATGTTTTGCCTGTTAAGTAGAAAAGCTCAAGAGAATTCACAATACCATACCTCATCAATAAAAATTTAAGCCTAACAAATTCAATAATCTACTTATAAAACTCAAAAAACTCCCACCAAAGTTGTTGAAGAGAAAAGACTCTTCTTTTTCACAAATGTAGAAAATAATCACCAACATTACATCAAAAAAGGGGTAAGGAGACTTATAGCAGATTAAACACTGAAAATTGAATCAGTGTTTTATGATGGTTTTTTAAACGGACTTTAGATTCACACTGAAATTTCTTAAACAATGAAGAGATAAAACTAAATATCAAGGACATTTAATTTTTAATCACCCCAAAATGAAATGTATGAAATTATTAGGAGTGTTATGTTAGGAGTGGTATGTTAGTGGTATGTTAAGTACAAAAGATAAAGTAGAATTATTCCTTAAGTAATGTTTCATGATACTGCTTAAAAGTCTGCTTCAGGAAAGCAAAAATGCTAACTCTACATGGAAATTTCTTTTTAAAAAACACTATTTTTCTTACTTGAGAGAGTCCAGGGGACGATGCATGTCCCGGGGGCGTTGCTGCAAGATTTGGATGCCCCTTGTTTATTTCATGTGTTGAATAAGGGGAAGGGGTTGGAGGTCCCGGCTGTCGTGCTACTTGTGTTACCTGCGAGTAAATAAAAAAATTTAATGAAATCATTATTTATTAGTAGCTCATTTTTATTAGTAATTCATTACTAATTTATTAGCAACTTTTTTTGGTACCGGAGAATGGAAATCAGAACTTTGGGCTTGCAAGGCAGGCACAGCGCCACTGAGCTAAATCCCAGGCCCAGTAACTCACTTAATACATGTAGCTGAGCTGGTTATGTCATCTTTTAAAATTGGATTTTCTGCCTCAAAAGTTATACACTAAAGTACAGTACCAGACTGAATAAAGGCCTCAATTTTTAAAAATAAATAAAACTTTTAGAAAAAATACATTAATATTTTCATCAATTTGATAAAACCAAAGACCTTGAAGGAAAACATATGCTAAATGAAAGAAGTCAGACTTGAAAATGCCATGTATGATGACATTTTGTAAAAGGAACAAAAAAGAGATAAATAGTTGCATGAGGAGGAAAGGATTACTAAAAGTATATACAGAGATTTTTGGAGGGGACATAACTTTCCTGTGTCTTGATTAGTGAAAATTACATGACTTGATGTGTTTGTCAAGACTATAAAAAATGAATTTTACTTTAATGTAATTATACTCCAATAAATTTGAACCAAAGAAGGGTAACCTATTTATACAGTGCAAGCTCAGTTTTGTTTTTTAAAAAGTACATCTAAAGATATGAGTAGATATATTTTTATACACATATTGTTCTACATGTGTGCACAGATATAATACAAACATACATATAAGTAGTAAGTATAAATATTTAAAAGATCAATAAAGAGATGCACAAAAATCTTTTTTTCCCCTCCTTTTTGCAGTACTGTGGATTAAACCCAGGGTCTTCACATGTTAGAAAACAAGTGCTCTATGACTGAGCCAAATCCCCAGCCCAGGAGATCCCCAAAATCCTAACAGTATTTTATGTATTTCTTTTCTTGCTTTTACTTTCTAATGTAACATAACGGTCATAAATTTGTACAACAGAAAATTAACACATTTTTATATAAACAAAATTGTATTTTCTCCATTTCTTGCTGGCAATAACTATCAATATAAACTATTTTACTCAGGAACCTCTCCAGAGTACATCAATCAATCCTAGAGGGATCCTCTCTTTCACAGTCTTACTCAGATTAACAAGGACAATTTGGCAAACCTCCATCAATGGTAGGCAACTTTGTAATCAAATGCGAAAGAATTCATTCTCCACAGACCTCTTGTTAAGAATGTTTTAAAATGTATAAAATATAATATATAGGATTATGATAAAAATCATTTTTAAACAATCCCTAATTTACAGTGAATCAACTTCCTATTTTTTTACTTTACAATGGTACAAAGCCCTATCTACACAATTACTGTTATTTGCTAATAACACAACCAACAAATTACATGAGATATTCAACACTTTATATAAAACTGGTTTTGTGTTATATAATTTTGCCCAAATGTAGGCTAATATAAATGTTCACAGCACACTTAAAGTAGGCTACATTATGATGTTCAGCAGATTAGGTATATAAATGCATTTTTAATTCACAAAAGTTACAATTTATGGTGGGTTTATCAGCATATAACCCCATCATAAGTGAAGGTGCATCTGTATAGGTATAAGACATTAAAACAAATTCATGATATAGTAATACATATGTTCTTTATTCATCCAATATTGCAGCTATTGCCTACATTTATAATTCAAAGAATGATAAAATTCAATATTGGAGCTTTTATTTATCTCAGTTCTGTTATCTCCTGAATCGTAAATGAAAAAAAAAACCACTCAGCTGAAGCAGGAGGATTGCCTGAGTTCAAGGCCAGCCTGCACTACAAAATGAGACCCTACCTCAAAAAACTAAAAAAAAAAGTTTAAAAAGGTTTTAAGGTACATGGTGGGGCACACCTGTAATTCCAGCACTCAGGAGACTGAGGCAGGAGGACCAGTGCAAGATCGACTAAAGCGGGATTCCCTGGGCTATACAGTGAGTTCAAGGTCTGAACAACATAGTGACCCTGATTCAGTAAATCAATAAAATAAAAATTAAATTGCCCAGGGATAAAGGACAGTGATCTTTAAAAGACATGAGATTTTTTTCCTGGAAATTACTCAACTGGACACTCTAAAGAAAGTCTACTTTCTGATAATCTAACCCTGGAGTGTCTAATATGCTAAACAGACACAAATAACTCCATGGTAGGCTTTCTGACTGCAATGCTGAAAGGGATTCCTAGAAAACTAACTAGAATCAAAAAAGATACAAATGATGTTAAACTACTGTGACTAAAGATTAAGAATTAATTTTACGTAGTTTCTTCACTGCTTTTTTAACAACTTATAATTTTCTTAGAAATTATAATTTTATTTAGAAATTTCTTAATTTTCTTAGTTTCCTAGAAACTGATTACATTTCTTAGAAATACTCAGTGAACATTACATTTATAAGAGCACCAAGTTTACTATAACATAAAACTCATCAAAGATATTTTTCAAAGAAAAGAATGTATTGCTATTTAAACATCTACTTTGGAAAATTAACTAGAAATAAAGAGATCTTATAAGCCAATTTCTTACAGGCAAATGTATATTCTTACTTAATATGTTTTAAATTATTTTTTTGCTATTCCACTAATGCAGAACATCAACACACACACACACACACACACACACACACACACACACACACACAGAAAGGAAACCTGTACAATAAAGTGAACGTAAAAGGAGAGTAAAGAAGTCAGCTATGTCAGGCCGGGGATTTACTCAGTGGCACCACACCTGCCTCATAAGCTCAAGGTCCTGAGTTCAATCCCTAGTACCGGGGGGAAAAAAAGAAGCTATGTAAAATCTATGTGAGATCAACTCCCAATTTAACTTGATTAAAGAAAATCAATGATCAAATATACTCAGTACAATGTATCATAATACAGAAAAGTGTTAAAAATATAATAGATTAAAAATAAATATCAAACCCAGGCACAGTGGTACAAGCCTATAATCCTAGCACTCTGGGGGGCTGAGGTAAGAGGATGGCAAGTTTGAGCACAGCCTCGGCCTTTTTTTGGTACCGGGGACTGAACTCAGGACCCTGCGTTTGCAAGGCAGGTGGTGGCACCACTGAGCTAAATCCCCAGACCCTAAGCCTTACTTTTTTTATTTTTAAATTTTTTTTTTTGGTACCGGGGATTGAACTCAGGTCCTTTTGCTTGCAGAGCAGGGGGCAGAATCACTGAGCTAAATCCCCAGCCCTAGCCTTACTTTTTTAATTAAAAAATAAAAAGGGGCCAGGGATATAACTCAGAGAGAAGCCCTGGGTTCAATCCCCAGTACTGACAGACAAATAGATACAGACATTACAAGGGACGGGGATGTAGCTCAGTGGCACAGCTCCTGTCTGGCAAGCACAAGATCCTGAGTTCAATACCCGGTACAGGAAAGGAAAAAGGAAAGGAAAGGAGACATTATAGACATGCATACAGACAGACATTAACACATACATGTCAGTTAAACTATCAAAATAATTTTTTAAAAACCACCTATTTATTAATGGTAGAGATCTAAGAATAAAGGATATAGACAGGATACTGTGAACTGTAGAGATTATATACAAAAAATGATTCCTCTTTTGGGTAGATACCCTAAAAAAGTACCTTCAACTCAAAAATCTAGAACTTAAAGATACATGAAGGCAAACAGATACAAATAACAAGGAATAGGAAAAGGAAGTAACATAATCGGATGAAAAATATTAAACTATAAATAGGTGTAAAATATCAACAGAAATAAATGTGAAATAATCAGAAATAAAAACAAAATACACTATTCAGAATTATGAAAAAGTACTCTACATAATAACAAAAAATAAAAACAATATATAAGTGATTACAAATAATGGAGCTAGGCATGGTGCCACCTGTAATCCCAGCACTTGAGAGAGTGAGGCAGGAGGACCACCGAAAATTCAGTCAGACTGAACTACACATCGAGACCCCACCTCAAAAATGCCAAAAGTGGGGGCCAGGGATTTAGTTCAGTGGTTCCAGTGTCTGCCTTGCAAGCGCAAGGTCCTGACTTCAATCCCCAGTACCAAAAAAAAAAAAAAAGTAAGCAATAAATAAAATAAAAAATAATTACAGATAAATTAGTATGTGTTGGTTTATTTTTCTGAAAATTCCTTCAGAGCCCTTTTATATTACCCATAAAATACAAATGTTTGAGTAAAAGAGAAAATGGATTTTGCTAAATTAAAAATACTGTTTTCCTATTATGTGAAAGATACTACTACCATTTCAACTATGGAAGCAGGGAGGGGAGGTGTAGAAAGGCCAACTGTATACCTGGGCAAAACCCTGTCTCAAGATATACAACTTAAAAAGATAGCAGCTCTATGTGAAGGTTCTGTGTTCAATCACAATTAACAAGGGAAGGAGAAGGGAGAAGAAAAGGGAGGGCAGGGAGACAGGGGAACTGACTGTGGCAACTACTTAAAACACCCCCAAAGCTAAAAAGATTTGTCTGGTTTACAGTAGTAATTTTTTTTCTTTTTTTGCCAGGGACTGAATTCAGGACCTTGTGCCTGCCAGGCAGACGCCGCGCCACTGAGCTACATCCCCACCCCTCCCTTTTTTTTACTCTATTAACCTTAAGGAAAATCAACAAGCAATTTTTTTTTTTTTTTTGGTACCGGGGATTGAACTACGGGCCTTGCGTCAAACCACTGAGCTAAATCCTCAGCCAACAACCATTTCTTGAAGTGCAGTATGCATTATATTAAAGTTTAAAAGATAATATACTGAAAAAATTTTATTATAGATATATCTTTGCAAAAATGTGGAACTTTCAGAAGTCTCATTCATCATTTAGAAATAAGGTACAATCATTTTGAGAAACAAATGGCACTAGCCAGAAATTTGAAAAATAGGCGTGTCTTATGACTGACTCAACTATCCCATTCTTAGGTACACACCTGATTGAGAACTAATGAAAGTGTGCACCATGATACATGCACAGCAATGTTCATAGTTGTGCTGTTTTTGTTTGTTTGTTGAGTCAGGGTCTCACTATGTAGTTCAGGTTGGCTTTGAACTGGAACTCAGACTGGCCTAACTCACAGCAATCCTCCTGGCTCAGCCTCCTGAGTGCTGGGATTACAGGCATGTGCCACCACACCTGACTTAGTTGTATTGTTTTTAATAACCAAAAATTGGAAACAATTCAAATGCTCATTAATAGAATGGATCAATAATCAGACACTCTATTTTTCCCTAACAAAAAACTAGAGTACTATAACTTAATAACTTACACATAAAAGGATATGAACAGGGTAACTCAATTTATAAAAAGTTCCCCGGGGCTGCAGATATGGCTCAGTGCTAGAGGGCTTGTCTAGCAATTCATGATCCTAAACTGAACTGGAGGGATGGGGGTTGCTCAGAGGAACCCATAGGAACCTTATATAAAAAGTTCTAAAACAAGCAAAACTTGACTGTATTAGTCTAAAGAAACATACATGGATAGCAACAATGGGAATAAAAGCAAGGAGGGTTTGTTGCTTGTTTTTTTGTTTAAGGTGAGTAATATTGCCTCCAGGGAGAGAGGGAGTTGGGAATAGGAAAGGTTATATAAGTTTCTTGTTTGAATTAACAGGTGATGGACATTTTTAAATTTATTAAACTCTACTTTTAAATTTTATGCTATTATGTTTTAATTCCCTTTTAAGAAAGATTAAAGACAAAACAAGCAAACTACTTAACACTTTGGGTAAAATGTCAGTTTTACTGTTTTAATTCTATTGTTATTATTCGGTAGAGTAGAAAAAAATTCAGAAAGTAACACTAATTGTTATGGCTTGTGTCTGGATGTCCCCCAAAGCCTCATGCAGTCTTTTTCAGAGTGGCTGGACCTAGAGTATGTGACTGATTCATGGTGCAATGCTGGGATTAAGGGTATGTGATTATTAAATCAGTCTGATTGGTTTGGCATCACCCTAATCCCAGTAGCCTAGATAAAGTACAAAAGGGGCAGAAAAAAGCTGCGAAGGCCCCTTGTTGTTTTTGCTACCTTGTGGGTGCTATGAACTATTTCTCCTCTGCGATGTCCCTCTGCCTTGGAGCTGATTATGGACTGAAACCTCTACAAACTGTGAGCTAAATAAACCTTTCCTCCTCTAACTTTGGATGTTGGGTATTTTATCTCAGCAACAAGAGAAAAGTAAGACACTGATACAACAATGGAAAATCTTTAAAATTCTGACAATGAAAACAGCTAGTTAATTTTCATTCAAGATTTCTACATAAAAATGATCTCCCATGAAACCAATCATACTTGGTGACTGTTAACCAATATAACTTGAAGGATATTTTTTTTAAATTTTAAGATACACAACTCCCTACCATGAAAGTAATCATTATGTATGCAAACATATACTAATAAAACTTTAAAAAATAAAAATTATCCTTAAAAAACAAAAATTTTAAGGTTCATATCAAAGATTGTGCAAACTAAGATTAGTCATTAGGTATAGTTTTGTTTTTTGAATCAGGGATCGAACTCAAGACCTTGTGCTCACGAGGCAGGTGTGGTGCCACTGAGCTAAATTCCCCGACCCAGGTAGTTTTTTTAAACTAGCAATAATTCATCTGATTTGATCAAATATTCTACCCAATTAAGAGCTATAAGTTTTGAAATATAATTACAATATAGGAAAGTTTCCTACATATGACTGTTCTTCACTGACTCCAGAGCAATGGAAATACAGTACCACGTAACAAACATGGGAGGAACTGTCTAAGTATAAACAGTAGGGATTAGGGACCATAGAGGACTGAAAAAAATGGGTACACACATACTCCCCCCAGAGAAGAGCAGACATGAAGACCTTCAGCTATACCCAAGTGCTACAGTACAGGAATTCCAGCTAAGTAGTGATTACAGTCTTCCAATTTTTCTAGAGAAATCAAAACTAAGGACTTCTGCATGAAATTTTTCTGACTTCCAAAATGCTACACAGGGCACATAAAACATTCATCTGTATATGTAACTTATAAGCAACCACTGTGTGACCCCAACTCTAGTATATCTCATGACTGTCACCAGACATAAACTCTCCAAGCACTAGTGTATAGACTTGTGACTGGATTTGTAGACTAGTATTTATCAAATGACAAATATATTGTTAAATATTATACACACACACAAAGGACTGTTTTATTGTATACACATTATACATAGTAATTAAGTCTTTACAAAAAGGTTAACAGAGGAAAGCTATGGGAGCTTATCAAATACTTTTAACCAAACAAACGGTTCATATAAAGGTAAATGGCACATGGTGTACATCTGAGAAGGCATCACTTACTCTTTTTCTCCCCAAGATAAAGTTTACTTAGTGAGATCATCTAAAAACATTCTAACAGCTGCAACTCCCACTCAGAAATAACCAAGTTCAACTGGGGAAAAATCCCAAAGCTTTTGTTACATGGCTAATTTCAGTACTCTACACTCTTTACGTAGCAGAACAGGTTAAGCTCCCCCTCCCCCAAATTAGCTTTTCATTTCTTCCTAGTTCCTCCCTCAGATCACTTATTTCCCAAAATATGCAGATATTAGAAAATTAATAAAAGCTAGTACATGCAATTAAAAGGACCATCACAGTGGATACCATGAAATTTTATTCAGTATGATGGCATTTTTCAAATTCTGACATTATCAGGACCAGGGATTTAGCTCAGTGGTTCTGCCACCTGCCTCAAAAGTGCAAGGTCCCAAGTTCGATCCCTGGTACCAAAAAAAAAAATTCTGACATTATCATTATTAATCTTCAACACCAAGAGGAAAAGAAAATACCTTTGCTCTTTATTCTATTAGCTATATTAGGTTGAACTGCATAAAATTCCAGATATTAAAGTTTTTATTTGGGATTTTGTTTTAGTTTTCTGAGACAAGGTCTCACTATGTGATCCAAGCTGGCCTTGAACTCAAGATCCTACTGCCACACCCCCTCAAGGACTGCAATTACAGACATTGGCAAACATTACACCTGGCTTTCATGTATTTACTTTAAAAAAAAAAAAGTAACTCCATATGATTCAAGTGATACTTAAATACTCAAGCAAAGAGACATGATATATGTTCTATTATGGACTCAGCACTGGTTGAATAATGAGGGCCACTTTCTTCACATTTAGAAATTGGCCAACAGAAATAATAAAAAGAAATAGGTCGGTTATTTTTTAATCTGATTCAGTAATGATGCCAATAAGTAAAAACATCTGCCCTCCATAAGTGTCTGAGTATGAAAGGTAAGAAAGAGTAGACCACATGTTAATTATTGAGGATCAAAGTGTGAATGATTGTAAGCAGAATTCTAAGATTATTCCTGACCTTGGTATGTATACTCTGCATAATTCTCTCCCCTTAAGAATGTGTCAGCCCAGTGAGTATGATGGAATATCATTCTGGTGATTAGGTAATTAATCATTTGAATTAGTCAAAAGACAGATTATCTGGGTTAGGCTTAAATTATCAGAAGAGTCTTTTCAAAGACTGTACACCACAAGGATGTTTTGCTGTTGGCCTAGCAAGCTAAGAAGACTGCCATCTTACAAGCGGGTAATACAAAAAGGACCTGAGAGTAGCCTTGTTATGGTTTGTGTCTAGATGTCACCCCAAAGCCTCATGAGGTAACAGGTGGGGCTTTTTCAGAGGTGGCTGAATCTAGAGTGTGTGATGCTAGGATTAAGGGTGTGTGATTACTAAATTAGTCAACTGATTAGTTTGCCACCACCTTAATCCTAGTAGCCTAGAGCATAAAAGGGGCAGAAAGAAGCTGCTAAGGTCCCTTGCTTTTGCTGTCTTCTGTCTGCCATGAAATGTTTTCTCTTCTGCGATGCCTATCTGCCATGCCACCCTGCCGTGGGGCCAGCTCATTATAGACTGAAACCTCTGCAAACTGTAAGCTAAATAAACCTTTCTCCCTTTAACTCTGCATGTGAGATACTTTGTCTCAGCAATGAGAAAAGTAACTAAGACAATCCTCTAGAAGCTGAGAGTAACTCCTACCTAATAGCCAGCAAGTAAGTGGGGACCTCAGTACTATAGCCACAAGGAAATGATTTGCTCAATCATGTAAGTGAGCCCCAGAATATAGTCCTTGCCAACACCTTAATTTTACCCTGATGAGAGTCTGAGAACAACCAAAGAAACTGTGTTTTTAAACTGTTATGTTTAGGGCCGGGGATTTAGCTCAGTGGTTCTGCTGCCTGCCTCGCAAGTGCAAGGTCCCAAGTTCGATCCCTGGTGCCAAAAAAAACAGAACAATCTCCAACAATAAACTGTTATGTTTATAGTAATTTGTTAGCAATAGACAATACCCCAGTGGGGGGAAATTTGCACGGCAAAGAAAATATGTAAAGGAAAATTTTGAGGTACTGGGAATTGAACCCAGGGTCTCACACATGCTAGACAAGCACTTTACCAATGAGCAACACCCTTGTCTAATCCTCAGGCCTTAATAAGGCCAAGGAAAAAATATCTATGTGATGAAAGTGTTGCAAATGAAAGGGAGGTTAGTAATATCAGGAGGCTAAAAAAGTTGACAAAAGAGGTTAAATCATTGAAGGGCTTCTAGGTATGGCAAAGACTGGATTTTTTAAAGCAGAAATGACTATATTGGACATTTTCCAAATATGTTGGTTAACTGAAGAGTGCGAAAATATAAGCAGAAGAGTAGTAAAAAAGCTATAGTGATAATCTTGGTCATAACTAATGGCAACTTAGAATACAAGAGTAACAATGAAGATGAAAACAGGTATAGTATACAAATTAGGTTTATTATCTTAGTTGCCAATCTGAAAGAAGTTCCTACTGCATTAACTGGAGAATAGGATAGAAAGCAATTATGACTGATTGGCTCACTCATTTAACATATATTAATTGAGAACAAACTATGCCTGGCATTGTTCTATGGGCATGGGACACACCAGTGAGCAAGAGATATATCCATGCCTTCATAAAACTGGCATTCTACCTACAGAAAATAAAAGACATGTAATAAATAAACTATGAAATGTATTTAAAAATGATAGCTTCATGAAAATCAGAAACAGTCTCTACATTTATGGCTTAAAATATTAGGTGGGTGAAAGTACTACAGTGAGAGAGATGTTGAGAGGTTCAACAAATGATGGGAAGAAACAAAAGTAAAAGTTTTAGTTACCTATTAGATATCAAAGTAGAAGCAATCAGTAGTCTGCTGAATCTATGAATCTAGGCTGGGGAGAAAAGTTAGTTTCAGCCAGTACAAAGGATAAAATCCCAAGAGACAAGAGTGACATCATACCTAAAACTCTATATTGATTAGGTACAGAAACCATTTCCCTCAGGTTTAATATGCTTCATCCAGAGGCCACCAGGGTGCTTCTGAAAATCTCATAGGAAAGGTTCATGGAGATCATTATTATCCTTCAATAGGAGTTGGCAATACACATTCTTTTACAGATAAAATGAGGGGGGAGGGTCAAAAGGCATAAAAGCAAACAAGATTGAGAAACAAAACTACTGTTTCATTTTAGAATATTCTTTGCATCCAATGCCCAAACTGTATGTTACAAAAGTTAAATCAGTTGTTAAAGGATCAAGAACAATGACCTAACTATACTGATAGGAAAACGGGGGAAACAAAAGATTATAAGAAAGTTGAAACACTATTTATTAAAATAAAAAGTCAGGCCGGGGATTTAGCTCAGTGGTTCTGCCACCTGCCTCACAAGTGCAAGGTCCCAAGTTCGATCCCCAGTACCAAAAAAAAAAGGATGCTTCTTGACAGCAGGACTGGAGTCTGAGTTGACAAGGGATTGTTTCTTTTCAGTAGAAATCATTCTATATTTGCTTTTATAGAACTATGCATATTTCATTGTTTTGATCATTTTCATCACACAGATGGACAAATGCTAGTAAGTTGTTAACAAGTCATAAATATCGGGAAACACAGTGCACATCTGTAATCCCAGACTACTTGGGAGGCTGAGGCAGAAGGATTGAAAGTTTGAGGCTACCCTGGACAATTCAGCAAGACGTAATCTCAAAATAAAATTTTAAAAAGCTGGAGATACAGCTCAGTGGTGGAGTATTTGCCTAGCATGCACAAGGCCCTGGCTTCAATCCTCAGAACTCTGGCAGGGGGAAAAGGGGGATCATTATAAAGAAAGTACCAAGATGACAAAAACCTATTGGCAAGGATGCTCACCACAGTACTGTTTGTAAAGTCAAGAATATAGAAATAACTCAAGTGTCTATCAACAAACAACTAGTTATATAAATTACATACAAAAAGAACACTGTTACTCATTAAAAAATCCACTCTTCTGAATGTACTTTCTTCCCAATATAGCCAAAACCCATATAATGTATAGTCCTGTATTTAATGCCAGTCATGGCCCACTAAAATAACGTACATTCTGTACTGACATAAAATATGGTAAGATAAAGATGCACCATGTAAGCAGAATTTTAAGTATGAACTGTTGTTATACATGTGTATTTTGAATGTCTAGAAAAATATAAAACATGGAAGAGCTTTCTCTAACATATAGAGGTTTCTCTGAAAAGAAAAATTGTGGTTTTCATTGTTTCAATTTTCTTTCTAGAATTTTTTCTTACTTGATATAATTTAATCAGAAAAACATGTAAAGCTGAGTCAGCTCTTTGAACATTGTATCCATAACAGTGTTTAAAAAAACTGTTGGGGAACAAATAACTATGCCCCACAAATATATATTTATAAAAACTTAGTACTAGGAATTGAGCCCAGGGCCTTCACATCCCCAGCCCTTTTTGGGGGGGACAGAGTCTCACTAAGTTGCCCATCCTGGGCTCGTACTTATCATCCTCTTATTTCAGCCTCCTAGGAATACTGAAATTACAAGTATGGGTCACCACCTCCAACTAAGAAAACTTTTTAGGGTATAATTTTATTTTTTATTTCATTTATTTATATTTTTTTGGATTTTGTGAGATAGGGTCTTGCTACATAATTCAACCTATCCTTGAACACACTATGTAGCCCAGGCTGGCCTTGAACTTATAGCAATCCTCCTGCCTCCACCTCCGGAGTGCTGAAATTACAGGCATGCACCGCCACCACCCACCAGCTGGTATAATTTTAGCTTGATATTCTTTTTTTTTTTTTTTTTTTGGTATCAGGGATTGAACTCAGGACCTTGCACTTGAAAGGTAGGTGGCGGCACCGCTGAGCTAAATCCCCAACCCCAGCTGGAATAATTTTTTTTTTTTTTTTGGTACCAGGGATTGAACTTGGGACCTTGTGCTTGCAAGGCAGGCGACAGAACCACTGAGCTAAATCCCTGGCCCCCAGCTGGTATAATTTTAAATGGTACACTGATACCAACTTTTTTAAAGTGCACAGCAAAACACCTTCAAAGAACATGTCAAAATGGGTGACATGAACATTTTGTTAGCATCATTTTTTTTCTCATCAAAATAAAATCTCAAGGTTTTTATTTTTTTGCCAGGCACATTAATTTTATAGTGAACAAAATCTGTTTAAAACAAGGTAGTAGAATTTCTATTCTGGCCCATAAAAGCCTACTTACGCCAATAATGGAGCTCAGAAAAATGATACTCTTGCTAACATCTGTGGTCCTGCAGCACAGGGCAAGCAGCACTAGGAGTCTCATTATCTATTTGCCTCCTGGTAGTCCTTAAGGACAGGAGAGGACGTAAGGAATACTTATGACAACAGATGCAGACAAGTGGCCACTCAAAGGTTTAAGTATAAATGTTATACTATAGTACTAATTCAACCAAATCTCACTATTACATGGCTATTCAGGGTAAAATTTATTTAGCATATCCACTCAATACCTCAGGTGGCTTGGAAAGGGGTAGAAGTCTTATAGCACAGAGAAGAGGTCAAGCTAGTAAGCAGATTTTTATTTCTTTCATTTTATTTCAAAGCAACCTAGAGAACTGAGTTAAAATTGTAAGAACATTTCCCAGTTCAACAGCAAAACCTTCATAAAATATGTATAGCTGTATTGAAAGAAATAGAGAACAATTATCAATTATCAATTCTACTAAGTCAAACTACAGGTTACAAAAAACAGCAACACTTTACATGAGCATAAGAAATTAACTTCTTATTTTTCAAAGAACTATCTATTTTGCAAGCCATCTTTGTCCCGGCAGTTCGAAGAGCAACATTTGACAACTGATTTTCTTTTTTTTTTTTTTTGGTGCCGGGGATCGAACTCTGGTCCTTGCACTTGCGCAGCAGGCGGCGAAACCACTGAGCTAAATCCCCAGCCCCAAGTGAATTGTTCTTAATTCCAAGGTTTTAGTAGAACTCCAAACTTAGTATTCAACTATAAATAAGCACAAATTCAATTTTATTATAAAAATCACAATATTAAATTTCTATGGCACAGGACCAAGTCACATAAGATATGTGATATATGTTCTTATTCTAAGGCTGAGTCATAGATCATCACTTTCCAGACAAAACCTTGAAAATAATGAGCAAACTTAAACTTGAAACAGGGTGAAATGATTCAAGGTATCTTACAAGTAGATACAGCATCAATTAAAAAACATTAGACTTGGAATGAGGCACCTAGGTTTGCATTCTGGCACTACTACACAGAAAGTCAGCAAAATACTTAGTTTCTTTTATTGTAAAACTGAAAGATAAAGTTTCTTGCAAATTAAATGAGATGCTTCACAATGATATAAAAAATGTGTTCAAAAATGGTAGCTATTAGGTAGGCATGGTGGCACACACCTATGATCCGAGTACTCAGGAGGCTGAGGCAGGAGGATTGCCTTATATAAATTCAAGGCTGGGCTACCCAGTGAGCTCAAGGACAGCTTGAACTACATAGTGGGACCCTGTCTAAAAGAAAAATTATTTTTAAATTAAAATAAAATAAAAATTAAAAGAGCTAGGGGCCGGGGATTTAGCTCAGTGGTTCCAGCACCTGCCTCACAAGCACAAGGTCCCAAGTTCGATCCCTGGTACCAAAAAATAAAAAAAAATAAAAAGAGATATTATACTTAATTTCTTACAAATGTGTAAACTGTTGGTTTAAAATTTTAATATTAAGCACATAAATGGAGGACACATTTTGGGATTGAAATGATTCCTATTCTGATTTTCATTTATACAGATTAAGGAAGAAAGGGAAAGCTTTGCACTAAACTTAAATAAAACATTTGTTTCCAAATGTGGGAAACTGTTGAAAATGCACATTCATAGGACTCACCCAGCCCCACCATGAGTGAGGCCCCAGAAACATGTGTGTGATTTATTACACCCAAACAGGTAACTCAAGCTTACCAACGACTGACCTAAACACAACAACAAGTTTTCACTAGCATTCACAGTATCTACATGCTGTATCTATTTTTTTTAGTTCAGAGTTACAACCAATTAGCACAAGACAGACTACCGGATATTTATACAGCCATGCTACATTACTGCTGCAAATGACAATACAAAAGAAAACTGTCATTTACAACACCTTCATCACCTCTAGAATGTGCTTTCTTCCTAATACAGTCATATCTTGGTACTTGACTCCTCTGAAATTCCTTGTTGGTACGCAACACATTTTGACATGAAAATTTTGTCCCAGTATTCATTTGTTTGGTGCTGGATGTGCAAGCTAGAACGTGTAGGTGCTGATTTCCCCTTGACTACCTTTTCCAGCCAAAACAATTTGTTTGGTACTTGTTTTTTTGGGGGGGGGGTTTGGTACTTGTTTTTTTTGGTATACACGGTGCCTTCCAGAACCACTTAACAGTAAGCATGGAGGTACCACTGTACAAGTGTCTTTCTTGATTTGCCTAACCCATTCTGCCCCTTCTTTACCCTGCATTCCCATGGGACTTGATGAATTTCATTATTATAAAACCCTGAAATCCCTGGGGAATAACGTATTCTACACTGTTAAAATTTCCAGATAGCTAGGAATTAATCTCTTTAAATAAATTTGCTGGTGGGGTGGCTGGTTGGTACATGCCTGTAATCCCAGCACTCTGGGAGGCCAAGGTAGGAGGACTGCAAATTTAAGCTCAACCTGGGCAATTTAGCAATTCCATATGTCAAAATGGAAAATAATAAAAGGGATATAGCTCAGTGTGAAGGTTATGGTTCACTCCCCGATAATACAAAAAAAAAAAAAAGCTTATTTTCCTCAAATAATTTTGGGTGGACATCTTTAGCACTGTACATCAATCGCTTCTTGGCCTTTTGGCTAAGATCAACTGTAGCACTGTACATCAAATGCAATTTTTTTATCACACAAATTCATCATTATATCAACTTTTACGCAAAAAAATACTTAAAATGTACAGTGTCTATGAAGCTCTTAGCCAGTCTGTACACTTTTTTACATTTGCTAACACACAGTTAGCTATAACTTGCAGCTGCTACCAACTTCAAAGTGTAATTCAGTCTTTCTAACAATCTTTGTGGGCTTCAAATTTTAACCAATAATGTAATATTTTAAAGTTTTTTAGTTCCCTAGAATTTCTCAGCTTCACAAATATAGGGTACCTTTCTTACCTGCATACCTTCTACTGATCCTTAGAAATTCAAGCCAAATCTCACCTCTCATGAGATAAATTTGGCAACTTGCTGTCTCCCTGACTGGGTTTCACAATACTGCTTCACACTTGAAAGAATTGGAAGATATTCTCTACCTACCTCTACCAACATCAGTCTCACTGTACTTAAACTACAGATCACATTCAGCTTTCCCACTGGGTAATAAGCAGCCTGAGGGGCCGAGGACTTAGCTCAGTGACACAGCACCCACCTTGCAAGCACAAGGTCCTGAGTTCAATCCACTGTACCGAAGGAAAAAAAGAGCCTGAGCATAGGAAACATTGAATCCTCTGTGCTATGCACAATACCTTGTAAGTAGATACTCCACAAAGAAACAGTTTATAGTTGGGAAGGGGGAACTTTAAGAGGAAAGCCCGTGATCTTTGGTTCACTGACACAGTATCTGTTTTGTCTAAGTTAAAGGAGTTTGCTTTCTAACAAACTGTTACTAATTAGTTACTATTTGGTTGTGGCTTTCTTCACTTTCAGGGGAAATTAAACAACTTGTATGCTCCAATTCTTTTAACTATTCTTCAGTTTTGTGAATGTTTCATGTTTCCAGCAAAAACATTAGGACAGGAAGGAAAACTCTTTCCTACTACTGTTTTTTTTTTCACAGAACCTAGTACAATATATAATGAAACAAAAGAAAAGAAACCTGGCCCCAACCCTAGCCTGGGACTAACTTTGTGTGTGTGTGTGTGTGTGTGTGTGTGTGTGTGTGTGTGTGTGTGATAATTTACTAGTCTCTACTGAAAAATAATTTAGCATTCCTGATAAAATGCTTCACCCATTTTCAGACAAACACCAATGACTTTTTTTGTTGCTGTTACTGGGGATCAAACTCAGGACCTTGCACTTGCGAGACAGGCACAGTGCCACTGAGCTAAATCCCTAGCCCACTAATGACCTTTCTTACAGAAAGTTTCCCACCCAACCAAGCTATCAGAGACCAATAATCTTTAGTCAGAATTTTCTATAAGCACCCTTAAACAGAGAAAAAAAAAATCTTTGAATTGGCCTTTCAAAGTCCTTTTGTTTGAGCAAGTCTGAAATATTTTACACATGCTTGTAATTAAATTTTCTGGATTTTTAAAAATTATAAAACATATGCTTACAGAATAAATAAAATTATACAACTGGGTTTATAAATCTAAAATTAGCATAATCAAAAGATCTTTGGAACTTGTTAACAGTTAAATTACCTTTCTATTGAACATTTTATATGGCAATTATGCAATCACAGAATTATAGTTTAAATGCACAAAAGACAAAACTCACAATCCTTCACAGTCTCCTGCCTATGATTCCCTTAACAAACATAGGCTTTTAAAAGATAAAGAGGGAATTGTCTATCAAAGCTTACAGTCAAAAATTACCTCTCTATTTATGTCACCAACTTCATGGCAATAATAAATCCATGCCTTGACATAATACTGGTCTTTTGTTTCTTTTTTCTTAAAATAATTACAACTCTAAGCTAGGCATGGTGGCTCATGCTTATAATCCTCAAACTATACTAAGGAGGCAGAGGCAGGAGGATCACTGGGAGTTCAAGGCCAGCCTGGGCTGTACATAGTGAGTTCAAGGCCAGCTTGTATTACATAGTAAGACCCCGTCTCAAAAAAATGAACAATCAAACAAAAAATAATAATAATTACAACTCCATTTACCACAAAAATTGTAAAGACAGTCCAATTTCCTATGACTTATTTTAGTTTAAACTGGCCCTTATCAGTTGTTTTGAATAATAATACATATAATACGTTTTAAATGACTCAAAGGAATATTCCATAGCTTAAAGAAAGACATTTTCAAAGTTCTCTAACATGAACACTTACTATTTCTACTGTTTTTTAATCTAAGAAATGCAAAAGCCATTTATAATTGGAATTTAACAATAGAGCATCCCTTAAATCTTCAAGGTTAATCTTTCTTTTGAAGAAAAAACAATACATATTAAATAAGATTTTAATTAGGTATCTGATTTAACACTTAATGAACAAACCCATGTTAAATATTAACAAGATATCCTAACTTTCATAAATGTCATTAGTCAGTAGATGTCAAGGTGGAAATAATAACAGACCCAGAACGTTTAATGCCCAGGATATAACTAAGTTCCAGATACATAAATGCTTTGGGAAAAGTTACTTCAAGGGGCCACGGGTTGTAGCACTTGCCTACCAGTGCAAGGCACTGGGTTCAATCATCAGCACAAAAAAGAAAAACAAAAGGGAGGGAGGACACAGGACACAAGTCAGGAAAGCAAAAAAATGGAGGATGGGGGAAGAGAATTTCAAAAATAAGAAATGACTTCAAAATGGAAGTACAGGTACAGGCCTGTCATCCCAGCACTAGAAGGGCTAAACAAGAGAATGGTGAGTCCCAGACCAGCCAGAGCAGGACCCTGTCTCAAAAATCCAAAGAAAACAAAAATTAAAAATATGGAAAGACAGGTACAACCTGTTTTTTTTTTTTAAAAAGGTGCTTTTGGGCCGGGGATTTAGCTCAGTGGCACTGAGTCTGCCTTGCAAGCGCAAAGGTCCTAAGTTTGATCCCTGGTACCAAAAACAAAAACAAAAAAAATGATTAGGATCACATCCAGGCCTCATGAATGCTAGGCAAGTATTCTACCGGAGTTATACCACCAGCAGACCAAAACCTTAATAAGGTATGTGTTATTTAATACACTATAAAATTCAAATTGAGCTATTTCAATACACTGGAAATTAAGGACAAAATGTAACATGGCATTCTTGCAAGGGGAAAATTTGTCTAGACCAAAAAATCATGTTTGTTTATTGCTCTGCAAGGAGATCCATACCTTTTATCACATTTTCAAACAAGTCTTAATCCCCCCAAAAGTTGAGTATTACCTTTTACTATATTTGTAAGAATTAAAAAAGGGAATGCAGCTTCCCACTCTGTAAAATGCAATATTTTATATGAGCTATAAAGTCAGATGGATCTGTATCAAATAGATGCTTTGCTGAGGTCTGTTTTCTTTATTTGTAAATGAAAGTTGCATGAGGATTAAACAATATGAGTATAAAGCATTTAGCACAATACCTCAATAAACATTAAAGATGCACTGGGGTTCAGCCAGGTGTGGTAGTGCATGCCTGTAATCCCAGCACTCAAGAGGCTGAGGCAGGAGGATTTCCATCAGTTCAAGGACAGCCTGGGCTACATAATGAGTTAAAGGCCACTCTGAATTACAGACAGAAACCCTATCCCCAAAAAACAAAACAGGACCAGGGATTTAGCTCAGTGGCACCATGCCTGTCTCGCAAGCGCAAGGTTCTGAGTTTGATCCCCAAGGACCAAAAACAAAACAAGAAAGATAGACATGAGTTCAAATCAAGCCTCTAAAATGGACAGGCTAGATGACTTCAGGCAAAATACTTCACCTCTGTGTTTGTTTCCCTAATTAATGAAGGGAAATATAATTGTATCTACCTCATGTGGTGGTTGTAAAAATTAAATGCATTAATACAGGCAAAATTCTTAGAACAGTACCTAGTATACAGTGTCACTATAATAATGAAGAAAATGTTCTAAAAACTATTCTGTCAGTTTCTCCACAGCCAACTCGCTGCCCACAGATGGTCAGGCTGTATACAGATTCATGGCTCAGTACAGTATGGAGCAAGAATTTCATCCTCTACCTTACAGTGTGTCAGTGTGCTCTCTTCTCTCAACATCTAGTAAGATGCAGGAGGAAGATTTTTATCCTCCACCTAGTGTGATCACTTCTCTAAAATCTAATAAGATGCAGGCCAAATTATCTGTCTATCTGCACTGTGAGACTTCTTAGATGAGTTTATGCAGACATCTTCTTTCTCTATCGAATACTTAATTATACTACACTCTTCCAAGTACTTAGTGGTAGTGGTAGGGTGTTGAGGATTGAACCCAGGATCTCAAACATGATAAGCAAGTACCCCTACCATTAAGCAACAACTTCAGCCATCCTCCAAGAACTGTACTTCTGCCTCATGAGAATTCATAACTACACCAAAAAATCTTACTGTTTATTAATAAATATCTGTTCATTTTATATAACCATTAATGTATCTCACTTTCCAACCTGTATCTAAAACAATATATCACTATCTCATCTAATAAAGGAGAACTCTAATTAAAGACAACTGTGGCTGTATCCACCATTATGTTCTCTTATTATCTAATTGTGTTCTCTTATTATCCAGCACAAATCTTTGCATATAACAACTATTCAATAAATGTTTCCAAAATTAATTTCAGTACCCTTAGTAATACTGCCTATCTCCAGTGTTTAAGCCTTGGAAGCAATGTCCAAAAAGCCAAAGGTTTTTCACTTGTTTTTGTTTTTGTTTTTTTTGGTCCTGGGGATCAAACTTGGGTCCTTGCACTTGCACAGCAGGCGGCGAAACCACTGAGCTAAATCTCTGGCCCTTTTTCACTTGTTTTAATGATGGCACAGAAAAGAAACCCCTTTTTTAGGCTGTCACAACAAATAAAATAAATATATTCAACATATTCCATAATTAGAAAGAAAAGCAAGAAAGAAAGATGATTAGGTATAATTAACACAATTTTACCAGGAAAAACAAAATACTAGCAGCAGCATCTGAATTCCATAAATATTTGAAGATGCTGACAGAATTTTCTAAAAAGAGGGTAAAAATGACAGTTTCTCTTCCCTAAATCCAAAACTTTCTGAAGAAATAAAAAGTGAGTCCAGAAAGTATATGAAAATGATGAAACATATAATGTACTAAATTGTGGATATTTTATAAACTTCTGCAAAATTCAATTCAAGATGATCTTTAAAAGTAATACAACATTTTGACTTAAGTAAATAGATATATTAAAAATGTGGTAAAGTGAATACAGGACCACAATGGAAAAATCACAAGCCACAATTTATTTGTTTTTGTGGTATAATGGGTATTAAAAACTGACAACAAGCTGCATCCCAATCCCCTTTTCTTATTTTTTATTTTCAGACCAGGTCTCGATAAATCATTAATTGCCTGGGCTGGATTAGGATTTGCAATCCTCCTGCCTGAGTCTCCCAGAGTGTTGGGATTACAACCATGAGCCCCCATGCCTGGCTACAGGCCACAATTTATTACTGGTAATGTATTATGATTCTGGTCTTCTAGGGAAATTTCTGAGGTCACTGTGAGTCTACTGATTTAATCAGAATACAATTAATACTGATCCACATATCAGACCACTGGCACTAAGATTGTAAGGGGAAGAAAAAAGACTTATTTTTGCTTTTTAATATTTAAAGTAATACATAAATATGTTTCTCGGTTTTGGTTTTGGTTTGGTTTTAAAGAGTAAAAGAGGGCCGGGGATTAGGCTCAGTGGTTTTGCCGCCTGCTGCGCAAGTGCAAGGACCCCAGTTCGATCCCCGGTACCAAAAAAAAAAGAGTAAAAGAAATGTTCTCCATTTCAGTCCACAAATCCCATTCTATTCTATAGAGGTAAAATTCTATTAAGTGTCTGATATGCATTCTTCCCCAATCGTTTTTACATTTATAAATGTTTATTTTATAAATAAATGTAATAACAAAAAAATAATTATTCTGGGGCCAGGGATTTAGTTCAGTGCCACTGCCTGCCTCGCAAGCACAAGGTCCTGAGTTCAATACCCAGTACAAAAATAATAATAATAATAATTATTATTATTATTATTCTTTCACATGTTAACTTCTTCGCTTAACAACAAATATGGTGAGGAGCCAATACATACACCTACTTCATTTTTCTTTTAGATCATTAAATAATAGTTCATAATATAAGTGTAACTATATTCCTTTTAACCATTAATTTTTCCCAGCAGTGCTGGGGACTAAATCCAGGGCCTTGAGGATGGTAGGTAAGCAGTCTACCACTGACCTATACCCCACAAATTCGAGCCTTGTCTGGGCAGTTTAGCAAGATCCGGTTTCAAAATACAAACTGGGCATGGTGGCACCTGCCTATAATCCCAGCACTCTAGGAGGCTGAGGCAGGAGGATCACAAATTCAAGGCCAGCCTAGAAAAATTAGCAAAACCCTATCTCAAAAATGGAGGGGATGGAGAGCTGAGGATATAGCTCAAAGCAAAGGGCTTCTGTAGGGAGGGGTGGAGGAAGCAGGGAGAGGGAGAGAGGGACAAAGACAGAGACAGAGAAAGGAAACTCAAAAATGACTTAATTTCTAGGTGTGGTTGTGCATACCTGTAATCCCAGCATTCCAGAGGCTGAGGCAGGAGTGCCAATTTAATGCCAGCCTGGGCTACACAGTGACTTAAAGCCAATCTAGAATACATAGCAAGACCTTGTCCCCCCCAAAAAAGTGAGTTAACTGATATTTATCATATCTAATCAGTTAATTTTGCTCTATTTTTTGAGAGTAGCCATACTTTGGTAACCCCTCCCATATTGTCATACCTTGCACATAATAGGTTCTTAAGTATAAAAAGGTGATTTTTTGATACTATAAAATGATAGTCATAAGAGATATAAAGAATTGAAAAATTATCTAAACTTGATTTAGTTGCCAAAATAAATTATTCACTTAATGTAAGAAACATGCTAACCCATTTAATCTAATATACCCCTGACACTCCACAGAAGATAATTGTATATACTATAAACATCTATGAAACGTGACATTTGAGAAACACTTAGAACTATTTCCAAAATGCTTCTTTCCCCTGTAAGTCAAAGACAGAGAAGGAAAAAATGTATAAAAATAAGGCAACAAAATCTGTAACTACAGTTGGGTTTGTGTGGTGGCACAGGCCTATAATCCCAGCACTTGGGAGGCTGAGGCAGGAGGATAACCACGTGTACAAAGTCAACTTGGGCTACACAGTTCAAGGCCAGCCTAAACTACACAGTGAGACCTTGTCTCAAAAATAATAAACAAATTTTAAAAAACAAGAGAAAAAGCATCTATAACTACAATAACGTGTACATCATGTTAAAACTATATAATTTTTAAAAACAAAAAAACTATATAATTTTTACAAAAGATTGTTTGGAACTATTAAAAATAAAGCAATGTGTCTAACAACAAAGAAATATAAAAAATGTTAGTATTTAACACATGGTAATGATAATATAAATCTTTTCACCCTTTCAAATTTTTTGCAATGACCATTTATTAATTTATTAAAGACTTTTTCATTTTAATAAAAGTTCCAAAGATTACTTTGCATAGATAATAAACTGTAAAATTTTAAAAGCCACACTATTCAAATGAAAAAACATAAGCATTTTATCCAAAACTATATTACACCTATTCAAATTTATTTTCAAAGGGACAATAAGACAACGGTTTGTTTCTCATCCTTCTTGTGGCAAGTGGTAAAAGGGAGTGGTGATGAGGTGGCACCTCCTGCTAAAGAGAGGAGTGAAGACCATACACAGGCTCCAGCAGTTTGAAATGGACCTGTCACATTTACCGTCCTGCATAATGACTTTTGAAAATGAGTAGCATTATCTTCACTTTATAATGAAAAAAATAAACTAAAGCACAAAAAAGGGTAAGTAACTGGCCCACAACAAACACCTACTGTGTGTAAGCACCAGGATCTCAATCCATTTGGCCTGATTTCAGATCCAGTTTTTTGTTTCTAGCATTCAGCTCCCTATGTATTCTGTAAGTTACAATACATCTGCTAATATAATGAATACCAGATTATTTTCACACTTTAAATTCTATCATCTCTTTCCTACCAGAAACCCTTCAATGGCGCTTCTGTATACTAAATAGGAGTGTAGCTCAGTGGTAAAATGAATGCCTGCCTACCTACCACATATGAAGCCCTAGGCTCAATACCCAGCACCAAAATAAACAAATAAAATCCAAATGCCTTCTCAAACACTTGTCATGACTTGGACTTTGTCAGGCCCGAGAACTGCTAACCCAGTTGAACGTGGCAGCTACATACAGCTCTTTACATTTAAATTAATGAAAAGTAAATAAAATTTAAAATTCAACTCTTCAGTTGCAGGAGCCACACAGCATACTCGCTAGCCATGTGTCCTCGGACAGTGCACTTCTGCACTTCATTCCCATGTGGTCTCAGGAGCACTAAGCTCCTGTCATCAGAAAGGCTCAGCAGAGCACCTCCCACAGGAGAGCCTGGGACCCTCCAGGACATCTACTAGAAACACCGATGCTCTTCCTTCTCCCCATCATGAAGAGATGAGTGTAAGGCAGAGTTCAGGCATCACCTAAAATGTCATCTTCTCTCTCAGGCTTTCCACTCATATCAAAATAGAAATTACTGTTATCAATTTTATGCCCTTTCTCTAATTCTAAGCATTTACAATTTTGTGTTTACTTTCATGTAAATGTTTTTCTACCAGCACTTAGTATAGACCCAGAGACAGCATTTGACAAATACGAGCTGGACAACGAATATCAACTTCACTGAATTTTAGTTATTTTGCCTGACAATTAAGGAAAATTTAGGTCAGGGTTTCTCATCACACCCACTGTTAACTACTGGGGCTGGGTAGTTCTCAGTTATGAGGCTGTCATGCACACTTTGGATGGTGGCTGCAGCCCTGGCAGTACTCCTCTACACATTGAGTTAAACATCAGTAACATTAAGTAACATTAGTAACATCTAACATTAAGAATATATCTAAATGTGATTTTCATCTGACAAATACAAAAATCTGGACTTATACCTATCATCAAGTATCACTCATAAATGACAATAATAGTTTATATACAATTTTCTTATCACTAAATCCTTTTTACCACAATAAGCAAGAAAATTTCATTACTTTCATACCCAATAATTTTTTTAAATTAATGAGTAAAAAATTAAAAGGCTAAAAGTCCCTCAAAAATTCCTGTTCTATTCCTACAGAATTTAGAAATACGGTACTTAACTGAACTTGTCAACCTTATAAATGAAATATGACATCATCATTTAATAAATGTTAAAGTTTTCCAGTCATTTACTTAATTTTGTTATGAATTGTGAAATATTATTTTTGACCTTTCAAATACCAATGATGTCTCAAAATGAAAAGATTTCAAGCTGTTAAAATACAATGAGCATATACACACGTGTAATCCCAGCACTCAGAAGAGGCTGAGGCAGAAAGATTGTGAATCAAGAGGCCAGCCTGCACTACACAGAGACCTTATTTCAAAGAAAAAAAAAAAAGCCAAGCATAGTGGTACACACCTGTAATCTAAGCCCATGGGAGGCTGAGGCAGGAAGATCACCGAAAGTTGGGAGGCCAGTCTGAACTATATAGTGACTTCAAGGCCAGCCTGAACTACAAAGAGAGATCCTATCTCTAAAAACAAAAACAAACAACAAAAAGAAGCTACCATAACTGTACAATATGTCAGATATGAAGTTCTTAAATCTGTGACCATTTTAACTCATTGTTAATGGGGCCAGGTGTGGTGGTGGTGCATACCTGTAATCCTAGCACCTGGGAGCTGAGGCAGGAGGAATGGTGAGTTCAAGGCCAGCCTGAACTACAAAGTGAGGCCTTGTCTCAAAAAAAAAAAAAAAACAGGAACAAACTATGGATAACACACAGTGATACAGAGATATAGATTAATCTCAAAATACTGGGGCCAGGGATTTAGCTCAGTGGCACCGCAAAGGCCTCACAAGCACAAGGTCCTGAATTTGATCGTCAGTACTAGAATAAAAAAACAAAATAATCAAAATACTTATCCTGAGCAGAAAAAATACATGCATACAGTATGACTGGATTTACACAAAAATCTTAAAAATAGAAAGGAATGTATAACAACCAAAAGCAGATTGGGCTGGGGATTTAGCTCAGTGGTGCCACTGCCTGCCTAGCAAGCACAAGGTTCTGAATTCGATCCCGAGTACCAAAAAAAAACAAAACAAAAAGCAGATTAAACCAAACATGGTGGTGCACACCTATAATCCCTGGAAGGCAAGGCAGGAGATCTCAAATTTTAGCCCAATCTGGGCAATTTAGCAAGACTCAATCTGAAAAGAAAAAAAAAAGGGGGGGGCGGGGGTTAAGTAGAGATGTAATTCAATGTGAGGGCCCTGGGATCATTCTCCAGTACAGGAGTGGAGGTGATCAATGTGGGAGAAAGGGGGAAAAGAGAATTTACAAAGAGGTTCTAGGAAACATTTTTGGAGTGATGAATATGTTAATTTCCTCAACTGCAATAATTTTCACGGGTATTAACATGCATCAAAACATATATTTTAAGTATTTGTAGGTTACTATATATCAAATATACCTCAAAAAAGCTGTTTTCTTAAAGTATAAGCAAATTATCAGTTCAACTGGTGTATTTTTCACTGTAAAATAAAGGACAGTTATTTTGTGCTGGATAATAGAATAATACAGTAGATTTACATATGGCTGGACACTATTGTCTAAGGAGTACTGACTGACCCAGGCTAAATTTTGTCCGTGGAGGGATTCTACTGACATGCTGGCCTACACAATACTTAACACTGCTAGAGAATCACAAAACCAAGACTTTATATATAAAGTACAAATTGGCTAGAAGGATCATGATATTTTATGGCATTAAAAAACTATTCATGAGTAATTTAAATAATTTATTTACAATAGTTTTCATAAGCAGTTAAGACAATCCTTCCAATCTCCCAGAATATAAACTGGAATTCTTATATCATTATTCCATTAAGTTTATCTCTGTAATTAAAAATACTGGCTTAACAGTCATCACAGAAATTAATACCTAATTTCTTTAAAATAAAACATTCGAAATTATACAGTAAGGTAAAATTACATAGTTTATTGAAGTATGTCAATATGAGAAAGTTAATATTTTATTTTTTATAAAGTATACATTAATTTTATTTTATTTTTTGTTTATTTTTTGGTACCGGGGATCGAACTCGGGACCTTGTGGTTGTGAGGAAGGTGGTGGAACCACTGAGCTAAATCCCCAGCCCTAACAATAAATTTTAAATTAGCTCATATCGCTCCAATTTTGCCACTTTTCTATCATATGATAAATGTTGCTCTTACTAGAATTTAAAAATTATTTAGGGCTGGGGATATAGCTCACTGGCACCATGCCTGCCTGGCAAGTGCAAAGTGCTGAGTTCAATTCCCAGTACCAGAAAAAAATAAATAAAACTTTTTTTAAAAAATAAAACTTTAAAAAAATTATTTACTTCATTCTTTTTGTAATCACTCAAATATAATGAAATAACCTCCCATTTCACCCCTAAGAAATAGTTTAAGAACAAATTTGTATAAACCAAGTTAAAATACTAAGGCTAAAGCATGTAAAATGAGGTATTCTAAAAGCTGAATACAACTTTTGATGCTTATCAGTAGAGAATCTATCTAAAAGGTCAGATTAAAGCCTGAATAACAGACTAACAGATATTTTTAAAAGCAAGATTTTAAATTTTAAAAACTGGCTAGGTGTGTTGTTGCCTTTCAAGGAATTTAACCAACTCAATGAAAGTGCCATGTGAGCACCATATGCCAAGGCAGTAGGAGATGAACTGCAGGTCAGCCTTTATTTTATGAGACATGATACTAATAAACCCAGACGGTAGAAAAATAATGACCAATACATATCCCTGGGGCTGAGACAAGGGGCATTAGGGACTTCAAAGCACAGGTCACATACTTTCCTAACTGCCTTTCAGTAATAGCATGCACAGAGCCTTAAAGTGAAAAAGACACTTAAATTATTAAGAATGGAAGTAAAAAAAAAAAAAGCCTTTTCTGTAGGGCATAATTTGGGCCGGGGATTTAGCTCAGTGGTTTCACCGCCTGCTGTGCAAGCTCAAGAGTTCGATCTCCGGTACCAAAAAAAAAAAAAGAATGGAAGTAATTTTTTTAAAGGCACATTTCAGCTACTTGGGGGACTAAGAGTGGGAAGATCACCTCAGCCTAGGAATTTTAGATCAAGCTGGGCAATACAGCAAGATACTATCTCCAAAAACTTTTTTTTTTTTTTTTTTTGGTACCAGGGATCGAGCTCAGGTCCTTGCGCTTGTGCAGCAGACAGCGAAACCACTGAGCTAAATCCCAGGCCCCCAAAACTTTTTTTTTTAAAGTGGAGAACATCAGGTTTTAAGGTAACTTTTACTGCTAAAATTTCTTGTTCTTCTACAATAGGCACAATAGATAATATGTAACACAAGTATTTTTTTTACTGTATATATAGCAGTAACTTAGATTTGAACATTTCATATAAATGTGTAAACATGTTTTAACCCTACCAAAATAATATTTACATGTTGATTTTTCTCAACAAAAACTCATCTCACACAGTAAACAGTGATCATCTCCATTAATAGACCATGTTCTCAGTTGTTCAAGCCAAGATCCACGACAATATCCTTGACTCTTCCTCCACATATCAAAGACATCATCATATCCTACAAACTTTATTTTTAAAATATATCCTAAATACTTTTACTACTATCACTCAGAGCAAACTATAATCATCTTTTGCCCTCACAACTACAGTAACCTCTTAACTCATCTCCTTGCTACCATTACCCACCCTTATCACAATCTACTCTCTCCATGACATAGCTATAGTAACCTTTTAAAATACCTCAGATCTACTGCTCTGAGTCCTACGCTGCTTTCCATCATATCTAGACTGAAATCTAAAATCCCTACCATGGTCTATAATGCCCCACATAAAGTGATGCCCTAAATCCAACCTTCCTTCACTCTGGCTGCTCCAGGACCCTTATATTTCTAAGACTGTATGAAGCCCATCACCTTCTTTGCACCTATGCACTGCTGTTCTTTCCATAACAAATGCTGTTTCTCTAAAAATTTTCTTAGGTTTCTACTCAAACGCCTTGGTTTTTTCCTTTTTTGGTTGTGGAGCTAGGGATTAAGCCTCGGGCCTCATGCATGCTAGCAAATGCTCTACCGCTGAGCCACCCTCAAAGCCCTTATGCATCTTTTCAAAGGAAACTTCCTTGAGAGCCCTAGCTAAGGAAGGACAACCACTCTTTATCCTATTATCTTGCTTCATTTACATCAAGGTACTTAATATAATTCAATAGTATTTTTGGCATATATGTATATGATTTATTTACTTTTTATCTCACAAAGATGTAAGCTCCAGCAAAGCTGAAGATCTGTTTTATATATCTGAAGATCACTGTTATATCCCAATGCTAAGAACATTGCTTTATACAAAATAATACACAAGCTAATATATTGTGTGGCTTCTTTTATATGAGAAATCCAAAATATAAATAAAGAGCAAAATGAAAGATAATAGGAAAAAGGAGATAAATATTTTGCAAATGGAAGAGGGACCAAGAAATGGAGA
The DNA here is from genome assembly GCF_053883595.1 of Heterocephalus glaber. Lineage (NCBI taxonomy): Eukaryota > Metazoa > Chordata > Mammalia > Rodentia > Bathyergidae > Heterocephalus > Heterocephalus glaber. The sequence goes on along the minus strand of NW_028258302.1, from coordinate 20,169,443 downwards.
AAGGGGATATGGAGCAGAGGGAAAGGAGATGAAAAAGAGAATTAAAAGTGTTATGTAGATGTACCAACTTCCCATAAGGAATGTAATTATTATGTGCTGCAAACATGTACAAAAAAAATGAAAATTAAAAAAAAAAGCTTAAGAGGTATATGCCTCTTAAGTGGCTAAATTCTTATAATGGAATAATATAAGCCATTTGTTATTTAAGAAATGTTATTTTAAAACTGTCATAAGAAAAGCTACTATAAAGTGACAAATTAGGATAAAACATATGAAACCTTTTTTTTTGGTAGAAAAAGAAGTAGTAAAACTATATCAAAAAATTACAGCAGTTTTCTCTAGAAATCACTTAGGATTAATAGAAATCTTCACTTTCTTTTTTATAATTAAAAAATTATCATATTTTAAGAAGTATGACCCAAAACAATGATCCTACCCTTTCGCCTTAAAAGAGAAAGGAAGATACTGATTGAGAAAGAAAAGGGCAGAAGGGAATAAAGGGAGGGAATAAAGCAAGGGAGGAAAGGACTGCATAAGGGAGGAAAAAATTTTAAAAGGGTAACTACAATTTAGAGGGATTTTTCTGTCAGAAAAAAAACAGAAAGGTTCATTTTCAATGTAAATGATCAGAGAAAATTTCCAAACTGGGTCAAATTTAAGAATGAAAGGCCCTGAAAAAGTAACCAGTGTTTAATTGATCTACAATAGGTGTAAACTAAGACTTGTTTCAGGGAAACCAGGAAAAATGATCATCCCACCCATTACCTGCACGATACTCTCTGGGACCTTAAAACACCCAACCTCACCTCTCTTCTTTTTTTTTTTTTTTTTTTTGGTAACGGGAATCAAACTCCGGGACCTTGTGCTAGCGAGGCAGGTGGTGGAACCACTGAGCTAAATTCCTGGCCCCTCACCTCTCTTCTTTACTTCAAGTCATCACCCCTAACACACTCAACTAACTATGGACCATTCCATTAACCAGACTTCCAAATCTTTACCTCCTTTTTTCCCTCTTCTGTCTGAGAAGTCCTACACAGTTTAAGTCTCATTTTCTCAGGGATGTGACCGCTTCCTTCCCCACACAAGAGTATGTTCTTATCTCTTTTTTTCCAAATTTTTATTCTTATTAGTGTATGTTTGCAGTACATAATGATTATATTCATTGTATGGAGGTAGTACACATACATAGAACATGTTCTTGTCTCTACTCAAGAGGTTCTTAACCTAGAATCTACAGAGAGCTAATGAGCATCTGTGAAACTCTAAAATTATATGTTCTACTTGAAAGAATATTACAATTATTTTCAGATTCTAAAAGTAATGCATAAACAAACTGTTAAGAAACACTGTTCCAGTCAGGCATAGAGTGGCACATTCCTGAAATCCCAGCACCGTGGGAGACTGAGGCAGGAGCAAGACTGCAAGTTACAGACCAACAGGGCAACTCAGTGAGACCCTTTCTCAAAAAAAAAAAAAAAGAAAAGAAAAAGGGGCCAGGGCTATAGCTCAGTCCAAAGGCCCTGGGGGTTCAATTCCCAGTACCAAAAATAAAAATAAATTGCTCCATCAGTTCACTTTAGATTACATGTATTTATTGACTCATCTTGCTCTCTAAACTTTGTTTTATTTTTAGCCTCAACACAGAATTCTTTTTTATTTTTATTTTTGGTACCAGAGATCGAACTCGGGACCTTGTGCTTGCAAGGCCAGAACCACTTTGCTAAATCCCCAGCCCAACACAGAATTCTTTATTTTGTCCAAAACAGCACAGTAAAAACATCTTCTACAATACGTAAACCTATATCGAAAACATAGAATATCTCTAATATTTTTCCTTTATATGGCAGCATACCAGTATATCCAAGAGAAAGTACTATTGATGGGCCAAAGGGAAAAGTGATTTGGGCAATGACCTAGGTACCAGGCATTAACCTTCAAAGAACAGGTAAATGACAATTTTAGTCAGAAAAGCAGTATTAAAAAAGTTTCTATTGAGAAACTGAAAGTGTAAATAAGGACTAAAAGGTATAATAAATAGTGTGAAATAGAAAGAAAAGGGGCAAAGGGGAAGGGGAAGTGGGAGGGGTAGGGGAAAGGAAAGAAGAGAATGGAATTAATATGAGAAAATGGAAAAATGGAAACAAAGTATTTGTAAATAGGGAGGGATGGAGGGGTTGAAGGGAGGGCAGGGGAAGGGGAAAAAAATAAGAACCAAGAGAGTATGTAAAGGTGCAAATTTCCAATGATGAACGTCATTATATTGTACACCTAAAATGTACCAATAAAAGGATATACAAAAAAAAAAATAGTTTCTATGAAGCTGAGATTTGTGTATTTTATTCTGCATTCCTGGTCATTTCACCCACAGCCTGACTTCTTAGTCATGGTTCTTTGCCTCTGGAGTGGTACTAAAAAGTATAGGGAATACCTATCCAACATCAAATTTTCATCCGAAAAACTCAACAGAAATGACAAAGCTTAAAAAAAGTGTGCTGGATTTCAGAAATATTTAGTAATTTTTAAGAAAGCTTACCATGAACACTTCCAAAAACAATAGGCTTTACAACATCCTGTGCATCCTGAGTAAACATCTACTCAGGCCATTAAGTCAAAATCTGCTTAATAATTTGTTTCTCACATACCCTTTCATCTCAGGACAATCAAGTCAATAATCATGTGATTTCTTCTAATGATCTTTGTTAGCCTACCTTTAATAATGCAAGGAAAGGGCCAGGGATTTAGCTCAGTGGTTTCCTGTCTGCTGCGCAAGCACAAAGACCCGAGTTCAATCCTCGGTACAAAAAAATAATAATAATGAAAGGAAAAAAACTGGTACATGTTTTAAGTCAACTGGTTCTCCTAGGTCTCATGATTTCTATTGACTGAAGTGTTTCTTTACAACACAGAAAGAAATGATTTGTAGAATTGAAATATTTTAAAAGATGGGTTTTGTACTCTCAGGTACCCTAAAATCCCTAGGTTTGCTGCAAGTCACCTAAAATTTGCTTCTTATTGCCTACAACTTTTAACTTTGAAATTTCATTCATAAATTTGAATCAATCATTTAATACAAAAATGTAAATTTCCTCTAATGTTCACTTTTCCACTCCTTCTACATATGTTATATGTTATCAGAGAGGAAAAGAAAAATACTAAGTTAATAAAAAACTAAACATTTTTAAGAAAATATATTCAAAATTATATAAAACATCAGTGTCCCAAAAAATCAAAATACAAGGCCAGAAGTTAATATTTATGGGAAGAGAAAAAAGACAACAGGTATATAAGCTACTCTATCTTAGCAGTGTTTCATCCCTACTTAGATTAAGATAATGAAAAAAGGGTCTATTTGCCTCATTACATTATACTCATCTAATTTGATTGAAAATTTTTGCCAAAAACCTATCATATGTTAATAAAAAAAAAAAACTGCCCATAATGTCAAGAGCTCAAGTAGAAAAGGAAATACACTGTGTGACAAGAAGCCTTGAAATACTCACTGTACTATAGACAGCTGAAACCGTGGGAGTAAAGATTCGATCCTCAAGAGGCTGCTGAACAGGTCCTCTAGGAATTCTAGAAGAGCAAGTTAAGGATAAGAGAATTCAAAAATGAATTGTTTTAGCAGTAAGAGAAAATTACCACCACAAAATTCTGCCAATTACCCAACTTTTTTACCTAATTAGTGGAGTTATAGACTTATTCCTCCATAGAAACTGGAAAATAAAGCACTTTAAATTTCCCAATGTGACTTAATTTGAATCTTCTCCAAAAGTGGTACCCATGATAAACATTCTATATCAACTCAAAACAAATATAATTATAAAAGTTTTCAAACTTTAGGCCCATGATGAAAATTTACCAACTTTACTTTCTATACAAAAGGACTAAAGAAGTATAACCACAATATTCAGGAAGACTCATCAAGTATAACTCCTGACAAAGGCCCAATCTGTTCTGTCAACTATGCTACACAGGAATAACAAACACAATTGTTTCCTTATTGTTTAATTTTGCTTTTTGTTGTTTTAATTTTATTTATTTATTTATTTTTGGTACCAGGGATCGAACTTGGGACCTTCTGCTTTCGAGGCAGGCAGCAGAATCACTGAGCTAAATCTCCGGCCTGACTATCATCTCATTAAACTTCACAATTAAAAGATCAAACTCTTCTACTTGGTATGGTAATATTTTGGAATAGAAAATGCCTGTATACTCTAGCCCTCTTGAAGAATCACAGCCAGGCCTGAGGGTAGAGCACTTACCTAGCATGCATTAAGACCTGGGTTCAAGATCTACTACCACAAAAGTGGGGGGAGGGGAGACAACCAAGAGATCAACAGCAACTACCTCTAGATGATGGGATTACCTAACTGTAGTATGTGCTTCTTCTACAGTAAATACAAATGATTTGTATGATTTAAATTGTTTTTAAAGAATGACTATAAATTGAATGGCGCTGACAACTTGGGGCCATTCAAACTGAATCCAGCTGGATAATTATAAATGTTTTTTCCATCAATAAAAAAATTACAGTGTGGTTGCAGACACTATAATTCCAGCATCCTGGAAGGCTGAAGCAAAAGGACTACAAGTTTCAGTCCATCTTGGGCCAGGGATTTAGCTCAGTGGTTCCGGCGCCTGCCTCACAAGCGCAAGGTCCCAAGTTCAATCCCCAGTACCAAAAAAAAAAAAAAAAATTCAGTCCATCTTGGACAACTTGGAGAAAACCTGTCTCAAATATTAAAATGGGGGGGGGGCGGTGTTTGCACACCTGGGACCTTCAATGTGAGGGTCAATTCCCAGCACCACCAAAAAGGGAGGAGTGTGCATAAATGTTATAAACTGAAAATGAGACTCTTTCCTTCAGCTTAACAAATACTTAATACATCCCACATCATATTCTTTTCTAATTCCAGACAGTTTGGAAGACAAACTAAGAGAGGCAAATAGTTGGGGTTTTTTTAAAGAAAGACAAGCTGCCAAAATCTGGAAGAATCAGAGGTAAAATTCTTTTTTTTTTTTTTTTGGTACCAGGGATCGAACTCTGGTCCTCGAGCCTGCACAGCAGGCAGTGAAACCACTGAGTTTAATCCCCGGCCCCAGGGGTAAAATTCTTTATATCCAAGCAGCCAGCTTACTGAGGTAAACAAAGGGAACACAAAACCAAAACTCTTACTCTGTAGTCATTAAAATGTCTAAAAATTCTGTACCAGTCTCTAGATAGCTTCTTACACTTAGCAGCCTCAGACAATAATTAAATGCACTGCCACCACCTCCTACACACAAAGAACTGTTAAATGCTGCAATGGGATCTGATAAAGCTAAAACATTTTATTAAAGGAACTGTTTCAAATTACACACACATATATAAACAAAACATAAGCCTCACGAGTTTCAGGACAAACATCCTTAATATTAGCTTGGCAGTCCTTTCAGAATAAGGGCTAACCCTTTATCCAAAAAAAAATCTTTCTAGCCACTGAAGTTCTACAGTCTGATCACATGACTGGTGGAAAATCAGGGCTGTCTTCCTTCTGCAGTGCCAACTGCTATTGCTTTTTCCAGGTAGAACTAATTCTCATGATGTCAAAGTAAGTTCTCAAGTGAGTTATTAATTCTATGCCAAACAAGGTGAGCCACTCCAACTTTACAAAGGGAAAGTTAAAGACCCTGATTTCTACTAGTTACTTTATTAGCTAATAAGATTACTATAACTACAAGATTTCTAAGGAAGACAATTCTATATTTGGTCAAAAGTACAGTAACAAACATTCTTTCTTCCTCCTTGGCCACAAATAATGTTGATTTCATTTATTTTGCACCCTATAAACAACAGAGTATTATGATATGGTAATTTAACTGTGTATTCAAATACCTTTAGTACAAAAAAATTATTTTAAAACAAAACATAGTTCTATTAAAAACATGAAAATAGAAATCAAAAGATCTGAATCTCAAGCCTAGTGAGAAGCCTCGCCCAGCCACCCTGTCTGCACGAACCACTTAGTAATATGTCCTCACCCAAGAAGACAAGGCTTAAGAGCCTAGACCAGGTCTACCCATACTCCATGAAGTGTAATCTTCCTATTACATCATTGAGGGTGCAACACTTTAGAGCATGGTAAGAAAAATGTTGCAACCTGATAAAAATATGTTTGCCATGGGTCGGGGATTTAGCTCAGTGGCAAAACACCTGCCCTGCAAGGGCGAGGTCCTGAGTTTGATCCCTGGTACCAAAGGAAAAAAAAAAAAAAGTTTGCCCCCACCAAAGGTGAAATAAATTATTAGTTCACTCCAGAAAAGAGCCAAATTATTCTAAAATGTCTTAAAAGTCCTGAAATTTTGGCTCAAATCCAATTATCTACCCAACAGCAAATGAACAGTCTCTTCTATAGACTAAGTAAATAACTTTAACCAAAGAAACTTATGTTTTACAGTAATTTTCTCCTTTAATTCATAATAGAATGAAGAAAAATGTTTGCAGTTCATATATCTAGTGACAGATACCAAAATAGCTTCCTGATGGGATTATATTTTAATGTTTTAGAGGTCAGAATGTTTACTATAGTTCACAACTTACATATCTTACAAAGAACTAGAGGAGTTCAATGTTTCCCAAAACAAAAAAATAGTAAATATGGAAATGTTGATAACCCTGATTTGACCATTATACAAAGTGACCATGTACTGAATTATTACACTGCACTCTATAAATATGTACAATTACTATATGTCGATAAAATAACTTCATAAAATCAAGAGTTGCAATTATTCATCAGCTATAAAAACAATTCCAGGGCTTGGGATTTAGCTCAGTGGCGCCGTGCCTGCCTCGCAACCAGAAGGTCCTGAGTTCAATCCCAGGTACCAAAGGGGGAAAAAAAATTCCAGAATCTCCATAGCTCTAGTCACCTAACATGAAATGCAGGAATTTCTCTTTTTTGGTACTGGGGATCAAACTCAGGACCTTGCGCTTGCGAGGCAGGAGGCGGAACCACTGAGCTAAATCCCCAGGCCCTGCAGGGATTTCTAATAGTATGCTCTATTTCATAAGAAAACCATCCAAATATATCAGAGACCTCTTAACAGGTTTCTCTTTTTAGACTTTCCAGGAGGAAAATTCTCATTTCCCCAGACTACTCATCACACATTACAGTGTGATGACTGTAAAGTGGACCATACATACTTTTCTATCATCAGTGCAACTTTAAATTGTGTATGCTTTCTTTACTTCGTAACTCAGCTTGCTAATTCATGGTGTCTTTCTTTCAGGCATAATTGCTGTGAAATCATATCTTATTCATTCCGTACATAAGTAATCAATTGTGTGAACATAAGTAGACCTTACATCTGTACCTCTTTAACTTATGACACTAATTCTGATCCATTTCATTTTGAAATCTAATCCTACACTTAATTTTTTCATCTAAATTTCTCAGTAGTATTTCCAGTTTTAAATCCATCTCATCAACCACACTTTCAGTGAAAATGATCAAACAGCTGTAAATTTCACCTATATTGGTTCATTTACAATGATCCAAAAGGTACATCATTCACACCTTGTAGAAGGCAAATAACTTGTAGTTTATATACAAAGGGAGCTACAATAGGGTACATCCAGACCTTCAGCCTGTAACTGGTAAGACAAGTTTTTCTTTTTCCATTACATTTGAGAGATTAGCCATCTGAAGTTATACTTTATGAGAAAAACTTATAAGTGAAGAAATGGAATAAGCTTGAAAAGATTTTAGGAATATTGTAACCAAGCCCAATTAAGATGATAATTAAGCTGCTGCCTGCCTTGCAAGTGCAAGGTCCCAAGTTTGATCCCCGGTGCCAAAAAAAAAAAAAAAAGGTGATAATTGAAATCTCAGGCCTGGAATGAAACTAAATGCTACTATCTTTATTTGGTAAGCTCCCTGAAGAAAAAAACAAACACCAAAAAGGGAAAGGGTGTTAAGAATAGACATCCTTGGGCCAGGGATTTAGCTCAGTGGCACTGTACCTGCCTCACAAGCACAAGGTCCTGAGTTCAATCCCCGGTACCGAAGGAAAAAAGAAAAATAGACATCCCATTCAGCAAAGATAAAACAAACCTAGTACACCTGATCTCTCCTACTGATTAGAACTAAAACTTCTAAACCAGCCATTCCACCCACAGTACAAGGGCCACCTGCGGCCCTGGACAACAACATAAACTTAACATTTTTATGTGATTTTTACGTCATATTTTTTCCTGACTCAACTGTGCAGTGCTCAAGTGCAGATTTCATAAGAAACAAGGGAACACTATGTGGGGGAGGGCACAGTCCAGTTAGTGCTAACTCCACCTACAGTGCCTGTCACACCCAGTCCAACTGAAACTCACAAGTATCAGACACTTGCGCTACCTGATGAGTGAAACACAGCACAGCCAACTATGGATAGTAGCATTTCAATCCACCTCTGTGTGTATGTGCCTGTGAAGACAGGTGTTTATTAAGCAGTCATGTAAGTTTTCTTAGTTAATGATTAAACCTGGGTTTTTGTGATTTTGTAAAATAATTAAAACAGTAAAAAAGAAAGTTTTGTTTCTTATATATTTATATATACTATATATCTATGATATCTATCTATATCTATATCTATCTATATATATATACTATATATCTTATATCTATCTATCTATCTATATACTATATATCTTATATGTGAACCAAGACAATTCCTTTTCACTCAGTGTGGCCCAGGCAAGCCAGAAGGTTGGACGTCCATGCTCTAGACCAGTGATAGCAAATCTTTTAGTGGTTTCAATGATATAAACAGCCTGCTGCAGCATGTGTGCCATAGGTTCACCACCACTGCAAAAACAACCTATCTGGGGACTCAGAAAAATTAGCAAAACATACAGATTGAGGGAGAGTCAAAACTCAGTGAATGTTCCACAAGGGAGCAGGTGTCTTATGAGATTTCTGTTTTGTTTCATTTTCATTTTAGTTTTGGTTATTGTTGCTCTGTTTTGTCCTCTTATCTCTACAGGCTTTGGAGAGTGGGTAGGCCACAGTGAAGAAACTATTTAACAGAGCACTAACTCAGAGTAGCTAAAATCTCAGTATGAACCATTTCTTTTTGGCGAGAGGTAATTGAACAGAGAGCCCTTATAGGCCAAAGACCACTTGGGGTATTTCAAAGAAGAAAACTGGAAAAGGAGATTTCCCTAAGTCCCAGACCTATCCCTGAGTTGTGCACAACAGATCCAAAGCTGTGTAACAAAACTTTTAACAATGAACAGAGGTTATATAAACCTTGTCCCTCAACCTCAAAGCAGAGAAACATGAGCTCTAAATCTACTAGGATTGATAGCTTGCTTAAAAATTAAAAAGAAAAGGGCCAAGGATTTAGCTCAGTGGTTTTGCTGCCTGCTGCACAAGCGCAAGGACCCGAGTTCGATCCCCAATACCAAAAGAACAAAAAAACAAAAAATCAAAAAGAAAAAAATCACCATTTCCTGTAGGATTATAAAGGAACACAATCTACAAAACAAAATTTAAAATATCCAAAATACTGTACAATCTAAAATTACTTGACACACAAAATGAGGAAAAAATTAGGGCAATGGCCTGCTTAAAAACCATTCTTCATGGCTGGGTGTGGTGACATAAGCCTATAATCCCAGTCCTTGGGAAACTGAGGCAAAAGGATCACCATAAATTCGAGGCCAGACTAGACTACATAATGAGTTTAAGGCCAGTCTGAACTACTTTCATTCCTTTTTTTTTTTTTGGTAACGGGGATCGAACTCCGGCCTTGCACTTGTGAGGCAGGTGGCAGAACCACTGAGCTAAATCCCCAGCAGTCTGAACTACTTAACAAGACCCTAGCTCAAAAAACAAAACAAAAAAATCCAACAATTTTTTAAAATGTAAGTAAAGGGCCGGGGATTTAGCTCAGTGGTTTTGCTGCCTGATGCGCAAGGGCCAGGACCCGAGTTCAATCCCCGGTACCAAAAAAAATTTTTTAATTTAAAAAATAAAATAAGATGTAAGCAAAAACCATTCTTCAGCTGCTCAGAATTTATAAAGCATCATATTCATATTGCCTACAACATAATCCAGAAAATATAATCAATTCTTTTTACATTTACATTCATTTTAGGGGTGTGGGTACATCTACTTAACATATCTTGATTCTTTTTATTCCCTCTTTCCTCTCCATGTAACCACTTCTTAAAGGAAAGGATGATCAGTAGGTGATAACCTCAACTAAGATGTGTTATCAAGCATAAACCATAAAATAGATATTATAACTATGCTCTCCATTAGAGAAAGGTAAATACATTTGAAATAAATGAAAAGAGAGGATTTCTCAGGGAATAAGAACTATAAAAGAGAACCAAGCAGAAATTTTAGAACTGAAAAGTTATAAAATCTAAAAAAAAAAAAATTCATTGGGTGGTATAGTGGCAGAATTGAGAGGACAAAAGAATGAGTCAGAATCAGAAAACAGATGTACTTGGGGGCCAGGGATTAGCTCAGTGATGCCGCTGCCTGCCTTGCAAGTGCAAGGTCCCGAGTTTGATCCCTGGTACCAAAAAAAAAAGAGAGAAAGAAAAGAAAACAGATGTACAAAGGGCCAGAGATTTAGCTCAGTGGTGCCGTGCCTGCCTTGCAATCGCAAGGTCCTGAGTTCAATCCCTGGTACCAAAAAAAAGAAAAAATTAAAACACTGGCTTTATTTAGATATACCTAAGATCAATGCACACGGCTGTGTTCCAATAAAACTTTACTTACAAAATTGAAAGGTCAAAAAAAAAAAAGAGGCCAGCAATAAAATGTCATTTGCAAAAACAGGCTGCCAGGCAGAGGGTCTTTGATTGCCAACACTAATCTTACCCAATTTCTTCAACACTTTGTGTAAGACTGCCAATCTTCATATCATAAATACTGTGGTAATATACCCAACATAAAGCTGATTTTCAAACATTAATTAAATTCATCCATGATATACATGGAAGAATTTTTTTTTTTTTTGGTACCGGGGATCGAACTCTGGTCCTTGCGCTTGCGCAGCAGGCAGTGAAAGCACTGAGCTAAATCCCCGGCCCAACATGGAAGAAATATAATACATGACTAGAGAAATCAAAATCATCCATAAAAAGTTCACATTAAAACAATGAGGTATACAAATGGTTTAAACTCTAAATAGATTTTAAAGAATAAAAGTAATTTCTGACATGCCAATAATCATGTCAAAATGTTAATTCAGTACTTACAGTGAATTCTTAAGTAACTGTATTTCATAACCTTATAATAATTTAAAAGTTGAAGCAAAAGAAAAACATCAGGAAAAATTAACACATCTATCTATATTAAATGCAATGACAAATATATTGCATTTCAATTCTCTTTTCTATTAAAGCACCTTCACTAATAATAAAAATTTAAATTGAAACCAACTACCTAATATTATGCATTTCAGCCTGACAAATTTACTATTCTGGGGGAAAATATTAGGATGTATTTCTATAAATCAATTATTTATAAAAACACACTCATCTCCCGATAGTACAATGCCTCACTAAGGCACTGTGGTCTGTCTGATTTAATGTGCCATAATAAGAAGTTGGGGCCCAGGGATTTAGCTCAGTGGTCCCACCACCTGGAATATAGCACTCCAGTGGTCCAATCAATATGGCCCGCAGGACTTTGTTGCTGTATTACCTTCTAGTCATCTCCCCTTTTCCTTCCATATCTTGACTACTGGCAACTATCTGCACTTCTACACCCAAAGTTTACTATTTAAACAGCAAGGAAGCAGCCAAAAATGAAAGTTAAATCCTCCCTACTTTCTATCACTTAACTTTTACAAGCCATATTTTAACAGCACTGTAGAAAATTTACAAAGAATTTCCAAGAAAATAATGACTGGTTCATTTTATCAAAAGAAGGATAGGGTGGGTAAACAGTGACTTTAAGGATTGGCTTACAGAAGGACGAAAGCAAATAAAGAACGAAAAGAAATGAGACCCATGCCCCCTCTGCCCTTATTTATTCAATACTAGAACATGAACCCAGGGCCTTGCCCATACTAGGCAAGTGTTCTACCACTGAGCTACGCTGGGGGGGGGGCGGGGGGGGCTGATAACTAAGGATAGAACCCAGGGCTCTTTGTACTGAGCAACATTCCCAGCTTTTATTTTAAGTTGCTCAGGCTGGACTCACACACTTGTGATCCTCCTGCCTCAGCCTCCCAAAGTGCTCAGAATATAAGCATGCATTATCACACTCAACTCCTTTCTATTTTATTTTGAAACATGAACTTATAAACTGCCCAGGCTGGCCTCAAATTTGGGAACCTCCTGCCTCAGTTTCCCAAGTAGTCTAGAATTCCAGGTGTGCACCAGCATGCACTGCTAGCCCCCCTTTTGTTAAGGGTCCAAAGTCCTATTTTCCTATGAGCAGCTGTTTGTGCTTCAGAAGGCTTTGGAGTTAATCTTGGGTTCCATTTCTAGCTTTATCTTAGTAATTGTTTCATTATATTTAACCTCTAGGCATCAGCCAAGAGTGACCAACTAAAGACACTATTTTAAATACACTTCATAATGCCTGGTATTTGACATCTAATCCCTGTTAATTCCTCTTTCTGGCCCCCAAACTAGAAATAATACAATATAACCATGTTGAAGAAAGTAGTAACAGGAGGGCAAATATTTAAACAGATCTGCATGAACGTAGCTTTATGTGCTTCCTCATTCACCCATTTTCAACAAATATTTTACAAGTGGCTACAAACTAATAATCAAAGTTGCCATGCTCATGGTACTTTCATTCTATGTGGGATACAGACCAACCCAAAAGTCAATAAACAAATCAGATAATTAAAATACTAAAAACTGTATGTAAAAAAGTTAACAATGATGTGAAAGGAGTTAAATGGTATTCTAGATCAGGTTAAAAAAAAAAGGTAATATCTATAAAAGGTAACATCTATGATGAGATCTGACTGATGCAAAAAGCCCATCCTATGAAAAATAAAGAACATTCCAGGAATGGGGTCATCAACTGCAGATGGCATAATTGGGTAGGAGCTGTGTTCAAGTATCATTACAGAGTCTAGTTTGAAAGAATTTGTAGAGTATCGATCAGTTTGGAAATTTGAGCAGGAGCTACATCATTCAGAGGCTTAGTGCCTATGGAGTATGAATTTTTCTAAGGCAACAACAGGAGCATTTAAACAGAAGAGGGGCTGATAGTGACCTGAGAATGACAGAAGAAACAAATGGGAAGAAAAGGCTAAGTTTAAATAGTAAAAACAATAGGATTTCTTCTTGCACAAGAGAAGACGCATTAAGAGAAGGAATAATCAAGAACAGCTGACAAACGTCAGTTGACATGTCATGGTACTATTTGGCAAAATTGGGAGGAAACAAGAGTGTGAAAGAAAAAGGTCTGCTTTGGACATTTAAATTCTGAAACAACTACAGGAAATCCAGAAGATATAAGTACACAAATGTAGATATATGAATTATGAATCAGGCTAAAACTGTAATCTAAGGATACAAATTTGAGAGGGTGGGAATGTAGCTTAGTGTTAGATCGCTTGCAAAGCACACATGAGGCTTGGGTTTAATCTGGGAGAGGGACAAAAACAAAAAGATAAAAACTTCAAAGTCATGAACATAAAAGAAGTATTGAATGCCAAGAGAGAGTAAGAAGGCAAAGGAACTGATAGTGAGACAAAGGAAGAATTAGCAAGGTACAGCACAGCAAAGGTGTGAGAGAGGAGGATACCATCAGATGCAGTGGTTGGGGTAGGAAGGGTGGGACCACACACAAGTGAGAGATAGCATTGTGCCGATACCACTCCCTTTACACTACTGGTGACATAACTGAACAAGGGTAATGAACCTGCCAGCCCTTCAGAAAGTGGGAGAATCAGTTTAAAACCACATTGGAACATACATAGCACATACACATGTGTGCACACACACGCTACTGCACCCTATCCAATGAATTACTGATACCGTATATCTTCAGCATTTAAAAAATATTAAGGCATCAAACTACATTAAGGTATCTAACAGTGCCTGATATACAGTAAACCTCAATAAATTAGTTGCCAAGGTGGTTATTTTAAAAATTATCAAATTTTGAAACTGGCTTAAGCATTTTCAACTATAAATTTTGTTGGCTAAAATGCAAGTACAAATGACATTAATATGTTAAGCAAAAATTATGTCTTTTTTTTAAGTACAAGGTTTTTATAGCTTTTTTACTGTTTTTTTGTATTTGTTTCTGACCTGGTGAGATTTTCTTTTTCCACTATATTATGCTTTCTTATATTACACGGTGGATTCAACATGACTTACCAAAAAATATATTTAAAAAATTTAAATTAAAGTAAATAAGTAGGACGAAGGCTAGGGGCTATAAGGTCACAAAATACTACAAGTAGCAAGAGAAGAGAAATAAAATGTACATAGCTCCTGGTGTTTAATGTCAGGAGCCGAAGAGGCATGTGTATATACAGGTTCCTCTAAGAATACTAACTTTAAGGTCTATCACAACATTGAAACGAAAATTGAATGTCCCATCTCAATAATAAGTTCTAAAGTAGAAACTCTAATGTAAAACACAATAACCTGTATTTTTAATTTCTTAAAATGATAATTTGGTGATGGAACAGATCAATTCACATTCAAATTACTCAGTTCTCTGCAGGGAACTCTTACTTCATATCCAAATGCTTAAATAATTCAGCAGATTTTAAGAGAACTTTTTCAAAACATTATTCACCCCACATCTAATACACACTTTTGTTTTCTTCCTTACTTTCAGCATCCAATCTAGGCCAAAATACTTGACTTTCTCCCTTAAAATAGGAAGAACAAAAAATATAAATACAAAAGTAATTTACCTAAAATTGGCACTCTGAATCAATCTTAGAGAGTCATCCTTCAGAAGAAGGGTTTGGGGCAAAACTTTCAGGTTCCTACTAAATCAGGTAACAGAAGTGTAATGCCCTAGGCAATAAATTACTTAATATGTCACTGAATGTAAATCCAAGATACATTTTAGGACAAAATAAACTATTTGAGTTTGTTACACATTTCTATGTGCTATTAAGTGATACTCTAGGAAGAACATGGACTTTGGACTTAGAAAAGACCAAATTTGAACCCCAAATTCAATGACTAGCCAGATTATCTTGGGAAAATAACTGATCTAACCAACACTATATTTCCTCATCAATATTTTGTGAGACCACAGAAAGACTGAATAAATAAGGCTTTTGATGTGTTTAATTATTATAAAAAGCACTTCCATAAAGATCATGTTTCTTCCCTTCTCTAAACTATCCAGATGGCAAGGCCTTTAAAACAGCTCTCTGCACTGCTGAGTCATTCCCTAACAACACCAAGAGCTCGACTAACTTTACTGTTTAGAGTTTGTGTTTGTTTTTTGTTTTTGAGACAGGCCCTGAAGACTGTCCTTGAATTGCTATGTAGTCCAAGCTGGCCTCAAACTCCCAGTGATCCTCCTGCCTCAGCCTCCAAGTGCCAGAATTACAGGTAGGCAGCACCATGCTGGCTCTGTTTACAGTTTAGAAAAGTTAGAATGAAAACACATGTAGAAGCAAAGTGGGTCTTGGGGAAAATCTGTCATATGACAGACAGCCAAAAATAATGTTTTTTGCCTATCTGACAAAATTTGGAAAGACACTGATTGATCTCTGCCACTATCAGTGATGAACTTCAACCCAGACATTTATTCACCTCTTGAAATAATTTCTCCATTGCAAAACCTGTTCACTCTAATTCAAAAGCCACTCCTAAGGTGAGCAGCTAATCAGATGTGGAGTTCTCAGCTCAAAGTAGTTTACATCAAAGAAAGAAATGTCAGAGAAAACCACTTTTCCTATTTCTGAGTAACTAGTCTTGCTAGCCAAATTAATTTACCCAACTGTCAAATGCCAAAAGATCTACATTATTAAGTTCCCACCATGCTACTATCAAGGAGAATTATGGGAAAAATCATTATTCCTTTAATTAGCAAAATTCTCTCCAAAGGTCCCTACCCACTTAAAACTTTGTGATTAAAGCTAACATCTTGCCTTTCAAAAATGGTCTGATAAATATCAATGGTAATATAAAATACTTATCACCACCCTTCTTTCTGTAGATATTAGCCTAAATGAAGTAGAAATACCGGAAACAGTTAACATTACTTCATCTACCTAAAAACTCACATCCAGTAAGAGTTCTGCAACTACATCTCACCCCACTCACAGCGACATAAGACAGCAGGGTCCTCAACTGACAGGTGATAAAAAATACAACAAAAATCAACTTGAGATCACAAACAAAAAATGGGTTAAATGTTCTTGAGCTTAAAATAATATTGTCAGGAACGCAAACTTACAAAACATAATTTACTTCCACTATTCAATTAAAATATCCTCATTGAGAAAAAATATCCTACAAACTACTGAAACTCTAAAGACAGTTTCTTAGGATATGGGCCCATATAAAGTCAATGTTATTTTATTTGGCAATTCTGAAATATGGATATAAAAACAGGCAAGTTTTTCCTTTCTCATTATAGATATACTCTATTTCCATGAATGGGGAATTCCTTTTCAACATGAAACTCTGAAAGGAAGGCATGTTATAATAACACTATTGAATACAAAGTTTTTGGCAATATCATGTTCTTACATGGAATGGACAGTCAGAATGACTTTCTTCCATAAATTTCAAAATGGAATCATTAAAAAATACTTTAAAACAAATGTCTGCTTAAAAGATGGTGAGTCTAGGGCCAAGTTTCTAGCTCAGTGGTTCCACTGCCTGCCTCACAAGTGCAAGGTCCTGAGTTTGATCCCCGGTACCAAAAAAGAGACAGGAAGGAAGGAAGGAAGGAAGTCAGTCTCGACAAATTAAAACAAGAGTATCTACATAAGGACTCCTAGTAACATCCACAAAAATGTAATAACAAATCTTAGCATAAAAGAGCAGATGACATTTTAATAAAGAAATCTAAGAGTCGCACAGAACACGCCAAATCAGCCCGCTGCAGACAGGCAGGTCTGTGCACGCCCTACCGAGGTCCTGAGTCGCGGGGAAGACGCCGAATCACCCTGCTGCAGACAGGCAGGTCTCCCCACACCCTACCAAGGTCCCCAGTCGCTCGGAACACACACCAAATCAGCCCGCTGCAGACAGGCAGCCACCTGATTCCACACTACAAAGACGCAGAGGACACCAGACCACCAGACCAAGGTACTGAGTCCCACTGTTCCCGGCCCAGAGGTAGGGGCTTCTGAGCCGTGGTCCCACTGCTCCTGGTCCAGAGGAAGGGTCTTCCAGGCCACCATCCCTCCGGCTGCTCCCAGCCCAAAGGAAAGGGCTTTTGGGTCACCATCCCTACCGCTGCTCCTGGCCCCTGTCCCACCTCACCCAGCTCAGAGGAGGTAATCCGTGCAGACGCTAACAGCACCCCCGCCCCAGTCGAAATGAGAAAACACGTAAATAAGTCTCAAAACCAGACTTCCAGATCACCTACACCAACCCCAAAGGGAAATGAGATGGAACACTCTGATACTCAACCACCTGGACCCACTGAACTGGCAACAAAAGGGGATCTGGAAAAAATGAAATCAGAAATAATTTCTCAGATAACAGGAGAAATTGTGCCCCTAGTGCAAGACATGATTAATAAATCTAGAGAGGAGCTCAGGAACATGATGGAATCCCAACATAAGAAACAAATGGAATCCATAAAACAGATGCAAATAGATTTCCAGGACATGAAAAACTCCATTGAAAGTCTACACAGCAGAATGAGCCAATGTGAGGACAGAATTTCAGATATAGAAGATAAGATTGCAATTAGTGACCAGGAAAAGAAAAATTGCTTCAAAATTATAAGGGAACATGAGAAATCAATCCAGCAGCTGCTAGATGATGCAAAGAAGAATAACATAAGACTGATTGGGCTCAATGAAGAAACAGGAGAGAGTGGCGATGACATAAAAAATCTCTTCACAGAAATAATGGCAGAAAACTTCCCAAGCAGAGGAAAAGAGCTTGACATACAGATAAGTGAGGCATACAGGACTCCAAATAGCCTTGATCAAAAAGAAATCTAAGGGCCAGGGATTTAGCTCAGTGGTTTGGTCGCCTGCCTCAAAAGCACAAGGTCCTGAGTTCGATCCCCAGTACCAAAAAAAAAAAAAAAAAAAAAAGAAATCTAGTCAATTCTACTATACTTTGATACATATAAACATTCAATCATGAAAATTTCAAAGTTGCCTCATGCTTCAAATCAAACAGTGCCATCAGAGTATGAATATCTAACCATGAAAGCTGCTCCTATTCCGCCATCTCTCTCAGTACACTGTGCTGTCTACATGAAGGTTCCAGTCCAAGTCAGGACATGATGGGGCTGGCCTCCCACTGAGCTTGATGACTGATTCAAGGATTCTAGATACCCTCTAGCTCTGTTAATCAAACATAAACATAAATCTTGCACTTGGGAGGCTGAGGAAGGTGGATCTCTGCGAGTTCGAGGCCAGCCTGGGTTACATGAGTTCAAGGGTAACCCGAACTACATAGCGAGACCCTGTCTAAAAAAAAACTTATTAAGATAGCTGCTCAATATTTACTATCTCCTATAACTGTTCAAGGATACATACAGCTTCTGTTAAAAGATGAATAAAATTCTGATTATGTGATAAATCTAAAAAAGTGTAATTAAAAGGCTAAGATAAATTCACCTTGCCTAGACCACAGTTTATAAACCATAAATCTAGAGTTAAACTGTGTAATTTTTCCCCATTTAACGCTTACCATTCTGTTTATATGGACTGAAACAATTTCCTCAACTGTTGGTATCCAGAAACTTTTAATGAACAACTTGATAGATCCGCACATTTTAAATGTTTGTAAAGCCTTAGAGTACAAATGCATGTGCACAAAACATCTCTAAAAGAATAAGAAACTAACAACAGTGATTGTTTCTGAGAAAGGCAACAAATGGGACAGATTCATTTTTCACTGTATACACTCTTCCATTCTTAAATTTTTTATCATATATTTACAAATTATTAAGTTAAATGATGTTATCACAGGTGTAATGAAGATCAAAGTTAACAAAAACATATTTTTCACTTTATTTAAAGTGTCTACTCTGATATCTAAAAGTACCCTTTGTTCCAAACATACCATCTCATCATAGTACTTATTACTCTAATTGGAATGAGGAAGAAGCAGGCTCAAGACAATGAAACTATGCAGAAGTAAATTATTTTTTAACTGAAATTTAAGTAACTCTGTATAAAGAAATATCTTTAAAATTCCTTGTAGAATCGATCCTGGAATAGTAACGTGGTCTATTTTCTAATTATACACATAATGTACTATGTGTTCTGTGTGGGTATATTTAGAAATTAACCATGCAGAAGGGAAGTCAGATACAGGGGTAGGTGAACAGTGCTGACTCTTAGCACTCCACTCCAGGAATATATGCTGCAGAGACACCAAGACATTTGAATCCAAACTAATTTCTTTAGTAATGTTGAGTACCTAATTTGTTCTATAACCTGGTCCCTAAGAAAGAATTAACTGCCCTGTGGGCAGATAGGGAAGAAATATAGAGCTGGGGATTTAGCTCAGTGGGTCCACCACCTGCCTCACAAGCGCAATGTTCTAAGTTCGATCCCTGGTACCAAAATTTTTTTTTTTAATTTTGAAAAAGAAATACAGCATAGTAGTAATGTGACATGACTCTTTTAAGAAGTTTTCAAAAGTAATTTTGACCCTATGCAGAGCTTTGGAATCAATCATCCCCCACACCCTGTAACAATGTGTATAAAACATCTCAACCACCCTCCTTTATTACTCAATTTCCATCTTGGCTCCAGGGCCAAACCAGTTATAGCCTTACCAATAACCTCTATATAGGTGATATAAAGATTTTATCCAAAAATCAAGATACTGCCAGGTGTGGTGGTGCACATCTATAATGCCAGTACTCGGGAGGCTGACACCAGAGGACTGCTTCCAATTCAAGGCCAGCCTAGATTACACAGCAAGACCCTAATCTCAAAAAAAATTTTTTTTAAATCAAGATGCTGAATTATCAATAAACTGCACTGAATTTTAAGAAAAAGGGCCAGGGACTTAGCTCAGTGGCACCGTGCCTGCCTTGCAAGCACAAGGTCCTGAGTTCGATCCCCACTACCAGAAAAAAAGAAAAAGAAATGCCCACTGATTAACCAGGTATGGTGGTACATGCCTGTAATTGGAACACTCTAGGAGGCTGTAATAAATTCAAGCCCAGGCTGAACAATTTAATGAGACCTGGTCTCGAAATTCAAGGGGGAAGCGGGGTAGGGATGTAGTTCAATATAAAGGTTCTGGGTTCAATCCTCAGTACTGCAAAAATACACGATACAGGGCCAGAGATTTAGCTCAGTGGCACCGTGCCTGCCTCGCAAGCGCAAGGTATGAGTTCAATCCCCGGTACCAAAACAAAACAAAACACAACGTGATACATACATACACACACATTTAAAATCCCACCTGGTTAAAAATGGTGTAACTATCCAATTACTAATTTGCAAACTAATTAATAGTATACAATTTCAGCTCAAAAATTCATTCAATTTCTCTTTCCACCATAATTTTTCTAATTTTAGTATATGTGCTGACAAACTGAGCACCCTTGATTTTTCTAGAAGCCACTCTTTCTTACCCCTTCCCTTTCCCAAATCCTTGGTAATCAACTCAATTTAGATTTTCATTTCTTCTCTTATTTCCTTTACTTCCACTCCCTAAAATGAAACCTCTCCTGCCAGGTGCACTTGTTTTTGTTTTTTTGTTTTTGTTTTCTTTTTTGGTACCAGGGATCGAACTTGGGACCTTAAGCTTGAGAGGCAGGTGCCGGAACCACTGAGCTAAATCCCCGGCTGCCAGGTGCACTTGTAATCCCAGCACTCAGGAGATTGAGGCATGAGACTGAGGCATGAGACCCTGAATACATAACGAGACCCTGTCTCAAAGAAAAAAAAAAGGACACTGGGGATGGTAGATGGTGGTGCACACCTGTAATTATCCCACTGGAGAGGCTGAGGCAGGACTGCCACAAGTTCAAGGACAGCATGGGCTAGGTAGGTAGTACCTGCCTAAACCAGTGAGACCCTGTCACAGACAAACAAACAAACCTCTCCTAAAAAAAAATACCAGTCTTCTTCCTGTTTGTTTTCTCTTGGAATTCCCAATTATCTGGAATGTTTTCTTTTCTTCCCTCTACTAATCTTTTCCAAGTCTCAACTAATACCTGGGCTAGATTCCTGGTTTCCATATCTTGTAACAAAAGATCACATTGTTTCACTTCACTCAGCCTCCATTATCCTATTTTTTTTTTTTGGTACCGCGGATCAAACTCAGGTTCTTGCACTTGAGCAGCAGGCGGCAAAACCACTGAGCTAAATCCCCAGCCCTATCCTATTTATTATTTGTAAAAGAAGACCTGAAACAATGTGTCAAAACACTGTGAAGATTAACTGTTATAAGGAAATAAATAATCCTTATAGAGAATTTAGGTGTTTATACAGCACACAGTGCTTATATAGTAGGTATTCAATAAATACTTTCTTATATGAGAACACTGGTTTTTCATTATTTTTTATGTTAACATCCTTTCTCCAGCTAGACATCAAGATTTCCTGTAAGGGGCCGGGGATTTAGCTCAGTGGTTCCGCCACCTGCCTCACAAGCACAAGGTCCCAAGTTCGATCTCCAATACCAAAAAAAAAAAGATTTCTTGTAAGAATTCCTTGTTGAAGAACTCACGCGCGTGCACACACACACACACACACACACACACACAAAGAATTCACAAGAGCAAATTATTCTAAAGCTAATTAGAACCCAAAGCTGCTTACTTCATGAATAACCAAAAGGACGACTCATGTATAGACTTGAAAAAAGGATGTCACCAAAGCTAGACAAAGTTACCCCCCCCAACCCAAAAGAGATACTGCCTCAAACATCCAATCAAAGAACTGGGCCTAGGTGAAAATCCAGCCTCTGTCTGGGAAGCCTACCCAGCTGCAGTCACCACAGAACAGTTAGCCCAGAGAAGTATCAGCAATCCAGATGATTAAGTTTCAGAAAACCAACCTGCAAATGTAGTACACAGAAAAAAGAGAAAAACAAAAGCAACAGAGAACTGCTGACTCCTCCATTTTCCCCTACTTCCTCATGTCACCTGGGAGGTAACAAATGGAAAAGAAAGTATCTGCTTTTAGGAAAAGATTTATCTTGATCCTTCATTTCCTAACTTTAGAAAGTCACTTCACCTGTCGAAACCTCAAGCTTCTTCATAAAAGGTAGTAACTGTCTCATAGAATTATTATGAAGTTTAAGTAGACAAAATGTATCCTTCCTATAGGTGGCCCTCGATTGATCTACTATCACTGTAACTTCCATGCTTTTCTTAAAAAGAAAAAGTGGAGAAGATTATATGCAAAGAAGAGGAAAGCAATGAAAAAATACAGTGGTGCCTCAGTTCATGAACTTTAATTCTTTCCACAATTCTGCTGCAAACCAAAATGGACAAGAACCAAATCAAATTCAATGGTTAGGTTCAATGTTGACCTTATGGGGAAATTTGATTCAGCTCTCACCTAATTTGGTTTGCTACCAGGATTGTGCCAAGAATTAAGTTCCTAAACCAAGGAACCTCTTAGGAGAAGGAATTCTAAGCAAATGTCATCTTAGGTACAATTGTCACTAAATCTAGGAAAAGAGGTTGGGGTTTTAGCTCAAGGGCCTGAGTCTGATTCCCAGCATAGGGGTTGAGGGTTGATATAATCTAAGGAAAAAGTAGGCCATTTTATCAACTATGCTGTGTGACAAAGCACGTCAACTCTGATGTCAGGATGTATGATTCAAATCCTGGCTCTGCAAGTCACTAGCTGTGTGATCTTAGGCAAGTTGCTTCCTTGCTTCCCAGGCTTCAATTTTCTTACCTGTGAACAGGAATACTTCTTAAATTTCATAAGGTTGCAGTGAAAATTAAATAATAATGTCACATGCTTGGTATACTGTGAATAAATAATTGCAGCACCAAATTATAAATATATTAGTTTTGGGGGTTTTGTTTGTTTTTTGTTTTTAGACAGGGTCTCATCAGGTACTTCAGGCTATCCCTGAATTCAATTTGTATCTCAGGCTAGTTTCAAACAGCAACTCTCCTGCCTGAACCTCCTAAGTCCTGGGATTACAGGTATGTACCACCACATGTGACCAGAAAAGATTTTTATTAAATATTGTCCCATTAAAATAATAAAGAATAAGAAATATACCAAGGAAGATCTGTGTAACATAAAGCACTGATTTTTTTTTCTAGGAGACAAATGCACAATACTACAAAATCATGCATAAGTGAAATTACTAAAATGGTCTGATTCAATTCTTTTTAACTTTATGATCTTAGAACACCTTTATACCTAAAAATCATTGAGAAGCATACTTTTGCTTAAATGTGTCATTTCCATCTATAATTACTAGAAATTAAAAGAACCATTTCAAATATCAACTGACTCTAAAATAATAAGCCGCATTTTAACACAAGTAACGTTATTTTGAGAAACAGACATATTTCAACAGTATCCAATTTACATTCACCTCTAAGTCTGAGATTAACAAACTATTAACTAGTTTCCAACTGGTTTCAATACCGGTTTGAAGTTTGAATAATTTTACTGTGTAGACATTAAATATTTTGTTTAGGTTTTAAATCTTTTCCTGACTATCCAGACAGAAATGGAAAAAGCAGAAACAACAGAAAAGAAACATTCCAATTATCAGATTTGTGACTTCACCATCTGCTGAAATGTGCAAGGATCTAATCCACTACATTTGAAAAACACTTGCCTTAAGGTCATTGTTTACTGGGACTAACTTGCAAAATCTGTAGCCTTAAAGAAGTCGTGGGGCCGGGGATTTAGCTCAGTGGTTCCAGTGCTTGCCTCGCAAGCACAAGGACCCGAGTTCGATCTCCAGTACCAAAAAAAAACCAAAAACTGCCTGGAGTCTGTAATTAGTCCCAGTGTTAGAGAAGAAAGGAAAATAGTAGCTTTCCAAAGAAAGACCCATAGTATACTTAAGCTTATCTTCTATAGAAATTGTTGGGTAGACCTTGGATCAAAACTCCATACTATGAGTACCAAAGGAGAGCCCTGATACTATTGGTAAATACAGGAGAAATTTTGGAATTTGTTCATTAAAATCCAAAGAAAATCTCCACTTATTTCAGAGGTTAGCTAACAAGATAACCCTTTCTACAGGAAAGTAGATGTTAAATGCTCTTTTCTGGACTATGATCTTCTAGCACGTTTGTACAAAATTTTCTTCTTCATCCTTGTGGTCCTTATTCATCTGAGCTGTCTCCACAGTCCCAAGCCCACTGTATTTTGTTTTTCTTTTATATCATAAGACTTTTGTTTTTGCCTTAAGGTTTATCTAGGGAATTCACAGGTCTTTTCATATTGTAATTTTTGCAGGATGGATCAAACACTGGCTTAATATACTAAAGTGTGAAAAAAAATTATCTAAAGCAGGTGAGCTTTAATGAACAAATGTGTATTTTCTTTGAGTTTGAGTAATGTGTGTGGTTTATTTCTTTCTAATTGATATGAAGAAAGTTATGTCCAGTTCTCACAAATATTAATCATTTTTTAAAATGCTACTTGTTCTTGAAAAGGTACAAATGTAAACTTAGAAAAGTAATTAGAGGGGCCAGGGATTTAGCTCAGTGGTTCTGCCGCCTGCCTTGCAAGTGCAAGGACTCAAGTTCGATCCCTGGTACCACAAGAAAAAAAAAAAAAAAAAGAAAAGAAAAGTAATTAGATTAGATTTTAGAACCACAAGAAGAATGTCTACCAGCAGGTTCTCTTGTTATTTTGGATCTGGAACTTGGGTTCTGTTTTTTATGGGGAAGGAGTTGATTATGGTTTTGTAATAGTGACAAGAATACATACAATACTATACTAGAAATCCTCTGGGAGATGCTGTCAATTTTACTTTAAAATGAGAATCTGCTATTTCTGTATTTTATTATTCTCATAAATCTTAAGTGTTTGGGGAGAAAAAGAGAAAGACATGTTTTTTTTACAGAGTGGCATTGTTTTACATTTTTGTAAATTAAAGCCTACTTTAATAGACTAGCTGAAGTCTTTTGTTTCTGCAGTCTGTTGCAACATATTTTGAAGTCTATAAAGAAAACGTCTCACACAGATATATATTTGGAAAAGGGAGAAGCATTTTAATAGGTTTTCCTGATAACTGTTCACATTCTGTTTAAATATTATACCAAAGCTCAACAAAATCTTTTTTTCTTTTACAGTGCAGGGGATAGAACCCAAGAACTTGCATATGCTAGGTAAGTGTTCTATCACTGAGCTACAGTCCCAGCCCGAGAAGTGATGTTTTTTTCTTTTTGTTTTTGTGGTACCCAGGATCGAACCTAGGTCCTTGTGCTTGCGATGTAGGCAGTGGAACCACTGATCTAAATCCCCAGCTCTAGGAAGTGATGTTTTAAAGATAGGTGCAACTGGGCTGGGAATTTAGCTCAGTGGCCTGCCTTGAATACTCAAGGTCCTGAGTTTGATCCCTGGTACCAAACAAAAAAAAAAAGGTGCAATTTACTGTAAATCCTTGTTGATGAACCTTTCATACACTGTTATGATATATTAAAACATTTTGATCTATATTACATTTTAAATATCTTTCATTTACATTATTTTATAGCATCACACCAATCACCTAGAAAATATCAGTGCTTTAAGTTATATAGGACTTGCTTGACATGTCATTTTATAATCTCCAAAATCTTGCCTGTAACATCACAACTGACAAGTCTGTTAAGCATTGGGAAGCTGTCAGTTTCACGGAGGGAACAAGTTTCTGATATTTTTTTTTTTGGTACTGGGGATTGAACTCAGGACCTTGCACTTGTGAGGCAGGCAGTGGCACCACTGAACTAAATCCCTGGCTCCATTTTTTTTGGTACCAGGGATCAAACTCGGGTCCTTGCACTTGCGCAGCAGGCAGCGAAACCACCGAGCTAAATCCCTGGCCCTCCATTTTTTTTTAAATTGAAAGCTGTAATTTTATCACTGGCAACAGTTTTTCTTGAAGTAACAGGGACATTCACCTACTTTTAGAAATATATCTGCAAAATATCCAGCCATGAATAACCAAGTTTATCATTCTTTCCAGTAAAAATCTTGATATATGAAAAAAGCCTCTACCAGTATAGGGGACTCAGGAGCTCTAGTTAAACTACACATAGATGTTTACAAAAAGACTACTGGACAATGATGCAAAAAAATGCTTCATGTGTACATACTTCCTTTTTATCATGCAGAACATTAAAAAAATGACATGGGGGCCGGGGATTTAGCTCAGTGGTTTCGCTGCCTGCTGCGTAAGCTCAAGGACCCAAGTTCGATCTCTGGAACCAAAAAAAAAAAAAAGATGACATGGGGGCCAGGGATTTAGCTCCGTGGTTCTGCTGCCTGCCTTGCAAGCGCAAGGTCCCGAGTTCAATCCCCAGTACCAAAAAAAAAAAAAAAAAAGATGATATGTTCTTAGGGCATATATAGTAAAATGAACAGTTTGTTTCATTTAAGATATTAAGTGAAAAATGAGCTGGCTGTTTTCTTTTTGTGGAGAACACAGGTTAGTGAAGAACAGAATCATTATTAGCACAGTTTGGTACTACTACCTTGGTGCTAGCAATTTTACCCACCACTGACTTGGCACAATTAATGAAAATGTCAATAAAATGAAAAAGGCAAAAAAAAAAAAAACCCAACAACTCTAACTACTAAAATAGTTCTGACCTCTTTCTCTAATAAGACTAGATGTGCTACCCTAAAAAATTCACATATTCTCACAGGGCCCTCTAATATCAAGAGCAAAATTTTCAACATGCCTAATACCCAGAATAAAGTTCCTCAAAGTACAGTTAATGTAGGTGAGTAGGACAGATGCACACTGCTCTGCCAAGTCAGGGCATCAGAGACCCCTCAATGTAGCAATGTCCCATTAACTCAAAAATGGTCATCAAATGAGGTCATGAAACAAAATCCACAGGGCTTTTCATTCACACTGACAGAGAACCACTGTGCATTTGAGAAATGAAATATGATTACTTATTAATGCCCTTTCTGAGAAAAGAACCAACTGATATGTATCCTGATTGCATTCTACGAGTCCACGTTTGGTAAAATTCTCAGTGTGGCAATGGTAGCTTTCTGCCGTTTTCCACTATAGCCTTTTCACATGGGCCTCAGTCCATGGTCATGTAATTCTTCACCTCATCCTTAGGATTTTACACTCCAGATCCTTCTCATAACTCCCTCACCCATTAGAGTAGTTCAAATCACTAGAAAAACAAATATCCCTTGTCTTTCCTTACCCACCCCTTTTCTTTTCCTCTAGCAGATGTGTGTATTGACCATGTGCAGCAACTGATAGCCCAAGCCAGGGGCAACTCGGTCCAAGAGCTCTGATCTGAATCACTCACATTCCAACACAAACCCTTTAATCTATAAACTAGAGCTAGTAATCTCAGCCAACACCTACGTCTCAAAACTTGAATATACTTCAATTTGAGCCCAGAAATGAACAGAAACAGATCAACCTGGACTGTGCCAATAAGATTTATTATATCACTTCTAATAACACTGACCTCAGAAGGCAATTTATTCCCATCAGATATCTAGAGTACAAACTTGATTTGAGCATTCTGGTTCTTCCAAAATTAACTATCTGGATGACTGCCAGGGTAAGCTATATTTCACATCTACAGTATAAGAACACACTTTTTTTGTTGTTTTTCTTGGTACCGGGGATCGAACTCAGGACCTTGTGCTTGTGAGGAAGGTGGCAGAACCACTGAGGTAAATCCCCGGCCCAAGAATACACTTCTTTATCTGGAAGGTGAAGATAATAACAGTACCTTCTTCAAAGAGCTGATGGACAATTTAAATAAGATGACTTATTTAAAGCATTTAAAGGCTGGGGATTTAGCTCAGTGGTTTTGCCACCTGCTGTGCAAGCGCAAGGAACCGAGTTCGATCCCTGGTACCAAAATAAATAAATAAATAAATAAATAAAACATTTAAGCTAGTGTCTGGCATATGGTAGGTACATAATAAATTACTGCTACTAAACAAAAAAATTAAAGAATGCAAATACTATAATAATGCTGAATGTTAAGTACACAATTGTCTGTTACATAAATCTCTCTTGTTCTGTTTACTTTTTAAATCATTTTTGGGTTTTGAGTTTTTTTGGTTTTTTTGAGACAGGGTCTTGCTTTGTAACACAGGCTGGCCTTGAACTTACTAGGTAGACCAGATTGGCTCCAAACTCATGGCAATCTTGCCTCAGCCTCTCAAGTAGTGGGATTATAGGCACATACCACCACATCCAACTAAAATCTCTATAATTTTCCATGTGAACTAAATATTTTATTAAAAGATGAATTACCTGTGTGAAAAAAAGGTGACAATTGGAAATAAAATTATAAAATATAATTCTGTTCTGACAGAAGTTACATTATCTAAATGTAACTTTTTTTTAAACTCATGTTTATCTTGATTGTTTTACTTCTATATAAAAAGAGTGTAGGAGGGCTGGGGATTTAGCTCAGGGGCACCACGCCTGCCTCGTAAGCGCAAGGTCCTGAGTTTGACCCCTGGTACCAAAAAATTAGGTTAGCCATAGAATCTGAATTCTTAAATTCATATTACCTGATATAAAACAAAAACACTAATGTGACCAGACAAAGGTGACTCTTTTTATTTTATGAATGACTATCAAACACAGTACAGCTTAGGTTAAGATACACCCATAAAAAAGGAAATGTTTATTTTGACTGTACATTTTAAAATACAAAGGAAAATTTTAACAAGTCTTGCACCATGGCGCTTAGCAACAATAGAGCACTTTACTCAAGTGAACAGTTAAGAAAAGCTTTGCTTTGCATTTTTCATTACAAAAATGAGATTTTTTTTTTCCCTTGCAACTATTTAACTTTAAATAAGGAGACAAAATTCTCAAAATGATACAGTTGCTGCTGCAAAGTCTCAACAATGAGACTGGGGGTGGTGAAAGAGAAAGGGCTGCTGCCGGGCCTAACAAAGGCGCCCAATATTGGCTCCAGCTAAACTCTGAGGATGAAAGCACTCTCTGTCCTGTGGTCAATGCAAGGCCTTTCAGTGTCCCAGTATCTAGTTTTTTTAAAAAAAAAAAAAAAAAAAAAGGAAGAAGTGAAAAGATGGGGAGTTCTGCTTCTTCAGGGAATATCGCCTCAGCTGCCTGGCCACAATAAGGATGAAGGTCACATGGACATAGAAAAGCTTTCCAACCATCCAGCTACTAGGTCTTTTTGTCTATTAGCAAAAACCAGCAAAAAGGATGCATGTACCCTGTTTACATTACCCATCATATCTTCTTACAAAATACAATTTCAGGAGCTGAATTTTTATTGCATAGTGATTTGTAATCTAGTTCATTCAGAAAACTATACAGGAAATGAAGTCTTTTATCTTATAATTCAGACCCCAAGAATGGTATCCCTGTAAATTTAACTTGAGAAGAAATTAGAAAAATTTAAATTAAGAAAAACAGTTTGCTTTTTTGTTAAGGTCACATAACCAAAAGAGTTTCCCTAACAAAATTAACAGTCCAATGTTTTATTAAGCACTGCACATAGGAATAAACAGAAGATTCCTAATTGGTAAACTTCACATCTCAGTACACTATATTTGCTTTAAAAATTGTAAATCCTGGGGCCGGGGATTTAGTTCAGTGGCGCCACACCTGCCTCGCTAGTGCAAGGTCCTAAGTTCAATCCCTGGTACTGAGAAAAAAAAAAAAGTAAATCTTCATGTAGTTCACAACTATTTCCCTCACTGCCATAACTTAATCAAATGATAGTGAAAGAACCTGTCAGTTCAAGTTTGATTGATAACCCACTGTGTAATTTTCTAGGAAGCTACAGTTAGCATAAGACATTTGCTTGTTTAAAACAAAGCCTCATTCTCAAGATTAAAAATTGAAATACATCTTCATTACTAAAAATTTTCTTTACAAAATCCAACTTTATTTAAAAAATCCTACTCCATGACTAAGATTTTGTGTATGAATCTGGCTAACTTTGTGCAGAGCTTATATTCGAATTCACTTATGAGGGCCGGGGATTTAGCTCAGTGGCGCCACACCTGCCTCGCTAGTGCAAGGTCCTGAGTTCAATCCCTGGTACCAAAAAAGAGAATCCACTTATGAGAAAAAATCAGACTGCCGAGCCTGGGATTTAGCTCAGCAGTTTCACCGCCTGCTGTGCAGGCACAAGGACCCGAGTTCGATCCCCAGTACCAAAAAAAAAAATCAGACTGCCATCAAATTTTAATAAAATTTACTCTGGGGCCAGGGATTTAGCTCAGTGGTTCCACCGCCTGCCTCGCAAGTGCAAGATCCCAAGTTCAATCCCCGATACCAAAACAAATAATAGTAATAATAAAATTTACTCTGAAGGTTATTTAGAATTTTGTTCATTAGAAATTTTGCTATTAACACTTAAGAATTACTGAATTCCATCCTGTGAGTTTCAATGAGTATGAAATTATAGAATCAAGAGATCTGGAAGAAGTCCTGGATGATAATCCTATAAAATGAATGTCTGAATGTCTGATAAACAAAAAGGGATTTAAAAAGAAATTAAGCACTCTGATGAAGGTCACATGTGTTTTTTTCAAAGTATCACTTGATTTTTTAAAATGTATATAACACAGTGGATATAAAGTATCAATACAGAAGGATGTGAGGTCTAAAGTACCCTTTATCATCCAATCTTCTCACAAAAGTAACCAGGTAAGTTTCTTGTGTATTTTTCCAGAACTTTTCTACAAATATATACATGCTATCATTTTTAACTTTTTTTTTCATTTTTAACTTTTAAAAGATGCTTCTAATAGTAGTGATTGTTCTAAAATGTCATCACTAGATTTAAAAAAGGAAAAAGAAATTTCTAAAATGTAGGCAATTCACAATTATTAAAATACAGTGATTAAGACTACAGGACATACTGCAAGTTTGTGGCCAGCACTCTAAGGGGAGTGAAGGGTAGATGTGGTACTTAATTCTCATATAACCCAGGATGCCTATCAGTACAAGAGCAAGAACATGAACTTCAAGACCAGACTTGAGATGGATTCTGAGGTCTTTCTTAACCTATAAAATGGTATTATTTGGGGGGGGGGGGGTTCTTCTAGTACTGGGAATTGAACTTAGGACCTTCACACTGAGCTACATTCCCAGCCACGTATTTTGAGACAGAGTCTCACTAAGCTGTCCAGGTTGGGCTCAAACTTTCAATCCTCCTACCTCAGCCCTCAGAGTGTTGGGATTACAAGTGTGTGTCACCACCCTTGGCTTGAAATGGTATTTTTTTTCTTTTGGGGTCAATATATAGTTCAGGCTGGGTTCTCACTATATAGTTCAGGCTGGGCTTGAACTCACTATGTAGTACAAGGTGGCCTCAAACTCACAATGATCTTCCTGCCTCAGCCTTCCAAGTGCTGTGAAATGGTATTCTTAACAAGCCTGGCTCCTGGTACACATTTAACAAATGGTAGCAGTTATGCCTGTTACTAATATTTTTGTTTTGTTCAAGACAGGTTCTCATTATGTAGTTCAGGCTGGTCCTGAACGTACTTGTGTAGCCCAGGCAGCCCTCAAACTCATGGTAAGCCTCCTGCCTCAGCCTCCCAAGTGCTGGGATTACAGTGGTGCACCACCACACCTAACTTATTAGTAGTATTTCAAAGAGGAGTTTTCATATTATAATAAATGTGTTTCCTTCTTTTTCATTTAACTACCCACAAAGCAGAGTAACTGAAAATGGTTTAAAATACACATTCCAGAGGCCGGGGATTTAGCTCAGAGTATCGCCACCTGCTGCACAAGGGCAAGGACCCGAGTTCAATCCCTGGTACCCCAAAAATATAAAAAATAAATAAATAAATAAAATACACATTCCATTCTCTTAGCTGCAAGAACAAATATATGAAATGATAGTTAAATCTTAATATAAAAACTCAGCACTGGACCTAAAATATGAGCTAACGTCAATTATCAAAATACCACCTGAGCACACTTTAACTTTGCCATTCAACCTTGTAAAGCAACTCACACTTTAATCCTTAAAGAGGGGAGGGGTAAAACCTTCAGGTTTTTTTTTTATAGTGGATCCTACATACAAATGGGTGTATATTAGCTATAATATGGGTGTATATTAGCCATTACAGATCACTTCACTGCCTTTCACTCTTTAAGCTGTCACTGTAAAAGAACACAGTGACGCAAAGGGTTTTGGTAAAAAGAATTTGTAAGCAGCAGTTTATTCCTTCACTTATTATCAAAATTCTTTGATTGTGAATTCAGTTAATATTTGCCATGGTTCAACTGCCCTCTTTATAGTTATGACTAACCAACCTATAACTCCAACCCAGACTGTTCTCAGTAATAAAACGTCTTACTCTCTGCTAATCTTGTCCTTCTGAATATTCCACACTCAAACAAGGCACACACTGAAATGTATCACAAGTCTCCTACCTACCTACCTCTAAAGCACTTCCTTCCTGCTGTTCACTGTTAAAAGCAGTCTGTCCAGAAACCCAATGAAGCAGCAGCACTTAACCTTAACTTGTCCTACTCCTTTAGCCAATACATCTCATTTACATCCCACAACCATAACTACATAGAAAATGGGAAATTCTGATGAGTGTTAACTAAGCCTTTTTAATTGGTTGTCAATTTGTCAACTAAACCACTGCTTCAAAGTATGTTAAGTCCAATTTTAAGCCACCAGCTAAGAGGTGAGTAGCATACAAAAGGGGGGAAAGGTTCACATAGTTGGAGCCCAATAAAAAGCATGCATCTATGCTACACAAAGCACCGGCTTACTCTTCCACCTCAGTCTGCTCCAGGGCTGAAATGGGATGCTGGAGAGAGGCAAAGGGAGAGGTGCTGCTTCGAAAAGGAGCCTCAGAGCCCAGGTGGCTTTGGGAGGAAAATGATAAAAGCAAACACAGCATGGGCCGAGGATTTAGCTCAGTGGTTTTGCCACCTGCTGCGCAAGCGCAAGGACCCGAGTTTGATCCCTGGAACCAAAAAAAAAAAAAGCAAACACAGTAATAACAGCAGACATCTAATAAATACTCCACACAAATCACGCACATGCTTTTTTTTTTTTTAACCAGGGACTGAACTCAGGACCTCTGGCACAGTGCCACGGAGCTAAATCCCCAGCCCTCATGCATTTTTCACTTAAGAGTCAAAACAACTTGTAAAGGGGTGGGGGATTTAGCTCAGTGGTTCCACCACCTGCCTCGAAGGTGTAAAGTTCCAAGTTTGATCCCCAGTACCAAAAAAAAACAAAAACAAAAAACAACTTGTAAGGTAGATGCTAAAGGAATATAGAGGTTAGGTGGTTCTCCCAAAGTCACAGAACAGAGCTAGAGGAATGAGAACACAGGTCATGTAGCTCCATTCCCAATGAAGCCTACAGCACCATCTCTTTTCCTCTATTTGTGTTATTTATAAACAATAAATTTTGGTACTGGAGAGAAGCTTAGATATTGATATTTTTCAATTTTAAGTCAGAAAGGTTTAAATGAGCTCCCAATATAGTACTTCCACTATAGTATATTCATTCCACACTGACCCTCAGATGAATATTTTTTTAAATCAAAGAATAAATTATAATTACTAAAAAAAAGCCATATAATCATGGCAAAAAAGCCAAATAATTTCTACCCTCTCATTTATTGGGAAATCAAAATACTAATTTGTACCATATAATTCATTTTTCTGTTGATTTATTATGTATTATAAAAGAGAAAAGGAGACTTTTTTACATCATAAATTAATCAGAAAATTAGTTACAAATTTAAAACTAATGTTCTTAAATAAACATATTCATACTGTCACACCACCAATACTTTAATAGTTTTAGCAGTTGGCATACAAATAAAGAATAAATTTCCTTCTAGGTCAAACAACAAGTTGGGTTTTTTTCCTGCAGTTTGAGCTAATTCAGGTTAACAATATTGAGAACTTTCGGGTTAAAAAAAGTTAACACAATTTAAATGTGTGAAAAACTTCTTTCCAGTGCATTTAACACATCTACTGGAGGCTTAGTCTGCCAGTTTACATTACACTTGTGAACAAAGTGCAATGGTGCTGATACTTAGTAGCAATGCTGAGTTTCAAGCAGCTGCAGGTCCAGATTCTGGGTAAGACCAGAATCACAACATCTCAGAGGCTAGACACTTACAAGACAAAATCATGTAGTAAGACCAAAGCTGCACAGTTGGAAACACAAATGGCAACATAAGAGTAACATAATCTGATCCCAATTAAAAAATAAAATCCTCTAGAAACTGCTGTTCCATGTCACGGCCAGGGTTTTTTTCCTCCTCACATGATGTCTCCATTAGTTTCTGTATTCTCTCTTACTAGTAAACTATCAATGTATTTAATCTAGCCTCAAAGGATCCACAAAATTTTTTTTATCTGCCCTAGTCCACAGTGGTTGGCTTAAATAACACAAGATACTGAGGAGTAAAAAATATGAGTCAATCAAAGAAAGGAATTGTTGGGAGTTGTGCCTGGTCCTGCAGTGCTTACTGGATGTCTTTGGTGTACCTGCACGCTGTTCTAAGGACTTCTGGGAAGATGGCAGAGTGGTGAACAGCAGAGAAACAGCCTCTCCAAGATTTGGTGTCCACATGCTGGAAGACAGCAACGTGAGTAACAGAAGAAAGAGGGAAATGGGTTCCCGGGACCCAGCAAGGATCTGAAGAGAGAACTGAAGCCCACAGGGAGAGCAAAGAGAGACACCTCAAGGCAAAAGAAGGAAGTGGCAAATGGCGCTTTCTCCCTGAACCCTGACTCACTTCGTGGGAGGGGTGGCTTGAACCTGGAGACTCACTGTGACTACTGGCAACTTCAGAGGCCTCCACAGAGAAACAGGCCAGTGGAACAGAGCAACACACCAATGGAACAGAGCAGTGAATGCAGCACAAAAATGGATTTCTTACAAAGAAAACTGTTCTATAAGTAAAATTTTAAATGCTATCTTGGGGAACTTAGCTCAGTGGTGCCACTGCCTGCCTCACAAACGCTAGGTCCCGAGTTCGACTGCCGGTACCAAAGTAAAATAAAATAAAATGCTATCTTAGAAACCGTACAGGTACTTGTGGAGGAAAATAGGATCTTCTGGTCCTGTAGACACAAGGAACAATATATGGTAAAGCAGTTATAGTAAAATACGAATTACGGAATCTAGGTAGTAGGTATATATATACACACCAGAGTATTATTATCATAAATGCTAATAAATACTATTTGTCTGTTTAAATCCTCCAATGTCTTCCCACCTCACTCAGAATAAAACCCCAAATCCTTGTTTTTGACAAGGGACTACATGAACTTTCCTGACTTCTGTGACTTCATCCCAAACTACACAAGCTTTCTAATACTCAAATACTTGTACATGGGACATCCTCAGAGCACTTCCACTTCCTCTTTTCCTGTGCCTGAGATACTCTACACCAGATATTCAGATATCCCCACACCTAAGTCCTCATTGCCTTCATCTCTCACTGAAATTTTCCCTTTAAAAAGTAGCCTTCCTTCACCACAGAGCATAACAACTCTCTCCAACTTCCAGTCATTCTCTGTATCTTTACAATCTGCATTATTTTTCCACATAGGTCTTATCACTATCTGACATATGTTTGGGTACTATCTACTCCAATACAAGTTTTGTGAAAAAATGGCTTGTCTGTATTCATTCTATATCCTCTTAATAAAATACTTGTTAAGTAGCAGACATCCAATGTTTGTTGAATAAATGAATAAATGAATTTTCCTTTACCCCACCCATGCATAAGGCCATCATAAATTCGTAGAGTAGAGACAGTTAGAGGAGGGTGTAGATACAGAACATGACCTGGGTGGCTGATGGTTGTGTATTTACCACAAGCTTATTGTACGCTATGTACTGGAGGAAGCTAGTTCTTGTGAAATTATTACATATACTTACTATGTGCCCTTTAGCCCCCTGACCTTTCCTCAACCCAGAAACAAAGGGTAAGGCCCTGATTAGTTTAGATTACACCAATCAGTGAAACAGATATTTTTAGGAACCAGTTTATCCATATATAAGTATGAGCAAATTCCAGGTCCCACTTTGGGACGTTCGATCAAATTCTCCCTGCCTTGTACTGTTGCTTGGCAGCTGTTCCTTGAATTTTCGACCTTATAAATAATTTTTGCCTCGCATTATTTTTATTTCCAACTTCCTCTTTCTGCACAGGACCTGAGTTCCTCATTCTCAGCTGGGGGCCTTCAGCTTTAAACCAGCCTCACCTCACTTCCCTATTCTTCACCACAATGAAGGTCAAGGACCTGAAGATACCTGGGGGAGACAGGAGGTAACTGAACACCCCTGGCCCCGCAAAGACCACCTGCCTGATGCAACACTAACAATATTATGCTAATGAATTGTTCTGAGGACTCTAGGGTTCAAATTGTAACAGTCTACAAACAATGTGCCATACAGTTACATCTTACATTGCACTACCACGTACAACATGCCTTACTGAGCTTAATCATTTCAAGCTTTTGATTCATTTCAAGCTTGTGATCCAAAATGAAACAAAAGAATTCTTCTCATTTGAACACTTAAGAGACCACTATAGGGTTATTAACTGGCCTAATTTCAATAGTGCTTGCTGTACCTCAAGTAATAGGAGGGGAATAACAGGGGAGACAGAAGGCTGGATAGCAGGTGAGTGAAGCAGCTAGAACAAATACTTTCCAATTAAGATCACTAACTTATCCGGGCACAGTTTGTGACACCCCAACACAATCATAATATCAAATATCAGTGATCAAGACAGGCACAGTGGTACATGTGCTTATAATCCCAGTTACTTGAGATGCTGAGGCACGAACATTCCAAGTTCAAGGCCTATGTGGACAACTTTGCAAGATGCTGTCTCAAAAAATATGAAGGACTGGGGATGTAGCTCAGCGGTAGGGGATCCCTGAGTTCACTGTAGTCACTAAGAAGTACTATTTAGGATAGTTTCTACTATTCTTATAATATTCAATCCTTAATTTAAAGTTGGAA
Organism: Heterocephalus glaber; assembly: GCF_053883595.1. Taxonomy (NCBI): domain Eukaryota; kingdom Metazoa; phylum Chordata; class Mammalia; order Rodentia; family Bathyergidae; genus Heterocephalus; species Heterocephalus glaber. Next base: position 20,132,175 of record NW_028258302.1, on the reverse strand, counting down.
GAAAGGAATGAAGGAGGGAGGGAAGGAGGGAGAAGAAAGGAAGGAAGGAAACAATGAAGGGGAGGGGAATGAAAGGAAAAGGGAGGGAAAGGAAAGGAGAAAGAATCAGGAAGGAAGGGAAGGACAGAGGGAGGAAGAAGGAAAACTAGCTGTAGCGAAATGAACAAAATAATACAACTAGACACAGAGATAACCAAGATGCTAGAACTATTATGATAGGAATTTTTTAATTATTAAGATTAATATGTTAAAGGACTTAATAGAAAAAGGTAGATATATAGGAACAGATTGGTAGTTTCAGCAAGGAGATAGGGAGTTTGTTTGTTTGTTTGTCTGAGGCAGGGTCTCACTTCAGGCTGACCTTGAACTATGTATCCCAGGCTGGCCTCGAACTAGCAGAGATCCTCCTGCCTCAGCCTCCCGAGTGCTGGGATTACAGGCATGTACCACCATATTCCTGGCTTAGGGAATATTTGTAAAAGCTAAATGCACGTGCTTGAAGTAAATAATACATCAAAAGACTGCTCAGCTGATGAAATAATCTATGAATTTAAAGATACAAAGATCCATCAACAGAAATTACCTGTTATGATTTATATTAGGTGTTCTCCAAAAACCTCATGTGCTCATAGGGGGGCTTTTGTGGGTGACTGGATCATGGGTGTGTGGTAATGGATTATTCCACTAATTGCTTTAGCATAGTTCTGAGTGTGGATAATGGATTTAACTGAAGAAGGTGTGGGTGTCACCAACCTATAACCTTGCAGCCTGGATGGAATAAAAAGGGAAAGAAGGAGGAAGTCAGGCTGCTTTTTGCCTGCCATGCCACGGACTGTTTATCCTCTGCCATACCACCCTGCATTGGAGCCAGCTGACTATGGACTGAAACCGCTATAAACTGTGAGCTAAAATACATCTTTCTTCCTTTAACTTATGGATGTCAGGTATTTTGTGCCAGCAACAAGAAAACAACTTAAGACATCATCCAAACTGAACACAGGAAGGACAAACACAAGCAAAAGGAACATCAACTGATACAAGAAAGTAAAAAATGGTCTGATATACATATAACTGGAGTTGCAGGGGAGAGAGACCAGCTAAAGAAATACTTCAAGAGATAATGGCCTGGAGTAATTTTCCAGAAATAATGAAAGACATCAAACAACAGATCCAAGAAGCTCATAGAAAGTGCAAGTAGGATAAATATCAAACCAGCAAACATGCCTTAACACATCAAAGTCAAACAGCACAGAGGCATCCAGAGGGAAAATGTTAGTATGCTCAAGTACAAAGACAAGAACTGCAGCAAATCTTGTCGGATGAGGAAGCAAGTCAGAAGACTGCACCTCTTTTCAGTGCTTCAAAATAATGAAAGAAAGAAAAAAAATTGTCAATCCAGAATTCTGTATGCACAAAAAATAGTTTTCAAAAAGGAAACTAAAGATCACTATCATCAATATAAATAATGATCTCCATGCCAAGCTAAAGTACTGATAGATGGTCTTCCTTGCAACTCAGTAAATAGAGTAAAAAATGTGTTTATCCTTGAAGTAAGATTTAAAAAGAGTTTCAGACATATTCAAAAAACTGTTCTGTTAATTCTGATTTCTCTCAATCTATAGCTTTGAAAACTATGGAGGAACTAAACCAATTAAAAGAAAATAAGGGCTGGAGCGTAGCTCAGTGACAGACTGCCTAGAATTTACAAGGCCCTGGATTCAATCCCAACCACTACCACAAAATAACAAAGAGGGAAGAAGAGGTGGAGGGGACAAGAAAGTGGAGAAGGAAGGAGGGGTACAGATTGGAAGTACAGGAAGTAAATTCAGAAAATACCTTACAAGCTGAAAAACTACACATATCAATTGAGGCTTAATAATTGTAATGACTGGGTCCTAGGATTTAGCTCAGTGGTTCGGCCACCTGCCTCGCAAGCACAAGGACCCGAGTTCGATCCCCAGTACCAAAAAAAAAAAAAAATTGTACAGACTTCTTCAGTTGATTCATTTCAAATGCAGATTTGTAGTAAATATAGAAAAAAGTTACACTGGGTTAATATATCCAAAATTCAGGATAACATTTGCCTCTGGTGAAAAAGGGGAGCAAGTGATGAAGAGGGCAATGAGGAAAGACTTCAGTTACACCGGTAATATTTTGATTATTTGCAAAGTTAGCTGAGGGATATTTGGATTTGCTACATTATAGTATACATTTTTTAAATATCTGCAGTATTTTAAAACATATTTTTAAGTACTTAAACCAGATGTGCCATTCTGCCTCTCCTGAAACAAAAATGTAAACTTCATGTAAAACATAATCATCATCGTGCTATAATATTATTACACGTTATAGGAGAAATATACACCAGGGCATAAACAAATGCACTCTAACCCCACTTGTGTCGAGCAAATGCCCTGTGACAGCAGATAGCAAAACTCATTCTCATCACGGACACAATGAGTTCAATACTATCTCCCTATTCACAGCATTGCTGTTTTTTTGTTTTGGTTTGTTTTGGTTTGTTTTGGTACCAGGGATCGAACTCTGGTCCTTGCGCTTTTGGGACAGGCGGCAGAACCACTGAGCTAAATCCCCGGCCCTCACAGCATTGTTATTAAAGCTAAATGAGACCCTAAAAAAGTAAATACTCCACATAAAATTTTTTCATCAAATGTTATTACCAACAAGAACTAAAGTATAAAAATGCAAAAACATAATACTGCCTTGGCGGGGGGTGGGGGTGGGGGGTTCATTAAGTATTCCAGGCTGGCCTGGAACTCACTATGTATCCCAGGTTAGTCTCACACTCAACTATCCTCCTGCCTTAGCCTCCCCAGTGCTGGGATTACAAGTGTGTGCCACCATGCCTGGCAATACTGTGTAGTTTCTAAACCTGAATTCTTCACAGGTCACTGCTACTTTCCTCACTCCCAATTTGTGGAATAAGCTTGGGAATGAATACTCATATAACTAATATAGGGATATAATACACTCAGCTCCCAAAAAGGAATAAATCATGCGCACAAACTTCACAGGTTTAAACCTTCCTGTTCTTAGTACAAAGACTTCTGATAGCCATTTACTTACTAGTGTCTATTCTGTCCTTAGCACTGATAGGCCTTTAGGGAAACAACATAATTCCCACCTTATGTAGCTGATTTTATAGAAATAAAAAATAAAATCATTACAGTGCCCAAATGCCTAGACAAAGTTTCCCATAGCTGTCAGCTGAACAACCATCTCAGGTGGAAAGATGTAGGAAGTGTCACCATACTGATAGGAACTCCCTGCCATACAGCTCCTTCTCCTCCTTTCCCTTGCCCCCAATTATGTTAGTTCTGATTCCCTCTAAAATCAGGAAGGAGCTGGGGATGTAGCTCAGAGGCGCCATGCCTGCCTCATAAGCACTAGGTCCTGAGTTCGATAACTGGTACCAAAAAAATTTTTTAATTAAAATAAAATAAAATCAGGGAGGAAAGCAGTATTTCCCCCTAGTCTCTAGCCACATGGAGCTAAATGATCATCTGAAATTTGGCTAGCGTAAAGTGAGAAGTACTAGTAAGTGTAAAATTTACACAAGAGTGCAAAAACTTAGTGGAGTACAAAGAATGAAAACACAGTACCTCACTTATGATTTTTCTAAGAACTGACTAGACATTTCCTCATAGGTAGAAGAACCTAGACAAAGGTCAGCCTCAAGGTGCTACAGAGAAGTTTTATTCTACTATATCAATATTCTTATTATGTAAAAGTCTCAAAGCCCCTGGAAACAAGATCCTAAAGACTTCTGTAATCTATATGCCTAAATTACAAAATCAAAACAGCTTCCTTGACAGTACTTTATAACACAAAATGTTATCTGAAGACTAGACATGGCCTTGGGGGTAAAAAACAGAAAAATACCAGTGCTCAATTATGGAGAGGCTGAGGCAGGAACATGGCTTGAGCCCAGGAGTTCGAAACCTGCCTGGCCAATACAGTTTAAGACTCACTCTCAAAAAAACATCCACATCCGGGCCAGGGATTTAGCTCAGTGGTTCTTCCACCTGCCTTGCAAGCACAAGGTCCTGAGTTCAATCCCCGGTAACAAAAAAAACAAAAAACAAACAAAAAAACATCCACATCCAGTGCTGATTTCAAACACTTACCAGTACCAACAGCCAAGTGGCTCTATACATCCTTTGGTGATGATGTAACACAGTAACAATGACTCAAGGTCTGGGTAATAATAAAAGGGGTATCCTGATAAAAGGCTTCTTTGACATAAGAGCACCCCCAATGTGACCCACTTTTAACTTAGATTAAGTGTGAACCCATACATATGCTCCTACAGAACTCTATGCTTTTAAGATAGCAACTATCATACTATATTGCAATTATCTCTAATTACTGAACTCCATCACACTGCCAACTCCAATTACAGTATCTTTGGCACTTAACATAGCTCAGGTATGTTATTGAGTGTTCAAAAGTATTTGCTGAATGAACAGTATAATCTGGAGTTATGCTGTCAAATACAGCAGCCACTAGCTACATGTATCTATTTAAATATAAATTCAATTAAATAAAATTTATACTTGATGAAGCAGTGATGTAATCCCAGCTACCCAGGAGGCTAAGTCAGGAGGAGCCAATGAGCCCTGGAGTTCAACGCAGCCTCTCCCAAGATCTGGAATCAAGACACCTGGAATAAAACAACTTAGCAAAAAAGAGTTGACAGGAAAATGAAAAACTACAGAGAAACTAAAGACAACACAGTGGAAAGAAAGAAGCAGTCTGGAATGCTAACCCCAGTTCCTGGGGAGGAAGGAGGTCCTGTCTTCCCAAACACAAGGTAAGCCCAAAGGGGATGGCAACCCCAGGTAGAAATAAGACCCACAGTACTAGCCCCAAGAAAATCCCACAGTTGGCAAGCTGCAAATACAGTAAAGAGTATTACTCTGAAAATGACTCCTTCCAAATGGCAGGCAAGAGGTGGAGAAAAAACTCACTGTTGTGAAGTGATACTTGTGACTGACATCATCAGAAGCCATTTTGGGATGCATTTATTAAGACTAAGCTACTCTGGGAATCAGAAGTCACAGAACAACTTCACTTCAAGGCCTGTAGGGTTACCCTACCACACTGACTGGGTGGAAGATAGCCACAAAACAGTCACAAAGAGGGGGCAAGATAGTCACTTATTCCCTGAGAAGTGTAAGCAGCACCACACCCAGTTGTGAAGGACACGGTCCCACTCTCAGGATAGTGAGAAGCCAGGCCGGTCATGTAGTTTTCTCAAGGGGCTGGGTCTGAAAGTGCTGGTATTAAGTCCAGCAGATTGCCTGTTCCTCCTCCTTGCTGCCTATTTCCAACACAGAGCTCAGTAGTCTGTCTGCTTTTCTCACCTGCCAACATAATCAGGGATACACTCAGCTTGGACAACTACCACATCCTCAGGGGTATGAACAGAGGGGCCTCTGGAACAAGAGAGGCACTTCACAAGCCCACAGACCATAAGGGTAGTCAGAAATAGCAGTGACTTGGGACACAGAGAAGGACACAGACGCTAAGAGCTGCTGGAGTGAATACAGCCCTAAGGCAATCACCACACCACTGACTAACCACATCCAGCTAGAAAGGCAGGGCAGAACTCACCATTCACAAAGCAAAAACTAGGGTGGAAACAAAACAGACCCCATCCATATCTGGTGGATTCTAATACCACAGGCCATGGAAAGAAACCATGCACCCAAATACATGGAGGAATTTTTTTGACTCATTCCTTTTTTTTTTTTTTTTTGCTGTATTTTTTTTCTAGTTTTACTCTACGTTTTTATTCTTTTATTTCTTTTTCTTCTTTTTCTGTTATTTTTATCTAGTTCTATTAATTTTCTTTTTCTGAGATAGGTAGGGTCTTGCTATGTAGATCAGGTTGCCTTGAACTCACTATGTAGCTCAGGCTGACCTCAAATTCACAGCAATCCTCCTGCCCTAGTCTGCTGAGTATTGGGACTATAGTTGTGCACCAACACACTCGGCTTCTTTTTGTTTTGGTACTGAACTCAGGTCCTTGCGCTTGCGAAGCAAGCAACAAAACCACTGAGCTAAATCCCCGGGTCACACTCAGCTTCTTTTATTCTTTAGTGGAATTTTTTCTCATTTTTCTCTCCTTTTCATTTTCCTTTTCTTTTTTCAAATTTTACTTTTTTACTTCTTTCATTTTTCCTTTACCCCACCTCCACCATTTTCATTATTACTATTAATCTTTACTAATCTATTTAATTGATTTATTATTGCTGACTTTTTTTGTTAATGCTGATATAAATGGGTTTATATTTGCATCTACATTATTACTGAAAATCTCTTTCTTTTTTTTTTTTTTTTTTGAGACAGGGTCTCACTCTGTAGTACAGGCTGGCCTTAAACACATTATATACCCCAGGCAGGCCTCAAATTCACTTTCATCCTCCTGCCTCAGCCTCCCAAGTGGCATTACAGGTATGCACTACCACGCCTGGCTTACAGACCTTTTTTGGATTATTAAGGATGGTATAGTTGTAGCTACTGATGTTTCTTATGGTATGACAATAATGGGTTTTGCCTGACTTGCAAGCGCCAAGTCCTGAGTTCAATCCTCAGTACCGCACACAAAAAAAAGGGGGTTAGTCTTTGACTCTATTATTACTGTATTGCTGATTTATATAGTTAATGCTGGCAGTTGTTGCTTATAATTGGTGTTTACTATATGTCACTATCTGGTTTGTCTTTCTATTGTCAACATTACTGCACTTGGTCTCCTCTGAGCGGTGCTGTGGATCAAGCCCTCAGAAGTTAGCTGGACACTAACAAGGCCCTCGAATATTATGCTGAATAGACTAAAGAGGGATATCATCAAAATATAACCAAACTCAAGGATACATCACAGGGAGACAGAACCTAACTAAATAATCTCTCCAATAATGACAAGAGTTTTGTTACCCTAACTGATATTCAACCCACAGTTAAAAAACAATAGAAACATGAGAAATCAAGATGTCCCCCAAAAGCTGATCTCAGGAACAGTGAAGTAGAAGAAGCTATAGACAGAATGTTTGAAGAGATTTCTTTTTAATTAGTATAATAAAAGGAGGCAGAGGCAGAGGATATGGCAGAGGTAGCAGACTTGACCAATGTGAGGACAGAGTGTCAGATATAGAAAGTGAAGGTAGGGGCCGGGGATTTAGCTCAGTGGTTTCGCCACCTGCTGCGCAAGCTCAAGGACCCGAGTTCGATCCCCGGTACCCAAAAAAAAACAAAAAAAACCCTAGAAAGTGAAGATAGTAGATCATAAACCTGATAAAACCCTAAAAACAACATGACACCATGGGAGCCGGACCCAAGTAGATGACTCAAAAAAAAAAAAATCTTCAGAATTATAGGAATAAAGGAAAAATAAGATGACTCAAGATATAAAAAATTTATTCCCTGAAATCAGGCAGAAACTTTTTCAAATCTAGGGAAAGAATTCAATATTCAAATACAACAGGTATATTGGGGCTGGAGATTTAGCTCAGTGGTGCCACCACTTGCCTTGCAAGCACAAGGTCCTAAGTTTGATCCCTGGTACCAAAAAACAAACAAACAAACAAAAAGTCAAAAAACAAATACAACAGATATATAGAACTTCCAAACAACAAAAACCAAAAAAGGACCTCTCCATGACACATCATAATGAAAATTCCAGAAATTCAACAGAAGGAGAAAATACAAGCTATTAGAAAAAAACAACAAATAACCTATAAAGGCAAGCCCATCAGAATAACTAGATTTCTCAAACAAACCTTAAAGGCCAGGACAGCCTGAAATGAAGTTTGCCAAGCCCTAAAAGAAAATAATTGTCAACCCAGATTTTTATATCCTACAAAATTAGCCTTCAAAATTGATGGAACAGGGACCGGGGATTTAGCTCAGTGGTTTCGCCACTTGTTGCGCAAGCGCAAGGATCTGAGTTAGATCCCTGGTACCAAAAAAAAAAAAAAAAAAAAATTGATGGAACAGACTTTCCATGACAAAGCAATCATAAAGAAATACATAACCACTAAACCACCACTGCAAAAAGTAATTAAGGGGATCCTCAGAGACAGGGAGAACATCAGCAAGAAAAGAGCCCAAGGTAAAATACAAATCTAACTGGGGGAGCAGTTAAAATATAGATAGATAGATAGATAGATAGATAGATAGATAGATAGATAGATAGATCGATCAGCATTGGAAAAATAAAGCTATCACAGGACTCAAGAAACACCTTATGGGCCAGGGATGTAGCTCAGCAGCACAGCATCTGCCTGGCAAGTGTGAGGTCCTAAGTTTGATCCCTGGTACCAAAAAAAAAACAAAAGAAACACCTTATAATAACTCTCAATGTCAATGTTCTCCACTGCCCAATCAAAAGACACAGGCTGGCAGATTATATCCAAAAAATAAATAAATTTAAAAAATAAAATATATATATATTTATATATATATATTGCCTAGCCCTCATCCAAAAGTAAATAACTAGAATGAAAGTGAATGCATGGAAAACAATGCTCTATTCAACAAGAACCTGAGAAAAGCAGAGATGAGTAACTATCTTGTCTCCAGACACAGCAGACTTCAAGGCAAAACTGATCAGAAGACACAAAGATGGCTACTACATACTGGTAAAGCAAACAATTCAAAAGGACAGAGTAAAAATTGTAAATATCTATACACTGAATACTGGTGAACCCAATTTCATAAAACAAAACCACTGGACTTTAAAAGTACAGACACCAATACAATCATTGTGAGGGATTTTAATACCCCATTCTCAGTCAGACTAGATCAGTTGGATTACAAAAATCAACAAAGAAACAGGGTTAAGGCACACCACTGAACAAATGGACTTAACAGATATTTACAAAATGTTTCATAAATCAACAGAATACATATTTTTCTCAACACAGGCCATAAAGTATACAAAAGAACTGAAACAATTCCCCACATATTATCAGATCATAGTGGAAACTAGAAATCAACAGCTAAGGTAAGCCACAAAAACTACACACACACATGAAGATTATCTGGATGTGGTGGCGCACACCTGTAATCCCAGCACTTGGAAGGCCGAGGCAGGAAGATCACTCTGAGTTCAAGGCCAGCCTGAGCTACACAGTGAATTCAAGACCAGCCTGAACAACACAGACCTTTTCTCCAAAACACCCCACAGAATAAACAAATAAATAACTGCCCACCAAAGTAAAAATGGTTAATAAGTGTGGTAAACTTGTATTATAGAATATATATTTGTAAATGAAGAATAAAGGATGGGAGTGTAGCTAACTGAAGGAGCACTTGCCTAGCATGCAGAACGCCCTGGGTTTGATCCCCAACACTGCAAAAACAAACAAAGAAAACCCAAAAAGCACTATATAAAATGAGAAATAGTTCTGTTACTATCATTATAGCTTACATTAAACTAATATCATGTGTCAACTGTTTCGAGCACTTGACATGTTAACCTCCAAACAACCCTAAGAATAATTTTTTTTTTTTAATAGACAACTAAGCTACACAGCAGCAAAGAAGTTTACCCAAAGAAATGTTATTTAAATGGAGAGGTGGGATCCAACTCCAACAGTTCAGCTCCAAATAAGTACTGGGACACTTAACCACTCACCAAATTATTTCTCTTTCTCAGTCATGGTATAGAAGGATCCATGATACAACAAATGAGAAGGCAAGCTTCAGAATAGTGTACATGTTCGAATAGCACAGTTTCATTTCTACCCAAGAAAAAAACTGTTCCTGTATGAGATGCATATATAGTATGGAGAAAGAATTTTTATGCAAATGAAAGATCTATAAAACAAGATTAGTATTACGTTTAATGATTAAAATGCTAAGAAAGTAAAGCACCAACATGGAAAAGAGAACAACCCCTGGAGAACTGATGCAGCTAACAGAAAAATATTTTTAAAAATTCCTAATTAGTACCATAAAAAGATTCAAGATCACATTTAAATTTGGTGATAAAAAATATTTTAAAAGGCTATTAGAACATATGAAATAAAGCAAAATAATATAAAGTAGAAGTTGGTAAGTGAGAAAAATAAAACCAAACAGGAAGCAGACCATATTAACAACCTTTGCCTATTTTATATTTTAACATACTTTCTCTTATACCTTTTGATCGACTTCTATGATTTATCCCCAGAAACATCTATTCAAGTACAAAAAGAATTTGTAGAAAAACCTTTAAGACACCATGGTTCATAACAGAACAGAAATAACCCAAATAGATTACAAAGAACTGATTAAAAATGAGCATCTAGCTGGGCACAGTGGCACATACCTGTAGTCCCAGCACTCAGGAGCCTGAAGGAGGAAATCATTGCAAGTTTGAGGCCATCCTGGGCTACACAGTGAGTTCAAGGACAGCCTGAACGACATAGTGAGATTAGCAAAAAAATTTTAAAAAAAGAGCATCTCTAATAAGAAGTCCTAATTATTTCTCAAATAATGATAGATCTATCTGGGGTACCGGGGAAACTTGTGGTTGTTTTGTTTTGCAGTACTGGGGACTGAACCACGGCCTTTGCACTAAGCTACATCCGCAGCCCTTACTTTTTTTTTTGGTACCAGGGATTGAACTCGGGACCTTGCGCTTTCGAGGCAGGCACCGGACGGAACCACTTAGCTATATCCCCGGCGCCACATATTTTGGTTTTGTTTTGTTTTTTTGGTACCGGTTTTGCTTGGGAGGCAGGTGCCAGAACCACTGAGCTAAATAAATCCCCAGCCCTTGCCCTTTTTTATTTTTAGGCAGGGTCTCACTAATTAGCCAAATTGCCCGGAATAGGTTCAAATGTGTGTTCTTCCTGTCTCAGCTTCCCAGAGTGTGGGGATTACAGGCATGTCCCACCCATGCCTGGCTAGATCTGTATGATTATCTTTGATTAACACACAAACTGTTAAGAAAATTCTATCGCTTTCCTGTGTGCTGGCTCCAGAGACATGGAGATCCACAGCAAGTCTCACTCCAGCCCTTCATAACTGCCCACCTGGGAGTACTTGGGGTCTCAGTGTCCAAAGAGCTGCTGACTATGGGCAACCACCAAGGAGTACTAGGCCAAGTTCAGAACTTTATCCCACAGATAGCCTGGGCAAATGAAAAGCTAAGAAAAGAAATGGAAGCTGCTCCCTCTGTTCATTTCAATATTGACAATACTGATGGCACCCTTGGCAAAGTTATACAAATGGGTGTGGCCTTATTTAAGATGAATCAGACAGATTCATAAGAAGAAGATAGTTCAGAAGAGTTCTCAAGACAGTTTGAAGGACAGTTCAGAGTCCAAGGATGATGATGACAGTGTCACCTGTAAAGTCATCATGGATAACATTACGCTTCCTAATGCAGGAGATGGAAAAGGCAAGATTGCAGTTTTGGACAGTCCAGCAACAGTGAAATAAATGATCTAAGAAGAAACAAGTTTGACACCTGCTGATTCTGTGAAAAAGAATGCGGTTCCAGGTGTTATGATTTCTGGTCCCTACAGGTCACAGGTGACCTTGGTCAGAATCAGTCTCATCCACTGGGGGCCTGGGATTGACTGAAGCTCAGCTGCTTGTTAGGCTAAATGAAACTGAGTCATTTGTTAACAAAAATACACTCCTATTTCAGCTTTTAAAATGTTTTTCTTTGTGTCAAGTTATGCACTTTGATTATACTTCCTTCTCTAAGTTTTATACAGTAGAGTGACAAATGGTTATTTCATGTGGGCCAGGGATTTAGCTCAGTGACATCACGTCTGCCTTGCAAGTGGAAGGTCTTGCATTCAATCCCCTTACCAAAAGCAAAAACAAAAAAATAGATACTGAAAGCATTCTGGAGAAAGACATCAAATGGTTAAAAAGCAGATGGGCTGAAGATTTAGCTCAGTGGTTTCGCCGCCTACTGCGCAAGCACAATAGACCTGAGTTCGATCCCCGGTACCAAAAAAAAGCAGTTGATACTACAGGGAATTCAACTCCCTACTACTTTCCTCTAATATATTGTAAGATGCATCTTTTGTAGCACAAAATAAAATTCATTATAAAAATTTTGTTAAACATACAAAATACTTTTAAGTCAATAAATGAAAATTTCATATTGTAGATGATTCTGGTATTTGAGACAGAGCTTAAAACTTTAAATCCAAATATCCACAAGTAACCTTTTAGAAATAATCTCTCTTGAGTTGGATGTAGTGGTGCATGCCTGTAACCACAGCATCTGGGAGGCTGAGGCAGGAGGATCACTGCCAGGTCCAAGCCATCCTGGGCTACATAGTGAGTTCAAGGTAAGCCTGAATTACACATACTAAGACGTTATCTCAAAAACAACTCCCCCTCAAAAAAAGAAATAATCTCTCTCCCAGAACAACTCAAACATTTTTATAGATGAAACAGAGCAAGACTCTCCAAAATAAAAGCAGGTGGGTCCAATTAGGGTCACAGACAGGTGTAGCAATGAAACTGATTGACATTCAACAGGCTCTAATCGGTATAAAGGAAAAGATTTTTTTCTGCAGGCCATGAAGTAAATTCTGATGAGAAGACGGGCTATAATAAGCAATTAGATGGTAAACAATGTTTCCTAGCCTTTCAAAAAAGAGGGCACTTTATCAAACTAGGCTTCTTTTCTCACTACATTTTATCTCCTGAATTTTGAAAGAGTTCTCTGAGGCAAACTTACCAAAAAAAAGCTAAAGTAAGTACTGATAAGTATTATACCCTTTTGAAAAGTTAAATTCAGAAAATGGTCTTTGTCTTGTACTGGATAGAATAATATTTTTTTTTGGTACAGGGGATCAAACTCGGGACCTTGCACTTGCAAGGCAGGCGCTGGAACCACTGAGCTAAATCCCCGCCCCTAGAATAACATTTTTTTGAATACTCATTATGTGCCAAACAGTATACTTTAGACTCATTTAATCCTCAGAACAAGTTGTAAGGTATTATCAGCCTTCTAAGAGACAAGGAAAATGAAGCTCAAAAAATATTGTATCGAGGACCGGGTATTTAGCTCAGTGGTGCTGCCACCTGCCTCACAAGTGCAAGGCCCTGAGTTCAATACCCAGTACCAAAAAAAAAATATATATATATATGTATGTGTATATATATATATATGTATGTATATATATATATATATATATGTATATATGAGTATCAAAAACTGCTGGGAGCTGGGGATGTGGCTTAGTGCTATGCTAGAGCACTCACCTAGTATTCATCAGGCTCTGGGTATGACCTCTACCACCCGGAAGAAAGAGAACGAGAAAAAAAAGTCAGAGGAGAGAATTGCCAAAGATTACATAACTATTTAAGTGTCAGAACAAGAACTAAGCAACCTAGGTTTATTCAACTCTAAAAAAAAGTTCTGCTCTTTCTTCTAAATCAGTATTTTTGACCAATCCAGTACCTCTTAAAGTATTCACTGTATTTATGCCTATTTTAGCAATTTTAATTCTACTGCAATAAAATTATAAATTTATTTACATTGTGATTTCCACTTCACAATATCTATTTTTTTCTTTTTCTCTTTTTTTTTTTTCTTGAGACAGGTTCTTGCTTTGTAATCCAGGATGGCCTGAACTGCAATCCTCCTGCCTCCTGGAATGCCAAGATCACAAGCATGCTCCATCACCCTAGCTTTAAAACATCTAATCTTGAGGAGACAACAGGAGTCCAAAATCATAACATATGTTTGGAAAACATGCTACATGAGAAATTCCACAAAACATAAATAATATGCAGACATATAAAAAACTGACTATAATGCAAACTTTTTTTTTCTGGTACCAGGGATCGAACTTGGGATATTGTGCTTGCCAGGCAGGCTCGGTGCTAATGAGCTAAATCCCTGGCCCTTATAGTGCAAACTTAACCTGAATTTTTCTTAACAGATTTATTTCCATTTTTATTAACAATATTTCCATTTAAAAAGTTATTCTAGGAGCCGGGGATTTAGCTCAGTGGTTTTGCCGCCCGCTGCGCAAGTGCAAGAACCTGAGTTCACTCCCTGGTACTAATAAATTAAAATAAATAAATAAATAAATAAATAAATAAATATTCTAATATCTCACCCTTTTATCAGAAATATGAATGGAGGGCCGGGGATTTAGCTCAGTGGTTTCACCGCCTGCTGCTGCACAAGCGCAAGGACTCGAGTTTGATCCCCAGTACCAAAAGAAAAAAAAGAAGTATGAATGGAAACCATTGATGACCAAACTTACATAAGTAAAGAATCAAACAGATAATTTTCAAACCAAAAGATAAAACATGGAAGAGGGGAGGCCTAAACATTTTATGTAATAAAGGAATTACAAGGGCTGGAGAGGTAGTGTAGCGGAGGAGAGAGAGCTTTGCATAAGCAAAGTCAGGGGTTAGATCTCCAGCACTTCTGCAAAGGGAAAGGCAAAAACGCAGGGATCTGAAGGAGGGAGGCCCACACCTGTTAATTCCAGCACTGGGAGGCTGGCACAGAAGGGTTACAAATTTAAGCCTAGCCTGGGCAATTTACCCAGGCCTGGTTTCAAAACATAAAAAATTGTTAGGGCCGGGGATTTAGCTCAGTGGTTCCACCGCCTGCCTTGCAAGTTGAAGGACCCAAGTTTGATCCCTGGTACCAAAAAATAAATAAATTTTTAAAGGGTAGGGATGTAACTCAGTGTAAAAGCAATAGGTTCAATTCTGCAAGCAAGAGCGGAAAGACAGTGGAGAGAGGAAAGAGAGAGGAGGAAGGGAGGGGAGGGGGGGGGAGGGAGGAGGAAGGGGGGAGAGGGAGGAAGGGGGGAGAGGAAGGAAGGGAGGGGAGGAAGGGAGGGAGGGGAGGTCGGTTTGGAGATTTGTATTGGGGGTGTATTAGGAATTAAACCTAGGGCCTTCACACAGAGATACATTTGCAACCTTTTTTTAAATTTTGAGAGAGGGTCTAACTAAATATGTACCAAGTTGCTGCCCAGGCTGGGCTCAAACTTGGGATCCTCCTGCCTCAGCCTACCAGAGTGCTGGAACTACAAGCATGTGCCACCATGCCTGACTAAATGCAAATCAATGTATCATTTTCACCTGTCAAATTAAGAAAACCTTGGCTTGGATGGGCGGCTCAATGGTGGAAGCTTGCCTGGCATGTGTGAGATTCTGGGTTCAATCTCCAGCACCATACACAAAATAATTTTTAAACAATAATTAATGCTAGTAAAAGTATAACACACTAAGATACACAACTGGTAAAGTGAAAATACATTTCTAGCAATATGTATCAATTTGCCCAATACTCTAAGGAGGTATCTGAAATAGTGAAAAACATTAAGCACAAAGACACTAGTCTCAATATATCTTTTTGCTATTTTGAGGCACTAGGGATTGAACTGGGGGCCTTTGCACTGAGCTTCATCCTCAGCATTTTTGTTTCCTTAATTTTGAGACAGGCTCTTGCTAAGTCACTAAATTGCCCGGGTTGGGTTCAACTTGAGATCTCACTGCCTCAGCCTCCCAGGGTGCTGGGACTACAGGCATGTACCACCACATTAGGCTTCAGTATTCCTTTTAAAAGCAAAATTGTTAATTTAAAAATCTAGCAATCAGGGGTGTGTTTTAAGCAAACTGTGTAACAATCACACATTTAAATATTATAAAACTATTAAAGAAGCCCTCAAAGTGCTTACTGAAATGAAAATATGTCAATATGTCAAAAATAGTTACATTTTCAATATGATTTGCAAAAAAAAGAAAAATGTGATTTGCACCTAATACTGTATTGTATATAAACACAAACACATAAATGACATTACATATACATAAATATGTACATATATAAACAATTCCTTAGAGGAAATTTATCAAAATGTTAACCATTATCAATTAGTTGAATGGAGTTATGAATATTTTCTGATGCTTTCTACAATAATGACATGATTTTTTCAAAGGCATTTTGTTTTAAGGCACAGAACCCTTTTCCCTTCATCTCATTAAAGAAATAAAGTACCATGTTATTGTTCATACAGATACACTATATCTTTCTGGTTGCTAGACAGCAGATCCTGGTGTTCCTACACCATTCCTATCTCTACTCACAGGCAGAAAGGAACTCAGGCCCAAACACACTCCATATCAAACAGCAGTATATTCATTCTGAAAGTGGCCTGAAGGGCACATAAAGGAACTTCAAATCTCTACTTAAAGCATTCCCCATCTCCCACCTTAACACTGTAGGTTTACTTTTGGTGTGGCACAATATTCTTCCCCCAAGTTGCAAACAGGGGAAGGAAGACCTTTGTAATTCTCTACTACATGCCCACTCCATCCCTTGATGATTTGCATTTTAGTAAATTCACCTAAACCAGAAATCAGGGTCATTGTGCACACTTCTCTATCATCAGCTGATAGAAACAGATAAGCCCTGCTGCTCTGAAAATGGCTTATCATGCTTGGTGAATGACAGCATCTGCTAAGATTTCTTACTGCTGCAGAGAAGGGCTGTTTCCCCTGCTGCAGCTATAAATCCCAATACACAGTAGCATTTCCTCCCCACAGCAGCATCATCTCTCATATAGAAACTTTCACAAAGACAAGCCCGATTTTTTTTTTTTTGGTACCGGGGATCAAACTCCAGTCCTTGCACTTGCAAGGCAGGTGGCGGAACCACTGAGCTAAATCCCAGGCCCAAGCCTGATTTTTATGACAATGGCTCAGAAAATCCTGACCCAGGGCGCCCTCCCCCAGTTTCTCAGGCTCTGTCACAGGGAGCACAGCAGCTGAACCTTACCCTATTGCCGCCCCTGCTGCAGGAGCAGCCATGTTTGGCTCAGCCCTGCTGCAGACCCAACTGAAAGGCAGGACAGCAAAGACAAGAAGGCAAAGGATTTTAAACAGGAAAACTCTACGATAAATAACAGAACCCAATAAAAATTTTTACACTAATCTGCCACACCATTAAAAATACGGCTTTTGTTCAGTGATGCCTATATTAAAAGTATTACTTTTTTTTTTTTTTTGGTACCAGGGATCGAACTCCGGACCTTGCACTTTCGAGGCAGGCGGCAGAACCACTGAGCTAAATCCCGGCCCTAAAAGTACTACTTTAAACCATTTCTCATGCCATCATAATAAAAATCTAAGGAATTCTAGTTATGACAATGTGAGATCAGCACCTGTATTGATAGTACAGTAGTAAAGACTGAGGTATCATAATTCTTAAGAAACCTAATCCTTAGTTAAGTTTCTATTTAACTCAAGTTAACACACACAAAAAAGCTGTCTCTTGATTCCTTGTAGAAAAATCAATAAATGTTATTTTAAATCCTCTTTACTCTCTCAAAACAATGAATATAACTTTAGCTGTCTTTGACAAATGAGGACCCTGCAGGGAGTCAAATTTCAATTTGGCTTCATTTTTCAAAATACAAGAAGCTTTATTTTTCTGATTATCAAAGAGATACCTGAATAAAGCAAACAAAACATCACTTAAGACACAGTGATAATAAAAATAAGAGCCAAGATATATCATGTACAAGTACAAATTCCCAATGATGAATGTCATATTATATACCTAAAATGTACCAATAAACTTAGTGAATAAAAAAATTTTTTAAAGATACAGTGAAAATGACCTAATCTCACCAGCAACTACCAGATAACCATATGAACACTGTTGTATAGCTTTGCAGTTTTTCCATAAATTTTTAAATAAAACTTAATCATACATTATTTTTAACTGATTCTTTTGCGGGGGGGGGGGGGTGTTTGTTTGGTACTCTTGTGAGATAGGCAGCAGAACCACTG
Organism: Heterocephalus glaber; assembly: GCF_053883595.1. Lineage (NCBI taxonomy): Eukaryota > Metazoa > Chordata > Mammalia > Rodentia > Bathyergidae > Heterocephalus > Heterocephalus glaber. The sequence goes on along the minus strand of NW_028258302.1, from coordinate 20,114,367 downwards.
AGCTAAATCCCCAGCCCTAACTGATTCTTACAGTATAAACAGGGCCCTTTTTTTGGTCAGTACATGTTTGTTTCTTTGGGGGGGTGTTGAGACAAGGTCTCAATATGCAGTCTAGGCTGGCCTCGAACTGGCAGCAATCCTCCTGCTTCAGCCTCCTGAGTACAGGACTACAGGCTTGAACTACCAGACCCAGTTGGTAGTCAGTGTATGTTTCTGCAACATTTTTAATGGATACATAGTATTTTTATGTAATATAACCCCTAATTTGCCCAAAACTCTATTACTAGGCCTTTAGTGTGTTTCAAAACATTTTCTATTTTATAAAGATGACAATCAGAATTTTATTTGAACACCTAACTTTCAAAACACAATTGTGGGCCGGGGATTTAGCTCAGTGGTTCCATCGCCTGCCTTGCAAGCGCAAGGTACTGAGTTCAATCCCTGGTACCAAAAAAAAAAAAAAAAAAAAAAAGCACACAATTGTGGACAGGGGATTTAACTCAGTGGTGCTGTGCCTGCCTCACAAGCACAAGGTCCTAAATTTGATCCCTGGTACTGCAAAAAAAAAAAACAGAAACACACGCACAATTGTGTAAAAGCTGATGTATAAGAAAAGCAAGACTGATTTCCAAATAATCCTCAAATATAGTGAAACATTCTCTTAGAATACTAACAAAAACTGGGGGCTGGGAGTACAGTTCAGCAGTACACCATGGCCTAGCATGCATGAGGCCCTGGGTTCCACTCCTACCACAGCAAAATAAATAAACTCATTATTAATTAATGCATGCCGGGTGTGGCGGTACACACCTGTAATCTCAGCACTCAGGAGGCTGAGGCAAGAGGATCGCAGTAAGGGTGAGTTCAAAGCCAGCTTGAGCTAGATAGCCATACCCTGTCTCAAAAAAAATAAAAACAAAAAAAATTAATGCAAGGGCTGGGGGTTTAGCTCAATGGTTCTGCCGCCTGCCTCACAAGCACAAGGACCCGAGTTCGATCCCCAGTACCAAAAAAAAAAAATTAATGCAAAAATAAAATTTTAACACAATAGTCCGATTTCTGTTATATCATCTAGGGCAGTGATGTCTAACCTTTTAGCACTTTCAATGATAACAAACAGCTTTCTGTGGCACGCATGCCATAGGTTCACCACCACTGACCTAGGGGCACAAGAAATAAAGTCCTAAACCAACTTGTCTCTCACCTACTCCATTTGGAAAGAGATTAGTTTCAGTCTCTGTCTGACCCTATATATTGGTTTTAGTAAAACAAAGTTCAGACAAAAGACAGTAGGGCCAGGGATGTAGCTCAGTGGTGCCTCGGCTGCCTGGCAAGTGCAAGGTCCTGAGTTCGATCCCCAGTGGTGGTGGTGGTGGGGGCAGTAGCAGTCTTGGGGAGAACTGAAGCAAACCTACCAGTTAAAACTGACCTAGAACTCCAATGGGGCATCACTGAGCTCCATCCTTAGACTAGAAGATAAAGAAATTTTAAAACTCTAAAGAGGTTTTAAGACTCCCAGATCTACAGCTGGGCATGGTGGTGCATACCTGTAATCCCAGCACTAGAGAGGCTGAGGCAGGAGGATCTCCACACATTTGAGGCCAGCCTGGGCTACACAGTGAGTTCAGGGCCAGCCTAGTGAGACCCTGTCTCAAAAAACAAAAACAAAAAAAGCAGGGTGGGAGGGAACCTCTCAGATCTTAGTGAAGCATGGTGGCACATACTCTAATTCCAGCACTCTGGGAGACTGAGGCAGGAAGCTTACTAGCTGTAACCCAGCCTGGGCAATTCAATGACTTGGCAAGAACCATCTCAAAAAATAAAGAGAGCTTGGGATGTGCCTCAGTCTGAAGGCCCCAAGTTCAGGCCCTGAAAAGGGGTAGGGGGAGGACAAGACCTCCAGATCTACAATGGACAGAGATCCAAGCACCTATAAAATGCAGGCAGGCTCAAAAGTACATGACACATTCCATCAGATATTTATTTAGGTTAACAAATTTGTTTAAAAAGGCCAACTATTTCTGGTTCTGTACTACTTAGGTGGAATTAGTCAAACTTGCTATGGAATGAGGACAACAAAATGCCCCCTTTTCAAGGCTGTCAGCATAAAACGTCTTTATTAAAGTGAAATCCTTTTTTTTTTTCAGTACCAGGGATCGAACTCAGGTCCTTGTGGTTGCAAGGCAGGCGGCGGAACCACTGAGCTAAATCCCTGGCTGTGAAATCCATTTCCCTCCAACCAACAGAATGTTTTCTTAATGCAACTTCAGTTACCTTCCAGGCTTCACAAGTCAGTGAGCCAAGATCTAACAGCAAGACCTATGGTTTTCCAAAACAGTTTTTTTTATGAGTGCATAGTGATACTTAGTGTGATTTTATATTATTGCACAATAAAATATGTCAGGATTTGGAAATCCTGCAGAACTTGGTGAACCATTATCTTCCAAATGACTAATGACTGATGTTAAAAGCACATGTATGGGTAAAAGAGACGTTCAAAAGTGCAAAACGGGCTAAAAGATTTAAGTGCATGAAAAGTTCATGGATATGGTTTCAGGTTCCAAGTTGAAATTCACCTTTAAGAAACTAGCACTTGGGGCTGGGGATTTAGCTCAGTGTTCCGGCGCCTGCCTCAAAACCGCAAGGTTCTGAGTTCGATGCCCAGTACCAAAAAAAAGAAACTAGCACTGGTCGAGTTTTGATACAGTAATACAGAATATTCACAATATCTGAACACAGTAAAATAATATCTTCCCTTCCCCCACTACATTATCTGTGTGAAAACAGATTTTCAACACAAAACAATGCACAACAAGCTGGGCATGAGAGCATATACCTATAATCCCAGGACTCTAAGAGGCTGAGGCAGGAGGATCACAAATTCATATCCAGCTTGAGCAACTTATGAGTCAGCAAAACAAAGAAAAGAAAAAGTTAAAAATGAGGCGGAGATCTAGCTCAATGCAGAGACCCTGGTTTCAATCCTCAGCACCATCAAGCAACAACAAAAAAGTACAGCAGAATAAATGCAGAAATACAGATATGAGAATAGAGGTATCTTCTATTAAGCTAGACTGGTGATGGTGAACCTTTTAAAACTTTCAATAATAACAAACAGCTGGCTGTGGCATGCATGCCATAGGTTTGCCACCATTGGGCTAAACATTTAAAAAGATTTGCAAATGGGCCAGGCATGCCTGCCTTGCAAGCACAAGGTCCTGAGTTCGATCCCCAGTACAAGAAAAAAAAATGTGTGTATATATATATATATATATGACAATGTTATATATATATGACAATGTTATATATATATATATAAAAAACAATGTTATATATATATATAAAACAATGCCACTCTTGTCACTATTTTAGAAAAACTTATTTTTCGTTTTCAAAAAGATTATGTTAACATACAATAGATTTATTTTTTAATTAAGTGAATATTTTTAAATCTGTTTCAGTAACTAAAAAACTAAATATCAAGATATATCCCACATAACAAAAGCTTTTCAAGGTCCTCCATAAAATCTTCTTTTTTTTAGTACTGGGGATCGAACTCAGGTCCTTGCACTTGCACAGCAGGCAGCGAAACCACTGAGCTAAATCCTCGCCCCAGTAAAATTTTCTATAGCGGGCCCAGAGCTTTAGCTCAGTGGTGCCACCACCTGCCTCGCAAGCATAAGGTCCCCCGTTCAATCCCTGGTACCAAAAAATAAATAAATAAATATTTTAAAAAATAAAATTTCTATAGTGAAAGGAGTCCTGAGATATTTTTTAAAAATCTGAAAACCATTAATTTAAGTCAATGGTTTCACTGTACTGTCTGAAACGTGTGTAGCAGTTTCCTGGAAACTGTTAAAATGCAGATTTCTGGACCTCACCCAAATCTAAAGAATTAAAATCTGCCAGACATTTTAATTTCTGCATCAAAAATCTAAACCCCTAAAAGCTAATGCAAATTTAAGTAAGCCTCTTTCACAATGTAACAATCAGGTGAGTCAGCTTATACACTTGTTAATGAGTTGAATCCTAAATGTTCCAATGTTTCCTACTCCTTTCTAGTCATATTGAAAACTTTCAGGGACAATGGCCAGACTTTTACTCCATCCCGGTCCTTCAGAACTGTACAGCAAGCATGAACTATGTGCTCCTGCATCCATCATTTTCAGCCACTTCATAAACAATGTTATTTTTGAAGGGAGGCTAAAAAGTTCCACAACTCAAGGATTCTTAGAAAAACAGTCTGCTCATTCACAAGATTCTAATGGCATTCTGAATAGCAGTAGCACTGACTTACAACTATCAACTGTGGCATCTGCCAAAGCAACATTTCTTTTTGGGGCCGTTGAAGAAGGAGCTGAGCTATAGGATTTCATGATCCATTCCAACCTTCACATTCTAAAGACTCTGGGTTTTTTTACTCTCAATCCCAGCAGTAAATAATGCTGCACACACTGGTTGTTTAGGGCTGGAAGATGAGTCAGCAGGTGAGTCCATTTGTGAGAAGCAGTTTCACTGCACTGTTAACAACAGTGAAGCCAGCAAAAGACAGCTGCCGTTGTTTACACTGCTGAACATGCTGGGGATTTCACAGGGCTATAAAACCAACTACTGTCAGCAAGTGCCATTTTTCTTAGTTCTTAGAAGCATCAGACTTAGCAAGCAGCTCCTAAAGCACAGTGAACAATGTCTTTTCTCCAAGCAGAACTATTGTGACTGTCCACCAAAATCAGGGTTACTGGTTTAATGAAATAAGTTCATTTCTGAAGATGTCTGAACTAGAAAGCAAATAAATGAACACTCAAAAGCCATTTTTAACTGGAAGTGGTGGCGCATGTCTATAATCCCAGCGCTCACAAGGCTGAGTCAGCAGGATCGCCACATATTTGAGGCCAGCCTGGGCTACACAGCAAGTTCAAGATCAGCCTGAATTATATAGCTAGCCCCTGTCTCAAAAAAAAAAAAAATAACTTTTACAATGAGGAATGTGCCTCTGGTTACAATCACTCTTGGGTCTCTACATAGATTACTGTTATGCATGCTCAGAAGAAAAAGTGCCCCTGATAATTAAAAAAAATAAAATGGGATGGTGGCATACCCTGTAACTACCATTCAGGGAGGCTGAAGCAGGAAGTTCACAGGCCTAGGCCCAACCTGGGCAATTTATTTTCAGACCAGACTCTGTCTCAAAATTTTAAAAAATTTTTAAAGGGCTAGGGATGTAGCTCAGTGTGAAAGTCCTGGGTTTGATCCCCAGTACTATCCAAAATAAATAAATAAATTAAAAAGGTCCAGGGCATTTTTAAAACCACATAATGCCATAGAGCAATTAAACTATTTGAAACACAGAAAGAACATGAAACCAAGGGGGTAAAATACAAACTGCCCATCTTTCTTTGAGAGCCAGAAAAGCAAAGCAACCTGAAATACTTAGTGAACTTATCTTTTGTTCTGGTTTTGAGTATTTTCAACTCTGTTTCACCCCAGAGCCAAAAATGTCCACCTTCAGGAATCTATCTGTCTTAAGAAAGATCTCATCTCCAAACATATTTTCCTAAGGTTTGATACCCAATAAAGGAGTGGAATGAAAAAATACCTCCTAAATGCTTTCTGGATGAGCACAACTAACTTCTCTGCTCATTTCAAAGGCATCTAAAGCCAGGTACGGTGACATAGTTCCAGCTTCTCGGGAGGCTGAGGCAGGAGGATGGCTTGCTTCAGCCTAGAAATTTGAGATTAACCTAGGCAACCTAGCAAGACCTCGCCTTTAAAAAAAAAAAAAAGGGCCAGGGATTTAGCTCAGTGGTTCCACAGCCTGCCTCAAAAGCGCAAGGTCCCAACTTTGATCCCCAGTACCAAAAAAAAAAGTAGCCAAATTAATATTTCAAATTCCTGGCTGAATGAACAAGTAAATACAGGGATACACCTATAGTACTATAGTATACCTCTACATATCCCCTTAGCAATATACAAAAGATGCCCTAACCTTTTAACAAGCAGGCCTTTTAACAAGCAGGAATTTCCACTATTAAATGTCCAATTAGTTGAGTATCAAGACAATATGCCTCAACCAAGTACAGTGGCACATGCCTGTAATTCCAGCTACTTAGAAGGCTGAGGCAGGATCATAAGTTTAAGGCCAACCTGGGCAACTTAACAAGACCTTGTCTGAAATAAATATATAAATGGGGCATATAGTCTCCATGCTTCCCATTTACTTCAATTTATGCAGCACAATTTTCATCTTCCTCTAAAGACAAGGAAGGCCGGGGATTTACAAGGACCCGAGTTCGATCCCCAGCACAAAAAATAAAATAAAATAAAATAAAGACAAGGAGGTCTTGGGTCTTCAAAAGCTTCTACTTCAGCCAAGATTGGTAGTATAATTTGTAATCACAACACTCCAGGAAGCTAAAGCAGAAGGATTAGAAGTGTGAGCTCAGCCTGAGCACCTTAGACCCTTTCTCACAATTTTAAAAAGGACTGGGGATTTAGTTTAGTGCAAAATCCCTGAGGGCCGGGGATTTAGCTCAGTGGTTCCATCACCTACCTTACAAGCGAAAGGTCCAGAGTTTGATCCCCAGTACTAAAGAAAAAGAAAAAAGAAAAAAAAAAATCCCTGGGTTCAATCTCCAGTTCCACCAAATAGATAAATAAATACTCCACCTTGCTGGCCATGGTGGCAACTCACCTATAATCCCAGCAGTCAAGGAAGGTGAGGCAGGAGAATCTCAAGTTAGAAGCCAGCCTGAGCTATTTAGTGATTTCCAGGAAAGCCTGGACTACAGAGCAAGACCCTGCCTCAGAGAAAACAAACAAACAAAAAAAAAGAACCCTCTACCCGCTGTGGGATAAAAATACAAATTACACAGCTAGCTACAAAGGTTTTCGCAAACTGTCACATGCATGATACATTCCATTTCTGCCAAGCGGGGCTTCTTTCTACTGAAAACACACCTTGTCCAGTTTCCAGACTGCTGACCAACACTTTGCTCATGCCCTTTCCCTCAACTATGGATGTTCTTCCCCTTAACAGAAAGTCTGCCAGACTCAACTTCCTATTCCTCCAGTACTCACTGACTTCAAGGCTTTGATCTCCTACCGGTACCTCCAGTTAGAAAACCAACTCTTTAACAGGCTGAGACTACATTTCAAGTTTGTTTTCTGTATACTTCCACAACTACTACATTCTGTTATTTAATAAGTCTTTGATCTTTTGGTCATTGAAAAAATAACTGTTTGAAAAAAAAAAACAACTGTTTGCCAACTAAGCATCAGGCACTGTGAGAGCTAAATTAAGGTATCAAAATAATAGCCAATATTTTCTCTATTCTACTTCTTTCTTTCTCCAGATTCCATTAGCTCTTTCCTTCTCCCTTGACCATCCTAAACTTACCATTACCACTGCTCTTTTTCTAGTCTGTTGAACCTGCACTTGATTAACTACATCATAAATATTAAGCTACATCATAAATATTATCCTGAAAAACAAAAGATTAGGAACTTTTGTTTCCACATACTCTGACAAAAATCAAAAAGAATAACCACTAGGACATACATGGTGGCACACTTCTGTAATCCCAGCACGAGGGAGGCTGAGGCAGGAGGATTGCCCAGAGTTCAAGGCCAGCCTAAATTACATAGGGAGAGCTTGCCCCCCCACCAAAAAAAAGGCTGAGGAAGTAGCTTAGTGTTAGAGCACCCTTAGCTTCAATCCCTTGTCCCAGGAGAAAAAAAAGAGGAGGAGGAAGGGAGAGAAAGGGGAGGATAGAAGGTGGGAGGAGAGGGGGAAGGAGAAAAGGATGAAAAGGTGGAAGAGGAGAAGCCCTTTGTAAATCTAAAGTATTAACATGAACTAAAAATAAAGTAGTAACACGAACTAAGAACATAATTCTTGGGAAACTCATATTTTGGCCAAGCTCAAAAATAACTACACACAATGCTGGAAGTGGTGGCACACTCCTGTAATGCCAGCACTCTGGGAGGCCAAGGCAGGAAGATCACAAATTCAAGCCTGGCCTGGACAATTTAGTGACTTAGAGAACCTCTTTCAAAATAAAAACTGAAAGGGCTGGGGATTTAGCTCGGTGGTGCTACACTTTCCTCACAAATTCAAGGTCCTGAGTTTGATCCCCATTACTGGAAAATAATTTTTTTAAGAAGGGGGGGGGACATAGCTCAGTGTGAAGGCTCTGCCTTCAATCTCCACTACTGCAAAAATTAAAATTAAACAACACTCAGTGATAGTCTGAAACCATACTAGAAACTGGTAAAAATAACGAAAACAAAAAATCAGAACAAAGCAAGAACTATTCTTTAATTCTCTAATCGTTTTCACTAGGAATTTTGAGAAACAGTAAGAAATGCTTCTTATACTATGTTTAAAAAGTCAAGTAAGTAGAGTGCATTTCCCTGAACAAGACAAGTAAGACTACCACTTTAGAACCTGCATAATAGTTTAAACTTTAGAATGCATTTTCCCTTTCATTATCCCACTTAATCACTATCATAACCCTTTGCAAAAGGGGGAGGAACTATTTTCCCCAATTTACAGATGAGAAAACAAGAGCTCAAGAAGTTTATGGGTTTTGTTCACAAACATACCCCTCTGCTGAGTCAAGAGTTATGCTCTCGGGCCAGGGATGTAGCTCAGGAACGCAGCACCTGCCCGGCAAACATGAGGCCCTGAGTTCAATTGCTGATAATCAGGGGCCGGGATTTAGCTCAGTGGTTCTAGTGCCTGCCTCACAAGCACAAGGTCCCAAGTTCGATCCCCGGAACCAAAATCAATTGCTGGTAATCAATCTAAAATTAATCAGTCTATCAGTCAAGTCAAGTCATGTTCTCACCAAGGAGCATGGTGGCTCAAACCTATAATCCCAGTACTTTGGGAAGCTGAAGCAGCAGAACTGCAAGTTCAAAGCCAGCCTTGGTACTTTAGTGACTTAGCAAGACCCTGTCTCAAAATAAAAAATTAAAGAAATACTAGGGATGTATTTCAATGCAAAGGCCAGAGGTTCAAAGCCCAGTACAGCACCCCCGCAAAAAAATCGTACCATCAATTTCAGACTCATTATCTTTCCATTACCCCTGAGCTATAACTAAGATATTTTTTAAGTTCATACTGGGTCAAAACTATTAATGTTAGTTACCTCTTTGAATTCTTTATTGTATAAACTAGTTTTAAAAGTTAATAACAAAGAGCCAGGCATGGTGGCACACACACCTGTAATTCCAGCGTTGGGGAAGCTAAGGCAGGAGGATCGCCCTGAGTTCCAGGCTAGCCTGGGCTACATACCGAGTTCTAGGCCATCCTGGACTACACAGTGAAAGTAATATGTAAGTAATTTAATATGTATCTAATTAATAAAATCATTTATACACTTTTCCACCCTTTGAGATAGGGTTTCATTATGTTACCTAGGCAGACCTCAAACTAGCTCACATGATTATCCTGCCTTACCTCAGCCTCAGGAATAGAGGGGACTACAGTTGCACACCATCATGCCTGGCAGTTTATGGCCATTTCAAAAAGTATGATGTCTGTGAAAACAGGTAAACATACACCAGCGGCAGAAGACAATACAAAACAATCTTTTTTTTTTTTTTTGGTACTGGGGATCAAACTTGGGTCCTTGTGCTTTCGAGGCAGGTGGTGGAACCACTGAACTAAATCTCCAGCCCCAAAACAAAATCTTCATGTAGACTATCAATTACACTTACCATATGCCCAAAGAAGCAAATAAAAAGTGTTACTGTGTAAGAGTGACAGAAATGGGAGGTCTTGCATAGTGGCTGTAATCCCAGCACTTGGGAGGCTGAGGCAGGAGGATCACCAAAAGTTTGAGGCCAGCCTGGGCTTCATAGTGAGTTCAAGGCCAGCCTGAACTATGTAGTAAGATCCTGTCTCAAAAATAAAAACAAAAACAAAGAAATGTGAGGCCTTTTTTCCTTATCTAAGTTTCCATAATAACATTTTTCATTTTAAGAAGGAGTACATAGTTATATAAGAGCTCAAAACTCCCTTTCAGCATTCTATCTCTAAAGTAGCATTTAAAACCACTGGCTGCATTCATTAAGAAGTAGGCAGAGGAGCCGGGGATTTAGCTCAGTGGTTTCGCCGCCTGCTGTGCAAGCGCAAGGACCCAAGTTTGATCCCTGGTACCAAAAAAAAAAGAAACAGCCAGAGATCCCCGCTAGATCGCTGCTCCCATGTGTTCTCTGCCATTCTCCAGCCAAGGCGCCCACTTTAACCCCGACAGGCCGACAGTCGTCCCAGTACCCCCGGCCTCTTATGGACGAAAGCCGGTGACTGACTAGAAATCAGGCCTCACTGGAACCCTGAGCAGAGGTTGGACAACTGCTTCTCAGGAACTCAGGAAACTCATGTGTCAGAAAAGGTGACTCATAAATAAACCAAAAGAATACGGCTGCACAGATTTCAGAATTTGATCAGATAAAATAGTTTAGGGAATTCCTAGAAACCTACAATAAACTTATAGAAACCTGCTTTTTGGACTGTGTTACAGACTTCACAAGAGAAATAAAACCTGAAGAGATCACCTGTTCAGAACATTGCTTATAGAAATATTTAAAAATGACAAAAGAATATCCATGAGATTTCAGGAATACCATATTCAGCAGAACGAGGCCCTGGCAGCCAAAGCGGGACTTCTTGGCCAGCCTCGATAGAGAAGGCCCAATGGCTGAGAGCTCTGGGTGGAGGCTGCCATGGCTGTTGCACTGGGAAAGAGGACTCATCAGGTGGAATCCCTGGAAGTGGTGGGCACCACGTTGAACCATCTGTCATGACTATTTGGCAAATGGAAACCACTGGAAAAACAAAATTGCTGCTCACCAGGAATAATTAAACTAGAGGATCTTATTGTTCAGTGAAAATAATAAGGTGCAACATTTGTTGAGGCCTTAAGATTCAGTAGCTTGGTAACTTAATTAGAAAAATAAGCCACTGTTTCTTCAACTGTGACTGTTAATTTTAAAGCAAAATATGTGTTCAATCATGTAAGAGAAAAACATTACTGAAAGTGAAATAAATGGGAATATCACTGAAAAAAAAAAAAAGTTGCCAGAGGGCTAGGGATTTAGCTCAGTGGTGCCACACCTGCCTCGCAAGCACAAAGTCCTGAGTTCAATGCCCCATGTGAAAAAAAAAAAAGTAACCAGAAGATTTCTAAATTACCCTCAAAATCCTGATATTTCTGCCTCATATTGTGGTACATGTTAGTAATCCTAACCACTCAGGAGGCTGACATGGGAGGATCACAAGTTAGAGGTCAGCCTGGGCAATTCAGCAAGACCTTGTCTCAAAATGAAACTTTAAAAGATGGGCTGGAGGCCGAGTGTGGTAGCATATTCCTGTAATCCCAACACTCAGGTGGCTGAGGCAAGAAGATCACCAGGAGTGTGAGGTCAGCCTAGGATACAGTGAGTTTCAGGCCAGCCTGAACTACATAGCAAGGCCCTGTCTCGGAATTTAAAAAAAAAAAAAAAATCAGGACTGGGGGTAGAGAAGAGTGGGAAAGGGAATAAAAAAAAATTTAAGACACATTATGTACACATATCAACTCCCCACAATGAATATAATCATTACAGTGACAAAGGACTTGCCTAGTATGCATGAGGCCCTGGGTTCAATCTTCAACACCACAAATAAATAAATAGACTTTTAAAAAAAGGCTTAACTTTCTGATCATATATTGGCACTAATGTTCAGCTATTACATCAAAAATATATTTTTAAGGGCCAGGGATTTAGCTCAGTGGTGCCACCGCCTGCCTCACAAGTACAAGGTCCAGTTCGATCCCCGGTATCTTTTTTTTAAAGCTGAGAGGAAATGACAAAATAAGAACTCTCATCTGCCCATTTAAGTATGAAAGTGTTTTATATTTTGCTCTATGCCTCTTGTCTCCCAAATAAATGTTTGTCTGTTTTAATCCTTTAGGTCTAAAAGTATTTTTTTCTCTCTCCTCACTGGGCCCTCACTTGCTTTATAACCTATATAAAGTACTTCAACACATTTGGCTCACTTTCCCTTTCAGTATCACTTTGAAATTCCTGAATTAGGAGGTTAAAAGAGTAACTGGGGTAATTAACTCCCCAAACACAATTTTCTGCTTCAAAGGTTCTTCTGGATAAAAATCACCTAGAAGGGAAACTAACCACTCTGACTCACTTTAGAAACACACTATAGCAGCTCTTCCCCGAAGTGTTAGAAAGCTGGTGGGTGGTGTTATAAACTGGTATCATATTTCTGCCAAACAGTAAGACCCTTAACAATATCATACCTTTTTAAAATCTATTTGTCAGAGTGCTGCCCAAGAAAAAGACTCAAAAGAACAAAGCAAACTATACTATCCTCTCTCAGTATTTTCAGGATATAAAAAAACTCAACTAGTTCAAATTTCCATCTAATGCCCAAATCTTAACAAGAAGCTTACGGAAAAGTAAAAACAATTCAAATATCTAGGGACTAGGATGTTAGTAAGTAAACTATGCTGTATTAGTAAAACAGATGGGGACTGCAGATTCGTTCAGTGGTGGGAAGCTTGCCTAACATAAGCAAGGCCCTGGAGTTAATCCCTACCACCCAAGAAGAAAAAGAAGAGACAATAAAACAGCTATTTATGGCAATTACACAGACTAAACAAATAGAAAGGTATTCAAGAAACAAAGTTAAATCTAGGCCGACTAGGACGGTGAGGAAGAAGGGTCACAAGGAGGTAGGGCATATTTTTAGCATGCTTGAGGCCCTTGGTTCAATCTCTAGCACCACAAAAAAAATTTTTTAAATCACACCTATAATCCCAGCTACTTGGAAAGCTGAGGCAGGAGAATCACAAGTTCAAGACCAGCCTAACCACTTTAGTGAGACTGCCTCAAAATAAAAAATAAAAAGGGAGCCAAACAAAGTGGCTCACACCTGTAATTCCAGCAAGGCTGAAGCAGGAGGATTTCAAGTTCTAGCCTAGCCTGGGCAATTTAGAAATTTAATGATACTCTGTCTCCAAAACAAGGGGGCATGGGGCTGGCAACAGAGCTCAGTGCAAAGGTCTTAAATCCTGAGTTCAATCCCCAGTAACACAAACACATACATACACAAACACACACACAAACACTCTAAAAAAATAAATAAAAATAAAAAGGGACTGAGGAAGTAATTCAGTGGTAGAGCACCCCTGGATTCAATTCCCAGTACTGGGAAAATAAAAAAAAAAAGCAGGGCATGATAGCACACACGTGCAACCCTAGCACTCTGGGAGGCTGAGGCAAGAGGATCAAAAGCTCCTGGCAATTCAGGAAGACTCAGTCTCAAAATTTAAAAAGTAAATAAAAATAAGCCAGGCACGGAGGCACATGCCTGTAATCCCAGCACTCAGAAGGCTGAAGCAAGAAGGATCACTGAAAGTTTACGACTAGCCTGGGCTACAAAGCAAGACTATGTCTCAAAAAAACAAGAAAGAGACCAGGGATTTAGTTCAGTGGCACCATGCCTGCCTCGCAAGCACAAGGTCCTAAGTTCAATCCCCAGTACTGCCAAAAAACCAAAAAAACCCACCCAAATAAACAAATAAATAAACAAACCAAAAAGGCCTGGGATGTAGGTCAAGTACCAAGGGTTCAATCCCTAACACCACAAAAAAAGGATCAAACTTATGTACTTAAATATGTAAAAAGTTACATACTGTAATATCAAAGTTAGAGTAAATTATTTATATTATTTAGGAAGAGAAACCTCCCATAATATAAAATACATAGATACAAGATTATTCATTGCAACATCTCTGTAAATGCAGAATATCAGAAACAACCTAAATGCCAATACATGTGCTTGGTATCTTAGTGCATCCAAACAATGAGATACTATGTAACTATTAAAAAAAATGGAGATCTCTATAAACTGAAACAGTGATTTTCACAGTGTACAGTACTTGCTACAGATCATGTTAAGGAAGTGGTCTATCACTGAACTAGACCTCTAAGCCTCCAGGGTGTACTTTCAACTGAAAAAGAAAAGCCTGTAAAATTACCTATAGTACTCTACTTTCATATAGGAAAAGGGATATATATGAAAATGTGTACGTATCTACTCTTTATAGAAAAAAATAGATGGAGGGGCCAAGGATTGAGCTCAGTGGTGCTGCCAACTGCCTCACAAGCACAAGGTCCTGAGTTCAATTCCCAGTACCAAAAAAAAAAAAAGATGAGAAGCAAGAAATTAAAGAGACTGGTTACAGGTATAGGAGGAAAGAAGAGACAAAACAGAAGCTGTGTAGCAGAGACGGAGGGATGGAAGGCAGCAATACTTTTCTGAGTATATCTTTTCTTTATGACTCTGAATCTCAATACCAAAGTAATGTTTCACACATTCACAAAATAAACAAAACCCAAAGTGGAGGAATGGGGTTAGATACTATATACTGAAATTATTTCATATGTATACTAGAATTAAGTAAACAGACTGACAGCTAGGTTTCCCAATGTTGGAGTAGAAGTTAAAAGTAGCTGGCATAGCGGCACATGCCTATAATCCCAGCACTCTGGGAGGGTGAGGCAGGAGGATCCCAAATTCAAGCCCAGCCTAGGCAATTTAGTGATTTTACCATGCCTCAAAATAAAAAAATGGCACTGCCGGGTGGGCTGAGGAAGTAGTCCGTTAGGCGGCTCCTTCTGCAGCCCTTTGGCCACACCTGTGCTGCATTCGCCAACCAGAAGCGCCTCCCACAGGGACTGGATATCAATGCAAGCCTGAAAATAAAGTAATTTCTTCCTCCTGAGTCATGGCATATCAGTTATACAGAAATATCACCTTGGGAAACAGTCTTCAGGAAAGCCTAAATGAGTTCAACCAGTCTCAGATCACCCCCAACTTGCTCTCCAAATTCTACTTCAGTTTGATAGGGCTATAAATTCAGCATTGGCTCAGAGGGTCAGGAACAGAGTCAATTTCAGGCACAGGAAGATAATCTTTATATGTTTTAACTAGAAACAGAGCAGAGAGCAAGCTCATGAGGCATAATTTGATTTTTTGGAAACCAGGCTTCAACAATAGTAATAAAAATAACGAGTCTTAACTGCACAGATATTTTGGTCACTATTATAATCTCCAGGGGCAAAAAAAAGCCAGCACCATATGGTAACATAAAGGGCTCTCTAAATACATAGATTCTGCGATAATGTATGGACTTTTGTATTGAACGATGTTGAATTCAGAGAAGTAACAGAACTTATTAAAGTGGATAAAGTGAAAATTGTAGTGTGCAATAGTAAAAATACTGGCTCCAATACTACAGAATGAATAGAAAAAAATGGCTTTTTGATGACATCTGTTATTATTCATCGCTTTTTGAAGAGAAGCACAGAAGAGACTTTTTAAAAATTTATTCTAGCATTGCAGAAATGACTACACTGTTATACTATCAGAGAATTCTGGCAGAAAAATGCTTATAACTATCCTCTTACATTACCTTTATTACAAAGCATGAAGAAATATAACTTTTTTCTTAATGACAAATAAAAGTTGTCACCCTCCTGAGAACACTCTTTAATAAACTTATTTTAAACCTCAAAAAAATTTTTAAAAATTAAAAAATGGGGTTCCGGTGCCTGCCTCTCAAGCGCAAGGTCCCAAGTTCGATCCCCGGGCACAAAAAAAACAACAAAAAAAAATGGGCTGGGGATATAGCTCAGTGCAAAGCCCCTGGGTTCAGTCCCAGTACCTCAATAAAAATATTTTAACTGGATGTGGTGGCGCATGCCTGTAATCCCCGCACTCAGAAGGGTGAAGCAGGAGGATCACGATGAGTTCAAGGCCAGCCTGCGCTACAAAGTGAGACCCTGTCTCAAAAAATATACCTAGGGAGGGCCAGGGATTTAGCTCAGTGGTTCTGCCACCTGCCTTGAAAGTGCAAGGTCCCGAGCTCAATCCCCGGTACACCCCCCCCAAAAAATATAGATAGATAGATATAGATACAATTTTTTTTTAATTTTTTAAAAGGCCAGAACAGGAAAGAAACATACTAAATGTTAACAGTGGTTATCCTTTACATAAAAGATTACAGGTGGTTTTTACACTTCTTTCTTTTCAGTTTTTTAAATATCCTACTTTGTGGTATTTTCATAATCATAAAACAGGCTTCTAATACTAATATTTGACTATATTGTTCCTCCTTGACCCTCATACCAACCCTTATCATCCTCAATATCTATGCTTAAAATACAAGTCAACCACTTTAGTTTTGTAAACTAACTCAATGCTATTCCATCTCAAAGAAAATTTAGAATTATTTTCAATTCCATTACATACTTTTATAGAAGTTCTGAATGCTAAAAGTGAGTTGTGATGTCATCCACAATAGCCCTAAAACTGATTTTTAAACTGATCCCCAGACTCCAACTTACTCATACAGTAAGTACTTAGCCCTTCATTTACAGACTGCCCTCTATCTTCCAAGCACTATTCTAGGTGCTGGCAAGTCCATAGTGAACAAAATAAGACAAAAATCTCTGCCTCAGGTGGCACATACCTATAATCCCAGCACTTGGAGGCTGAGGCAGGAAGATCTTCATGAGTTCCAGGCCAGCCTGGGCTACATAGTGAGTTCTAGGCCAGGCTATAGTGAGACTCTGTCTCAAAAAAACAAACTGCCATCTTAAGCTTACATTCTACTGACAAAATTCAATATCTCACTAAAAGTCAAGCTGCACATACTGGTCTTGAAAAATTACAAAACTACTATTTAATAAAGGTCATAAAAACTGATGAATTTCAAATGTACTTAAAATAGCTTAAACTATCTCAAATTTCAGCTGAGCTACAGAAGAGTGAGAAACTCCTTCTAGATGGCAGCAAGCCAAGGAACTCAAAGCCATTTGAGAATTCAGAAGCAGCTTGGGATCCTGCAATATTTCATCCACATAAATCTCAGCCGCAGTTTATCCATTGCTTTAAGTCATATGCCTGACTACTAATGAGAAATAGTTTCCTATTATACTAGTTCAAAGTATTATTATTGCTAAAGTAAAAATAGATTGTGTCTCATCACAGAACTCTATTCCAGAACTTATTTTCCCTCATAATAAACTATACCATCACCCACAGTAAGCCAGCCACTAACCATGGAAACCTTTTTTTATGATTCCATATCCAACAACCAACAATACAGTCTTCACAGCTAGTGATGAGAAGCATTTCAGTTTCAGACTCTGGCTATAAAACTAGTGATAAACCAAGAATAGAGACTTCTCTAAGGAGCAAGTGATCTTATCTCTGATTCATATTAGCATGCATCTGATATCAAAAAGCTGCTCTAGAAATGTCACTTTCCATCAAGATACCATTAATTGGACCCCTATAAATCCATCCTATATTTGCAAGAACAAAATAAACCTTAAAGCATAATCTCCAGAATCATAAGCCATAATTTAAGAAAATCACTGAATAAATTAGTCTGGACCCTTTAAGGAAGGGAAAACTGACACCCAAATTACGTAATGTGACTAGCTCCATATAACATATCCCATCACTGGGGAAAATAAAATTGCAAATGGAAGAGCCAAGCCAGGTGTGGTGGCACACACCTGTAATCCCAGCATTCTGGGAGGCTGAGACAGTAAGGAGAATCACAAATTCAAGCCCAGCCTGGGCAATTTAGTGTCTTAGGGAGATCCTGTAAAAATAAAAAGGGCTGGAGATGAAGCTCAGTGCAAAGGCCCTGGGTTCAATTGTCAATACCTCTAATAATAATAAAACAAAGTGAAAGAGGCAAATTCATGATTTTTTTCACTCCAAGTCAGGGACACTTCCGAATAAACCAAGCTAAATCTTTTATTTCAAGGTTAGCAGATACTATTTCAAAGCCAAAGTTTAGCATCAAAAGGGCAGGGTATTACGAAATGAATGGGAAGGAGACCAGGAGGGATCAGTTACACTTCTCCTCATACACTAATTCCTCAGATTATCAGACATAAAACACTTGGAATCGACAGCAATAGGCCACTTCCCATGGTACCTCCTCTAGCTTCACTGCTCCTACCAAAAAAAAAAAATTGAAACATGACTGAAATCCATTTATTAAAATGGAAGATTAATGGAACTGGAAAAGTCAGGTGGCAGAGAAGCTATGTAAACCTGGGTTAATTCTTACTTATGCTTCTAATTTAGCTCAGATGTCAACTTCTTCCAGGAAGCCCTAATTCCTCCTCCTCAGACCAGACTCATGGAACATAGTTATCACTGTTACTTGTCTCACAGTATTCTGTTGGTTTACCTAGCTAGACCAAGTTCTTTGAGGGCAAAGATTCTATCTTAGCTTTTCCACCCTAGACTTGCACACAGTAGATGCTAAATGAACAAATGAAGTCATAAACTTATCACTTATACTGACACCTGATACAAATGGCTTAAATGTGGCAAACTTCTCCATTATGATGTAAAACACATGGGTTTCAAACACTGCCTAGAAAATGGAGCCAGGGCCAGGGATTTAGCTCAGGGGCACCGCGTGTGCCTCACAAGCACAAGGTCGTGAGTTCGATCCCTGGTCCAAAAAAAAAAAAAAATGGAGCCAGGCATGGAAGCCTACACCTGTAATCCCAGCACAGGGTGGGTGGTGCTGAGGCAGGAGGATTCCAGGCCAGACTAGGCTACATAGTTAGCCAGAACTACATAGTAAGATGCCCATCTCAAAAAAATCCAAGAATCAAAACAAACAAAAACCACTTCTTAAAAAAATCATATCAGAACTCCAAAAGCAACAGCAGTACTCAGGGGCTTTAAACTCACAGTTCAACAAAAATATCTCACTCTGAAACCTGTAAACCTGGGGCGGGAGTGGCAGCAGCTGAGCTCTAAGGCTTCTGGGTAACTTTCTCCTTCATTGAATCTCTATTGTGCATCTGTCTCCCTCTCTCCTTCCTACAGGAGGATCTACATTCAATATTTGATACTTTCTTGATTGTGGGGCTTGGGAAACAGAGACTGTGGGCCACAGTAACAGCTACTGAACTCCAGTTGCCAGGTATAAAGGTATTGCTGGAGGCCTCACTGATTTCTGAACAAGCAGAAACAAGCACTGAATCAAATGTGGAGGGCCTATACTTTAAAGGCTCTGTGAGGTGAAGATAACCTACTTGTCTAGCATTATGTGGCTATGAACTAATTAAAATGTACAATATTGGGGCCGGGGATTTAGCTCAGTGGTTCCGCCACCTGCCTTGCAAGCGCAAGGTCCCAAGTTCAATTCCAGGTACCAAAAAAAAAAAAAAGTACAATATCACCGTGTTCTAGGTCACTCTTCAGGGCTGCTTTTCTATACAAAGAACTTCCCCTGGCTCTCAAATATAGGAAAGTATTCTTCCTCCCATTCCTACATGCAGGCTGAAGGAGTCCAGCATAGTAAAAAGGGTGTGTGCCCATGGGCTTAGAGTCAGTCATAGCAGCCTGAATCTTAGATCACCTTTTACTTGGTAGATAACCTTGGAAACATTACTAACTACGCTGCATTTGAGTTTCCTCATCTGTAAAACAGATTTAATACCTACTTTATTAGAATTCAATAAAATCACGCATGTATGGCTCCCAGAAGAATATGCACTTAATAAACGAATAGCATTATATTAGTATTTATGGGCTGGGGATGTAGCTCAGGGGCACCAGGTCTGCCTGGCAAGCACAAGGTCCTGAGTTTTATTCCCTGTACCAAAAAAGAAAAAAGAAAAAAAAATTTAAATCTCTGGTGGAAAGGCAAAAAAGACAGCAAACATTACTGGCTTCAGCCTACAAAACTAAAAATCAACATATATATATATATATATATATATATATATATATATATATATATATGGACATGGGTCTTTTCTGGCTGACATTAGACTTTACCTAATTAGTTCTTGCAAAAACCCTCTGTCTGATTTTCTTACCAACGTGGCTGCCCCCAAACTGTAACTAGACTCCCCAGAAGTGTCAGCAGCCTTGAGAGAAATTACACCCTGAAGTCTTTCCATATAAATTGAGAGAACACTGTGTATTCATAACAGACTATAAAATTGTTCTAAGTGAGAACTATTTGGGCACCTGAATTTAAACTCATTTGTCTTGAATTTTCTGAAGAATGAATGGAGTGGCTTCAATCTAAAGGAGACCCAACAACCTCCTGAAAAATATAAGCAAGATTTTCTATATATGAATAGTTTTCTGTAGACAGGGTCTATGTAGTCTTCATCAAAATGTCAAAGCTATTTGTTTCCTAGAAAAAGGTTAAGAGTCACTGTTAAGATTTTCAATAGACCCTCTCTCCACCTCCTAACAGGAAAGTTGAAACAAGCAGATCTCAACACAACTGTCTTCTTTGAGGTCAAAGAGGCCATTTCTACTTAAAGGTCCTGTCACAAAAAACTACTTGGTAGGTTCGTTTCCTTTCAAATCTGTTGTTGCTAACATTTCTTATTTTGACTTTTCACTTGAACATTAATTTCAAATGAAAAACATCTTGCCATGAGAACTGCCTTCTAGTATCTTCACGAACTTAAAATACTGTCTGAGCTTATTAATTTGATGCAAACAACTGTGCCTGCATATTTTGAGGAAACAGATGTCTATTAAAGCCATGAAAAGAGCAAGCAACTCCAGCTCTGCTTCAACGTGATGCTTCAATGTTACCAATTTACCCCATGATGACCACTTGCATCACATACAAATTCTCACATTTTCTCAAGTGAGAAAAGCAGAGCCACTCTATTTCAACCCATTTTAAACCAATTCCCTTTACCAGTTAATCCAGTGTGTTCTGATAAAATCTGTAACACAACCTTCATTTACTATTTATGTAATAAGTATTTATATTTTTATTGCAACCTTTCAGTACGGAAGGCAAAGAAAGAGAAAGTAACAACAGTTGTAGAATATATATTCAATGGACAGGCAAATTTTTTAAGTCACAAAAAACTAATCTCACTACAGATAAATTTAAAATGATCGCCAATGGAAATATCTTAAATTTACTTTTGTTTTTTTTGTACCAGAGATCTAACTCGGGACCTCGTGCTTGCCAGGCAAGGGCTATGCTGCTGAGCTTAATCCCCCTCCCAATTTAAGTCATCTTAACAATAGCCTCTTTTACTCAAAAGAAAATTAACTTGTAGCACTAGTAGCTACTTTTATGTTGCAAGCAACTCTGAGCTTTTAGAAGTCCTTTCTTTCCAAAATGAGCTAAGAAAATACATTTAAAACACTGAAGCAAAAAACCAAAAACAAAAAAACCCACTCAAGTCACAGTTCTCTGTGTCCAAGTAAGCCACAAAATACACCCAGTACTAACATATTCAGCCCTGTGGTCTCTCTGATTATTGTGAATATCAAAAACACATACTATGAGCTTCCTTTCATTTGTTTAATTGTCAAAACAGCTCAAAGACACACCTATCCAAGTATAGGACAATTAAGGGAAAAAAATTAAAATTAGAAAAGAATTAAAATTACTTACAAAGTAATAAGATAGGTATTTTTAAGACATCTAGCTCTGAACTCTACCTTAAAGTAGGCAAACCAGTCAATCTTCTCCCTCTCAGTAAAGCAACCAGGGATATTGATCAAAACTAACCAGGTTTTCCATAAGCAACACTAACCATTCTCCTGGGTGAACAATTCTTAAGCAGAACCGTGCAGGTTAAAAACATTATGAAATCAGCACACACATCACACTGGAATGGAATTTATCTTTCCTCTGTGCCACACTGCCCAGATTGAAAACTGTGTGTTAACAACACATAAGGAACACAGAAAATGACACTTGACAGAAACCAAATTTTGACCTGAAATGACTCTAGAAAAGCGATGCCTTTCCCTTCTCAAAGTAATCGATACAGACAAGAAACTACAGACTGTGAAATTATCTGTGCCCCTTGCAGCAGTTACTTATTTGCTCAAACACCTCATCTCTAAAAGTCAAATGCAGGATGACACAAATACAAAACACAACACACCTAAAGTTCAATAATTATTTATTGATTTACAATAACAAGGGACACGGGGAGGAGGGATGCATGATGAAATGTTATTCTCAGGTAGGTAATACCTTTCTAAACCTCCGTGGAATTCATGAATTCAGCCGTTTACCTACACTGGCTAGTTTTTTACTAAAATACTTCCTCACCAAGACTTTTCAATAAAAGCTGTCCAAAATTCTACAACCAGACAAATACCATGAATTGGACACAATGAATACTAGACTTTCTTCCAGCTCAGGTACTCTCTACATATTAGGCCTATGGAAGGGCAAACTAAGGCCCTTTAAAAATATCTGGCATAATCCAAGCCTTCCAAGAAGTAGGACTTTTAGGGGTGATGGGTAATGTCAGTTAACTTCCTCTTCCTTTAAAAAGGTCAGACAAGGAAGAGTCCATGTAACATTTCCTTCTCAGATCGCGTTCCACCACAAACCACATCACAACTCCCCTAATCGCTAAAACATTAGCCAGAGGGAATGCTTTTTGTACACTTTCACCAAAGACTTAAAATCCAACTTACCTCGGGAACGAGCTGACTAGTTTTAAACAGTAAATTTACCAGTGAAGTTTATTATGTGTGCTAATGATAATCAGGGAAGCCCACCAAGCCCCGCCGCTGCAGGGGGAGCTTAAGGGGATGAGGAGTAGGAAGGTGTAAGCCTCACAACAATTAGAGAAAAGCCTTTCCAACAGGGTTGGTCCCAGGGACAGCAAATCCTGCCCAATAATGGGGATGGGGTTAGGGAAAAAGAGAAGGGTCTCTAGATCTCAAAGGGAAGGGCTACGGAAAAGAAGCAAGGCCCGGTGGGGCCAGTTTTCCTGGTGCTGCAGAGGGTCGCCAGGTCCCCCGCAGGGCTGCTGGGGCACCCTAAAAGCTCGGCCAAGCCCGAAGCGGGGGCCTGAGCAGCAGCCTCTCTTCTGCTGGGCTGCAGAGGCCAGCAGAAACGTCACCCCTGGACTGCGGGGTCCCCCAGGGCTGCGGCGACAAGAACCCAAAGGCCTATATATAGGAAGGTGAAAAGGATACTGTTGGGGAGCCTGGGTCTGGAGGGTCCTGATGTTCGGGTGAGGAGTGACCGTGACCACCGCCGCCGCCGCCGCCGCCGCCGCCGCCGCCGCCGCCGCCGCCGCCGCCGGGTGAGGAGGCGGGACCGCTGCCGCCGCTGCCGCCGCTCCGGTGCCGGGTCCGGTTCCTGCTGCAGCCGCTGAGCCTGATTTCAGAGCCGGTTTCTGCGGTAAACTCATGGCAAAGCGAAGCCACCAACCCCCCCAGAGCGGGACCGGGCGCGCCGGGGTGCAAGGGCCGGGGGTAGCGGGGGGGGCGGGGTGGGGGCAGACCCGGGGAGGCGGCGGGAGCGGGGGGCCGGGGGGAGGCTGGGAGGAGGAGGGGGCCGGGGCCGGTCACACACGCCCGCCGCCGCCGCCGCCACCGGCAGCAGCAGCCGCCCCGCGGGCCAGCACCACCGGCTGCCGGTCTCCGTGACAACGCGACCCCGGGGGGGGGGCCGGACCCGGCGGGGGCAGAAGGCGGAGAGACCGGACCTTTCACGGCAATATCCTCATGGGCCGGCGGCGGGGGTTCTTTATCCCCCTCCCCGGGGGAAGCGGCGCCCTTCTCAGTAGTGGGGCTCAGACGATGCCGGCGGATTTTCTTCACTCAACGAGCAGAGCATCCAACATGGCGCTGCGGCCGCCTCCAGCAGTCCAGCAGGACGGCCGCTCGGAAAACTTCGGTCCTTTCCGGAATAGCTCGGCAGACCGAGGGTGGGAAGCCCCTTCGGCTCTTTTCGGAGCTGGCCAGCGTTCGGAATTTTTCGGAAGCTCTCGGACGTGTCTTCGGCAGCAGTTCGGGGAACGCTGTGGGGCTGGTTTGGTTCCTGGGGAGAGGTCGGCGAAGGGTCTTCTCAGGATCGTCTCGGCGAGTGTGGGGCGGAGGGAGAGATCAAAGGCGAGGTCTGGCCAGCAAGAGCCCTCCCCTCCGGCCCAGCCTGGAGGAACAATGGCAACGGCCCGGAGCCTGAGGTCCACAGAGCCCTGCCCGCAGGGGCAGCGAGGCGAGAAACCCCGGTTCCTGTGAAAGGAACCGCTGAACCAGAGCGAAGCTGGGGAGAGGAACCTCCCGCCCCAGACGCGTTAGCACAATCCCACTCGGCAGCCCTTGACACAGTTCACACCTATTATGTTGACACGCCCTCCATCTGAGAGATAAACAGAATGAATGGCCCCATGTTCCAAAGGAGACCTAGAGAGGAAAATGACTGGTCCAATGTCATCTAGCCGGGAAGGGACAGAACCAAGCCAGGATCTGAATTCTACCTTCATCAGGAAGAAAGTTGCCGACTCCCAAGTTGCCTGGGGACATGATCTGACGATCTTGTCTAATCTCCAGCCTTGACCGAGGGCTCTGTGAATCAATTTTTCCCAAGGCCAAGGCCTACCCAGGAGGGAGCACCCTTTAGCCGGCAGCCAGTGGTCGGTTCCCAACGTCCTATGCTGAGGTAACACCTGTTGATAAAGTCCTTTTTCCCCAGGTGGGCCTGCCGAGATCGCTGCCACTGGCTCACCCCAATGCCAGGGGTTCCCTAGTCCAAGCACACAGCATTGAATGAAAAGGAGTCACAGGCAGCACGGAGCAATCCAGGGTAAAGTGGCTACCACGCATGGCCACCAAGTGCTTCACCTTCATTAGTTTATGCAGTTCTGTGAAATAAGTAGTAACCATTATACGGATGAAGAAACTGAGGCCAAGGGAGGCTCAATATCATTGTCCAACAGAAAAGCTGGGGAAAAAATATACAAAATTGAAAAGAAGCCAGGTGTAGTAGCATAGGCCTGTAATCCCACTACTCTGGGAGGCTGAGGCGGGAGGATTCCAAAGAAGTCCTGCCTGGGCAATTAAAAATAAATAAGTGAATGGACTGAGGAAGAAGGAAGCAGCTCAGTGTGAAGAAGGCCTTGGCTTCACTCCCCAGTGTGGGGGGGGGGGGCGGGTTCTGCCTTGCACAGCCTACCCCTACCATGTAGTCATCTCTTCCTCCTCTTCCTCCTCTTCCTCTTCATCCTTCTTCTAAAAAAGGCTTTGCGTGTTGTGCATGCTTAATTCATGACAACCCCTGAGAGCCCCATATGCTTCCTCTAGGATAAAAGAGCCACTGGAAGACCCACAGCCTCTGGCTGACTCGGGCTCCAGTTCCTGGCTTTGAAAAGAAAGCCTCATCTCCACTCTCCAAACTGGAATCCACAAACTGAAACCCTAAACTCTTTGGATTTGTAACACCTGGTTACTTAGGAAAGGATTTTTGCTTCTCTCTAGGCATGATTGGCTCCAGGAAAAATTCCCAAATGGTCCTTCAGTTCCCCAGATTCTCATTTCTTGTTCAGAGGTTTCAGGCCTCTTTATCCTAATCAAAACCTGTTTCCAGCCAAAGGTTTGACTTCTCATTTACACTAGGGTGATAACAGACTGATACTTGCTTAATTGTTATTCTTTTCCAGAGTTAGTTTCATTTTCTAACCTAATAATAGCTACCAGCATCATTCAATTAGTGTGTGCCTGGTCTTTGGTAAGCACTTTATGAACATTATCTCTTTTGAAATGGATAGACTTGGGGCAGAATAATGTGAAAGTTCCTGATGTGATTCTGACCTCAGGCAATCAAGGCGGGGGGCATGCTTGCAGAGAGCAAAGGCAAAAAGGTGCAGCTCTCTCCTTTCATCTAAGAGAATGGCCCCGTTAAACACTTCCCCTTCCCCCCTGCACACAGCAGCTGATATTTATTGAGCACCTACTGTGTGCCCACATACAACTTTACTAAACATTTTGCTTAGATTAACCCAGCCCCCGAACACTTCTGTAAGGTAAATATTTCATACCTCATTTGCCAGCAAAGAAACTGAGGTGCAAAGATGTGAGAAAAAGACAACTCGTGTAACTCCTAAGTGGAAGTACTGGGGTCCAAACCCAAGGCATCCAACTCCAGGTCTGATTTGCCATTGCCTTCCACATAGCAGGCTCCTCATTACATCCAGAGTCACTGTCAAGAAGAAAAGCTGATGTTGTCAGCTTAACTTGCCTGTTAAGAACGCTCCATGGCTTTCCCATTGCCAGCAGGATCTAGTCAAAATCCAAGGTCCTTCAGGGGCTCCACTCCATTTCCAACCTGCCAATTCCACCTCGCATCCAGAATCCTGGCCACCTTGTTCTATTTCCACATGGCTACCATCCTCACTCCAGGACCTGTGTGCTGGAAGCTCCTATTACCAACACCCCCAAACTCTTCTTTCTCCTCTTAGCCAGTTAGTTGGCTGATTCTTCCTTCAAGGACTGGCTCAGGCATCAGCTCACTCCCCAGGCTGAGCTAGGGTACCTTGTAAGTGGAAGCTTTCCCAGCGCTCAGGACACAAGGCCAACCTGGGCTACGAAAGTGAAACCCTCTCTCAAAAAACAAAACAAAAAAAGTGAAGGCTTAGCCTAAGTTTTCTCATCTGTAAAATGGGCTCTACTTTCTAGAGTTACCATGAGAAGTAAAACAATTACAAAGCAGGGCAAGGGTTTGGCTCAGTGGTTCCGCCGCCTGCCTTGCAAGCGCAGAGTCCTGAGTTTGATCCCAAGTACCAAAAAAAAAAAAAAAAAGCAGCCTAGTCCCTGGCACATAATTTTTTTTCAGTATCAGAGATTATACCCAGGGCTTTCACATGCTAGGCAAGTGCTAAGATACTAAGCTGTATCCCCAGCCCTTTTTACTTTTTCTTAATGGTACAGGGGATCAAACACTGGTCCTTGCGCTTGCACAGCAGGCGGTGAAATCACTGAGCTAAATCCCCGGCCCTCCCCAGTCCTTTTTAAAATTTTTATTCTGAAATAGACTCTCTCAAAGCTGGCCTCAAATTTTCGATCCTCTTGCCTCAGTCTCCTGAGTAGCTGGGATTACTGGCATGTGCCATCACATTGGGTTTATAGTAATTTTATATAATTTTGCCCGTTATTCATTTATACAGAGACATTTCTTAGTCATTCAAAATATCTCATATATCTAGCACTCCATAAATAGGATATGAATTTTGCCAAAGGACTAAATGAATAGTCATGAATTGCCAGAGGATTTGGTGTTATGCTGGAGAAGTCTGGGCTATGATTCTTACTGCATAGGGAGAAAGAAGGGCCAGTGTCCTGGAGCAGGCAGTTCCCATCCAGAAAGGGGCATTGGATCTCTGAAAAGCCATCTCCCCTTGCCAGACACAGCCCCCGGCAAAGACCTACATCCCAATGCCCATATTAGGAAAATAGAACTCAGTTAAATAACCTAATGCAGAACCTCAAGCTCCTAGAAAAAGAAGAGCATAACAAACCTAAAGCTCTTTCAAGAAAGGAAATTATAAAGATCCAAGCAGAAATCAATGCAATGGAGACTAAGAGAATGATACAAAAAATTAGTGAATCAAAGAGTTGGTTTTCCAAAAGAATAAATAAAATCGATAAACCTTTAGCCAACCTTATCCAAAAAAAGGAAAGAAAAGGCTCAAATCCATGCAATTAAGAACAAAAAAGGTGAAGTCACAACAGATCCAGCAGAAATCCAGAGGATCATCAATACCTACTTCAAGAACCTGTACTCTAATAAAATGGAAAACACAGAAGAAATGGACAGATTCCTAGATACATACGAATTGCCAAAGTTAAATGAAGAAGATACAGAAATTCTAAACACCCCAATTACAATGAGTGAAATTGAAAATGTAAAAAAAAATTTACCAACAAAGAAAAGCCCAGGTCCTGATGGCTTCACTGCTGAATTCTACAAGACATTTAAAGAACTATTGCCATTACTCTTTAAACTCATCAAGGAAATTGAAAGGGAAGCAAGGCTTCCAAATTCATTCCTGGAAGCAAGTGTGACTTTGATTCCAAAACCAGGGAAAGACCCAACCCCAAAAGAGAACTACAGGCCAATCTCCCTAATGAACATAGATGCAAAAATCCTCAACAAGATACTGGCAAACAGAATACAGAGTGTCATCAAGAAGATCATACACCATGACCAAGTTGGATTTATCCCAGGGATTCAAGGATGGTTCAACATTCGTAAATCAATAAATGTAATACACTATATTAATAGAGTCAAGGACAAAAACCATATGATCATCTCAATAGATGCAGAAAAGGCATTTGACAAAATCCAACACCCACTCATGATAAAAACGCTACAGAAAATTGGAATAGAAGGTCTTTATCTCAACCTGACTAAGGCTATTTATGAAAAACCAACAGCCAATGTCATACTAAGTGGTCAAAACCTGAAAAATTTCACACTAAAATCAGGAACAAGACAAGGATGCCCACTATCACCACTTTGGTTCAATATTGTTCTGGAAACATTAGCCACAGCAATTAGAAAAGAGAAAGAAATAAAAGGAATAAAGATAGGAAAGGAAGAAGTTAAACTATCATTATTTGCTGATGATATGATACTTTACATAGAAAACCCAAAAAACTCAGTCAAAAGTCTTCTAGACCTAATTGACAGATTCAGTAGAGTAGCTGGATATAAGGTCAACACTCAAAAAACAATAGCCTTCTTATACACAAATAGCAGACTCATTGAGAGAGAAATTCGGGAAACAATTCCTTTTACAATAGCATCCAAAAAAATGAAATATCTAGGAATCAACCTAACAAAGGAAGCAAAAGACCTCTACACTGAAAACTACAGCACTCTGAAAAAGGAGATTGAGGAGGATGTAAGAAAATGGAAAGACATCCCTTGTTCCTGGGTAGGAAGAACCAATATAGTGAAAATGGCCATACTTCCAAAACTACTATATAGATTTAATGCAATTCCAATTGAAATTCCAACAATATATTTCACAGAACTAGAGAAAACAGTCCAAAAATTCATTTGGAATCAGAAGAGACCTAGACTAGCAAAAGCAATTCTGGGCAACAGAGACATGGCTGGGAGTATCACAATCCCCAACTTGAAATTGTACTACAAAGCTACTGTGATATAAATAGCATGGTACTGGCAAAAAAACAGACCCGAGGATCAGTGGAATAGATTAGAAGATGCAGAAACAACTCCAGACATAATCAGCCACCTCATCTTTGACAAAGGAGCCAACCACCTTCATTGGAGGAAAGATAGCCTATTTAATAAATGGTGTTGGAAAAACTAGATTTCAACCTGCCAAAGATTAAAACTAGACCCATACCTATCACCATGCACTAAACTAAGATCAAAGTGGATTAAAGATCTAAATATTAAGACAGAAACACTAAACTTGTTGGAAGATAAGTTAGGTAGAACTCTTGAAGACACTGGCATTGGAAAAGACTTTATGAACAAAACCTCAGTAGCACGGGAACTAGCAGAAAGAATCAACAACTGGGATTTCATCTTATTGAAAATCTTCTGCACTGCAAGAGAAACCACCAACAAAGCTAAGAGACAACCTACAATGTGGGAAAAAGTTTTTAGCAGCTGTACCTCAAAGGACTACTATCTAGAATATATGAAGAACTGAAAAAAATCAGACCCCCCAAATTCAAAGACCCAATTCAAAAATGGGCATCTGAAATGAACAGACATTCCTCAGACAAAGAAGTAAAAGCAGCAAATAAATATATGAAAAAATGTTCAACATCACTGGTTATTCGAGAGATGCAGATGAAAACAACACTGAGATTCCACCTCACCCCAGAAAGAATGGCTGCTATCAAGAAATCAACCAATAACAAATGCTGTCGGGGGTGTGGGGAGAAAGGAACCCTTCTCCAGATTATTGGTGAGAAGGCAGACTGGTGCGACCACTATGGAAATCAGTATGGAGATACCTCAAAGAACTAGGGCTAGAGGTCCCATTTGACCCAGCTATTCCCCTGCTGGGTATCTTCCCCAAAGAAATAAAAGAATCATACCACAGTGATGTATGTGCACCCATGTTTATAGCGGCACAATTTGTAATAGCAAAAGCTTGGAAACAGCCCAAGTGCCCATCAACTGGAAAATGGATAAAGAAGATGTGGATTTTTTTATGAAATGGAGTACTGGGCCGGGGATTTAGCTTAGTGGTTTCGCTGCCAGCTGCACAAGTGGAAGGACCCGAGTTCTATCCCCAGTACCAAAAATTAAAATAAAATAAAGTAAAATAAAATAAAATTTAAAATAAAATAAAATGGAGTACTACTCAGCCATAAAGAACGAGAAACTAGAGACATTTATAGCTAAATGGATGCATAGTGAGGCCAAACTCTTAAGTGAAATAAATAGGACACAAGTGTAAATACTGAATAGTTTTTCTCTAGTGTGAGAAACAAAGTGTAAATAAGGATTAAAATGATTAAAATGAATAATTCATAATTTGAAATAGGAAAAGGTCCAAAGGTGTAGGGGTGGTGGGAGAGAAAGGGGAAAGGAAAGAAGGGAAAAGAAAAATTATGAGAAAAGAAAAAGAAATGGAAACGAAATCTATGTAAATAGGGAAGGGTGGAGGGGGTGGAGGGGGTGAAGGGCGCACAGGGAATGGGGAAAAAATAAGAACTAAGATACATCATGTACAGGTACAAGCGCCCAATGATAAATGTAAACGTATTGTATACCTAAATAGTACCAATAAAAGAATTTAAGGAAAAAAAAAAAAGAAAGATCTACATCCCCAAAGTGCCAGAAGGCAGATGAAAGCTCAGCAGGTACATTTCAGCACGGGTGAGTGATCCTATGTTGCTTATCCGTGAGCTTCTGCAGGGGTCTGCTGTACTTCTCTGAGTGAATTTTGGGGATTGTGTTCAGAGGGCCCCTTGATTTCTTGGGGGGGTTTTTTGTGGGGGGGGGTGTTGTACTGGCAACTGAACTCAGGTCCTTGTGCTTTCGGGGTAGGCAGTTGATTTCTTAATTGAAGTGAGACTTGGTTATAGCACCCTGCTGACATTGTCTGTGAACCAAGGACTGGTAACCTGAACTTTTCAGTCCTTATGGTTAAAGTTCATCCAAAACAAAAATAAGCCAGGCCTCAACAGAGCCAGCCTCGGCAACTTAGCCAGATCCTGCCTCACAAAATCAAAAGGACTGGAGATGTAGCTCAGTGATCAAGCGTTTCTAGGTTTGATCCCCAGCATTAAAGAAAAAAACTTCCAAAACTATTATGGCAAGCTGGAATTCTCTGATTCCTTCATTTTTCTTCCCGGGGTGGGGGTGGAGGGTGACTGGCCTTTTAGTATAAAAGCCAGCCTCATTATGCCAAGAAAAGTCATGTTTATTAGCCACAGAGGGATTTGTATATCATTA
Organism: Heterocephalus glaber; assembly: GCF_053883595.1. NCBI lineage: Eukaryota > Metazoa > Chordata > Mammalia > Rodentia > Bathyergidae > Heterocephalus > Heterocephalus glaber. Next base: position 20,083,063 of record NW_028258302.1, on the reverse strand, counting down.
GGTGCTCTGTCTGCTCTGAGACTTCCAGTCACCAAAACCTAGCAAGAGTAGACCACAACTCGGACTGTGGTGTTTCAAGATCTAGACTCTAGGCAATTAATTTCAATTAAGTTACAGTGTTGGGAGTCCAAATCATTAAAAAAGGAGGAGGAGGAAAAAAAATTCAGAGATCCTCTGTGAAGCGACCCTGGATGGAAGGAAAGAAGCCCCAGTGCTACAGCAATGCTTTGCTTGTCTCAGACTCTGCCAGCCTGTTCACGGTGGCCCACAGGTGCTGCCCCTTAGTAAAGAGCAGTGCCAGCAGCCCCTTCCACCTATCCCAGGGCCCAGTGGCAGACAGCATGAGAGGGTGGTGGTTCTGTTTAAAGATTATAAACTTTTCCATTCTGGAGATTGAGCTCAGCACCATCTCTGAGCTACACCCCAGCCCTAAAGGGGTCATAAACATTAAAAACAGATCCATATTCCAACCTTACAGACTAGCTGTACAACCTTAAGCAAGTTTCCTAACTCCTCGGGGCCATTTGCCAAATAAAGAGAAGAGGTCAGCCTCTAACAGATCAACCATTAACAAACCCTAGGGCACAGTTAAGCAGCTAGGTGCACCTTAGCTCCTCCCCTATTCCCTCCAGGGCCAAGTTTCGGCTTCTCTAATTTGCTACCACTCAGTTCTCCTGGGGCCAAGCTGTTCCAGCTCTCCACAAGCAACTTGTACAGGGGCTTTCAGTCCTCACCTTCTCCTGGAGGGGACCACAGCCCTCATCGGCCCCTGCAGCTGCAGGTTGATCAGGATGCAAGAAGAGCAAAAAAAGTATTGTCATGGAAAGTACTGAAGATTGAACCCAAAGTCTTCACACTGTGCTATATCTCCAGCTCTTAATTTTTTATTTTCAAACAATAATGTCTCACTAAATTAGCTAGGCTGGGCTGGAACTTTAGATCCTCCTGCCTCAGGCTCCCAAAGTGCTGAAATTACAGGTGTGTGCCACCACACCTAGCTAGATTTTGTCATGTCTATTTTACCATAGGATTTTTTAAAAAATGTTATCATAGAGTCTACTGAGAGCTGAAAATACCCTTAGGGGATATCTTTCTGAAACTCCTGGTTTTTTGTTTTGTTTTATTTTGTTTAAGACAGGGTTTCACTAGTCCAGACTGGCCTTGAACTCACTATGTAGTCCATGCTGGCCTCAAATTTGAGGCAATCCCTCTGGCTCAGCCTACCAAGTGCTGGAATTACAGGTGTCCACTACCACACCCAGCTTTGATGTTGCTGTCTTTTGTTTTTGTTTTTTTATACCAGGGGATCGAACTGGGGACCTTGCACTTTTGAGACAGGTGGCACATTGTTGCTGTTATTGTAGAGGTTATAAAATATACATTTATATAAAATTTGCCACTTTACAGTTGAGCGGCATGAAATGCATTCACATTGCCAGGTAACCAATGCCACCATCCATCTCCAAAAGTTTTTCATTATCTCAGAATGAAACTTTGTACCCACTAAATACCAACTCCCCATTCAACAGCTTCCTCCCCTCAGTCCCTGGCACCCACCATTCTATTTTTCTGTTTCTATGAATGTGACAGAATTTGTCCTTTTGTGACTGGGCTGCTTTACTCTGCATAATGTGTTCGAGGTTCATCTATGTTATTTGGTAGCCTGTGTCAGAATTTCAAGAGCTGATTAATATTCTGTGGTGTGGATGTACTACATCTTATTTATCCATTCATACACCAGTAAATGTTTCTTCCTTTTGCTACTGTAAATAATGCTGCTACAAATACTTATTGTTCAAACAATATCTGTTTAGGTTTCTGCTTTCACTTCTTTGGCTGATATACCTAGAAGTGGAACTGTTAGATCATATAACAATTGTATATTTAACTTTTTGAGAAGTTCTCATACTGTTTCCCACACTGGGTACACCACTTTATGTCAACCCCATTAATAAAGAACAGGGGGCAGGGTGTGGTGGTGCACACCTGTAATCCTGGCTATTTAGGAGTCTGAGGCAGGAGGAACACCTCTAGATCAAGGCCAGCCTGGGTAACATAGTAATGAACAATGGTTTCAATTTTTCCACAGTCTCACCAACACTCATTCTTTTCTTTTTTATATTTTTATTTTATTTTATTGATTGATTTTAGTACTGGGAATTGAATACAGGGCCTTCACACTGAGATAGCTCCCCAGCCTTTCTATTTTTTATTTTGAGACAGAGTCTCCCTAAATTGTTAAATTGCTCAGGCAGGATTTGAACTTCCAATCCTCCCACTTCAGCCTCTCAGAGTGCTGGGATTACAGGCATGTGCTACCACACCCGGAATTCTTTTCTTTAAAAAAAATTTTTTTTATGGCTCCCTTCAGCAGCACATATATATAATTGGAATGATACAGAGAAGATTACCACAGCCCCATGGGCAAGGCTGACATGCAAATTCATGAAGCAGTCCATTTTTTTTTTTTCTGGTACCGGGGATTGAACTCAGGACCTTGCACTTTTGAGGCAGGTGTGGCACCACTGAGCTAAATCCCGTGCCCCAACAGTCCATGTTTTTGAGAAACCCAAAATATAATCAGAACAAAATAAAAAATAGATAATAGGAAATAAAGAGATTTTTTGCAAAAGAGAAGAAAAGCAAGAGATGAGGGGGTGAGAAAAGAATTAAGATGTGTTGTGTACATACATGTACCAACTCCTCACAAGGAATGTGGTCATTATGTACTGAAAACATGTACTAATAAAAACAAAAATCGAAAGAAAAATGTTATAGCCTGTGTGTGTGAATCTATGTATGCATTATTACTAGGAGGAAGGCCTCCTAGTGTTTGCAAGGCAAGTGCTCTACTGAGCTATATGCCCACCCTTTTTTATTTTTTTAAGACAAGTTCTCACTAAGTTGTCCACACCAGCCTCAAACTTGCAATCCTCCTGCCTCAGCTTCCTCAATAGCTGGGATTATAGGCACTATGAGATTACATAGGAACCATTATACCTAGCTCCTATGGTGGCCATTTTAATGGTTATAAAGTGGTATCTCCTAGTTTTTATTTGCATTTTTCCTAATCATTAGTAGCATAAAGCATCTTTTCATGCTCTTTATTAAATGCAAATCTTTTTATTATTTTTTTGTTTTAGACAGGATCTCACTATGTAGTTCAGGCTGGCCTTGAACTCACTATTTAGCCAGGACTGGCCTTGAATGCACAGTGATCCTCCTGCCTCAGCCTCGAGTTCTGGGATTTACAGGCCCATGCAACCATTCCTCAATTTTGCCTAGCTATTTATTTATTTATTTATGGAGTGCTGGAATTGAACCTAGGGTCTTGTGCATTTTAGGCAAGAGCTCTACTGCTGAGCTACACCACTTGCCCTTACCTGATTTTTGTTTGTTTGTTTGTTTGTTTGTTTGTTTTGAGACAGGGTCTCACTATACAGTTCAGGCTGACCATGAACTCATGGTGATCCTCCTACCTCAGCCTCCTGAGTGCTCGGATTAAAGGCATGAACCACCATGCTTGGCCCTTACCTGCTTTTTAAATGGGTTATTTTGTTTTTGAGTTGTAGCAGTTCTTTCCAGCTTTTGACTGTGGGGGGGGGGGTTTCAGTAGTGGGAATTGAACTCAGGGCCTTCCAACTGAGCTACATTTCCAGCCTTTTAAAATTATTTTTATAAGAGGCATGAGAAGATTATTAGAGGTAGATACAGGACACACTCAAGAGGGGAATGCGGGTACTCAAAGAAATGAGGCACTTAATTTTATTTGTTTATTTTGAGATAGAGTCTTGATAAATTGCTAAGCTGCTAAATTGTCCAGGCTGGGTTCAAACTTGTGATCTTCCTGCCTCAGCCTCCCAGAGAGCTGGGATTACAGGCCTGACCCACTAGGCCTAGCATGTTTGTCCACTTGTAACTGTGTGTCCTTGAGCTGCTATGCCTCAGTTTCCTCAACTGTAAACAAATTTTTTAAACACTATTAATTTCTATTTCTAGAGCAACTGTGGGGTTTAAATAATGGTTATTAAGGTATTTAAAAACAGTGAAGTGTACTGAGCGCTCACTTTCTGCCAGGTGTTAGGCACAGCTCTTGACATGGAATCAGGCTCAGTACTAAAGGTCCCCACCTGTAGGACATGAACCATAGCTGGAATCTCCTCTTTTGTCTGGAAAATCACTCAACATGTTCCCAGGGTGGCACTGGGCCTGGGGCAGGGCAGCCTTTGACCTTGCTGATGCCTCACTTTATCGGCAGGACCCTCACACATAACCACAGCCACTGAGGCCCCATGAAAGGTCCCTGGTACCTACTAGCAGGCCTCTAGGTTCTCTAAGCCTGGCAACTCCACACAATAACCCATACACCCTGTCTTGAATCTAGAAACCACATCCTACTGCCTTGGGTGGCCCAGCCTTCCCCTGGCACTTGTCAAGCCTGAGGCTGTTTCAATATCCTGCCAAGCTTGCCGCCTTGGGAAAATCCTGGGCTCTGACTTCTTCCTTATCTAGTGATGGGGGGGGAGGTGTCTCCAGATGCCCACAGCTGCTGCCAAGCTCCAGGCTGCCTGCGGTGACCCCCGTGGAAGCCAGCTTGCCTGCTGGGCAAACACCTGGAGAGAGGCTGAAGCGTTGCTGTGCTCTGCCTTTCCCCACTAGCGTGAGAATGAAAATAGCAGTGATTTAGGAAGCAGATAAACAGTTTTCTCTTTTCCAGGTTTGGCAGTCATCTCCCTTCTTCCCTGCTCTCATCTCCCACTGAAATGCAGACATTGAAGACGACCCTTGATGCTCACCTTTTATGACAGCTAATAAGTGGTATTAAGAGTCCAGGTTCCTCAGCTGGATCACATCTGGTTTTTGCCAATCTTGACACCCCAGTTTCCACCATTTCTGTACCAACATGAACCCTGAACAGCCACGCACTTTCATGTCTCCATGGCTTTCCATGTACTATCCCCTTCCTCCTGGAGTGTCTCCTGCTCCTGGATTGCCTAGAAGCTCCTATTCATCCCTCAAAACCTATCATCTTATGGGACAGACTTTCCTCAGTTCCTCTCTTCCTCCTCTAGATAGATTTCATTGCTCCCTCCCAAACCAGGTATAATCCCAGTACTCTGGGAGGCTGGGGCAAGAGGAGCCCAAATTCCAGCCTAGACCAAGAGAGTATGTAAAGGTGCATATCTCCAATGATGAATGTCATTATATTATACACCTAAAATGTACCAATAAAAGGATATACAAAAAAAAGAGAGAGAATCCCTGGGCCCCCTGCTCAAGGAAGACCCAGTAGGAAATTTGTTCCCAAGGATTCTTTCCACTCTGCTCATCCATCAAGGCTCTCAGAGATTGCTGCAGCCAGGGTTCAAGAGGGTCTGGCTACTGGCAGCAGTCCTTTGAGACATTCCCATGGTGGTAGTTTTACTGATATGCAGAATGAAGAGTTGTGCAATTAAACAGGCTTCTACTCAGACTTCAGAGGAAGGCCGGGGAGGTCAGTCAATGAGCTCCTGAGAGGGCAGTGCATGCAGCTGTGGGAATGAAGCTGAAGGTGCAATGGAGAACCCAGGAAGTTGGAGGTGCTACAAATATGGAATGTCTGCCAAGACAAGCTACAAAACATGAGTGGAACCAGCCCGAGAGAGTTTGTGTGAGCCGCAACTGCCACAGCCACAGGAATGGGGCTGCCCAAACCCTCTGTAAGTCACATTTTACCACCATGTGCCCAATACCAGATATGGAACTATAGGGCTTAAGGTCCCACTGAGTTTCAGTCTTGATTTGGTCTGATTATTTTCTGTCCTCCACTCTTCCCTTTTGGAATGGAAATATTTTCCCTGTGCCATTGTACTTTAGAATTATGTAACTTGTTCTTCACTTTTACAGAGCTTTACAACTTAAGAATTTGTCTTGAGTCTCAGAAGAGAGTTCGAACTTGACTTTCAAAAAATGCTGGAATTGTTGAGACTTTGAATTGTTGAGACTTTGAGGACTGTCTCTGGTTATATGCAGTATAGTTGTATTAGGTAACACAGAACTATAAATTTGCTGATGTCTTTAAAAAAAAAAATTCCAGCCTAGCCTGAGCAATTTAGTGACTTAGTAAAAACTGGTCTAAAAAATAAAATAAGGGCTGGGGATTTAGCTCAGTGGTACTGTGCCTACCTGGCAAATGCAAGATCCTGAGTTTAATCCCCAATACCAAATAAATAAATAAAATAAACTGGGCGTGGTAGTGCAAGCCTGTAATCCCAGCACTGGCCAGGCCAAGGCAGAAAGATAACTGCAAGTTCAAGGCCAGCCTCAGCTACTAGTGAGTTCAAGGTCAGCTTGAACTAACTGCATATCCAGAGGAGACCCTGTCCCCTCCCCCCAAAAAAACTACCAAAAAGTAAATAAATAAAATAGGCTGGGGATGTAGCTCAGTCTAAAAGCCCTGGGTACAGTCCCGAGTACTGCAAAAAGAAAAAAGTGCTTCCTCCCTTCTACTACTTTTGTGTTGGTTGGAACATTAGTTTCTTGTGACTCTATCATACTATGGTCCTAAAGAGCTTATATAGCCTTGTTCCTGGCACATAGTAAGTTTTCAATAAGTAGCTTATTTATTTCTTGTCTGAAATTGGAAATGGCTTGGGGAGACATAACAACTTGATTTTTTAAAAATAAGTTTTATTTCATCCCATTCCCCCAACAACTTGATTTTTGAACAGAAAGAGAAACAATTTTCCTTTCATGCCATAACGTGGCCGACTCTCACATCTCTCTCCCAAGTCCAGGGGCTTGGCTTTCATGTTCATTGCTGTTTGTCTGCCACATGAGAGGTTCCCCATAAACAGTGGGGGAAGGATGCCAACTGAGTCACTGGATGTCATGCTACTCCTGGGGACTTAGAGATCACCCCTCCAGGGGTTTCTGCTGAGGCCTTCACTGTGCTTAGGGCCACACCTGAGCCCCTATCCTTGGCACCACAGTGACAACTGAGGGAGGAAGGCCCTGTGACACCCTACTTCTCCAGCATAGGGGTTGTAGTAATTCTTTTTTTTTTCTCTTTTCCTGGTACCAGGGATTGAACCCAGGGCTTTCACATTGAGCTATATCTCTAGCTCTTTCTTTGTTTTTCATTTTGAGACAGGGTCTCGCTAAGTCACTAAATTGCCCAGGCTGAGCTTGACATTGCAATCCTCCTGCATTAGCCTCCCAGAGTGCTAGGATTAGACATGTGCCCTGCCCGACTAAATTGTAGTAGGTTTGCTGTTTCAGCAAAGTAGTGAGGTAGACAGATCTAGCACAGTACTGGACACATATGAGACTGTCAGCCAGGGGCATCCCCTTTCCTCTGCCTCTTCCTTAGCTCTTGTCCAGCTGGAGCTGCTGGGGAGGGGAAAGCCCACATGGCCTAAGCGTGGACTGCAGGCCTCTAACTTAGGGGCCAGAAGGGCATAGCGATTAAGAGCCCAGGGGTGGGAGCCCTGGCACTTGAGTTCAGATCTCAGCTGTGTGATCTGCATTTCAGTCTCTTAACTGTAATATAGTAATGATATAAATAACATTGCACTGTGTACTGTGAACATGTACTAATAAAAATGAAAATTAAAAAAATACCATTGATCTCATAAGACTTTATAATGAGCAAGTGAAGGGTGCCTGGCTGGGAGTAGCTTAGTGGATGGGTGTGTGGCTAGCACATGTGAGACCCTAGGTGTGAGCCTCCGCACCAAAATAAATAACTCAGGAGACTGAGGCAGGAGGATTGCAAGTTCAAAGAGGATGTTAAGTTTGAGGCCAGCTTGGGCTACATAGTGGGACCTTGTCTCATAAATAAATAAATAAGAGTTCCTGGTATATAGGAACCCTTCCCAAAACAAAACATGAGCCACCTTAAACAAAACAAAACAAAACAGAACACTAGAATCACTGGGCATGATGGTGCGTGCCTGTAATCCCAGCACTTGGGTGGCTGTGAGTTCAGGGCCAGGCTGGGCTACATAGTGAGTTCAAGGCCAGCCTGAATTACAGAGTGAGACCCTGTTTCAAAAAACTGAAAGAAGAAAGAAAGAGAGAGAGAGAGAGAGAGAGAGAGAGAGAGAGAGAGAGAGAGAGAGAGAGAGAGAGAGGAAGGAAGGAAGGAAGGGAAAGAAAGAGGAGAAGGAAGGAAGGAAGCAAAAAAGAAAGAAGAAAAGAGAAAGAAGAAGAAAGAAAGAGCAAACTAGGGATCAAACCCAGGGCCTCAGCCATGCTAGGCAAGCTCTTTACCATGGGGCCACCCACCCTGCCCAGGAGCCAGCTCTTTTGTGAAACAAGTCTCTTGCATAGTCTCGGTTGAGTCATCCTCATGGCTACCTTACCCCGATCTGCCACAGTGCCTCTGGGTTGAGACAGCAAGAATCCCTGGGCTGCCCATCCTTTCCCACCCACACTCCACCCTGGCTGCAGGTGTTCCCTGAAAGTTCACATGTTGGAAACAGCCCCCAGTCATTGGTTAATGGTATTTGGAGGTGGGGGCTTGGGAAGGTAATTAGGATTGGATGAGGGCATGAGAGTGCGGTGCCAGTTCTGGCATTAGTGGCTTTGTAAGAGAAGAGAGACCCAAGCTAGGACACTTGCTTTGTTTGCCATGTGATATCATCTGCCACGTTACAACACAGCGGGAAAGCCAAGTGCCAGTGCCATGCTCTTGGGGCCCCTAGCCTCCAAAACTACAAGGAGCAATTTTTTTTCCTTGTAAATTACTCACGCTGCGGCATTCAGTTACAGCAACAGGAAATGGACTAGGGGAATGGGCAAAGTCCAGGCTCTCTAAAGTCAGGGCCAGCCTGGGTGTGGATCTCAGTGCTTCCTAACTGGGTGCTTCTCTTCTGCAGATCCCAGCTCCCACCAGAACAGCTTGGTCAGAGTTGTTCTGAGGATTAAGGAGATAACACATGGTGCAGCCAGGCCAAGGACAGAGGCTCAGGGACCAGTCCCTCTCCCTGGTGCTGTGCCACTTGCCTGCTCTGGCACTGCCCACCAAGCTCAAAAGTGGCCGCTGCAGCTGTCGTTTCTGAAAATAGGGCTGCTTTTTTGTCTTTTCATCCACATCTCCCCCAAACCCTTCGACATCCTCAAATCAAGACAAAAGTCCACACTAACCTATGCATGCCACGAGGTTGGCAGATGTCCCAGAGGACCCAGACATCTCAGTTCCCTCAGTCAAATCCCCTCCTATCTGACAAAATCAATGAGAAAAATAGGCAGTGATGATCCAAAGGCTGACAAAGGCTCTTGGGGCAACTCTCCCAGCAGGGCTCCATGCCACACAGAAGTGCATGCAGGGGGTGTTCCACAAAAGCTCCTCCACTCCCAGGGCTTCCTCATGCCCAGTGCCACCAAAAACTGGTTCCCATGACAACACCACTGCAAATGTTATATATAAATGTGTGTGTGTGCTTGTATGTGTGTACACAGCCACACAGAGATGCACGGAAATAAACTCTTGGCACATTTTTCTCCTCTATTCCAACCACAAAATAACCCGCAAGGACTGATTGCCTGAGGAGAGGACAAAGAAGGCTTTTGCATAGACTTTTTTTTTTTTTTTGGTACCGGGGATCGAACTCAGGACCTTGAGCTTGTGAGGCAAGCAGCGGCACCACTGGGCTAAATCCCCGTGCCCCAAAGAAGGCTTTTGAACAAACCCCTTCCAATGGACTGGCTCCCAGTGGCCCACACCTGTTTTGTGTGGGTTTCTTTTGTTTCCCACACCTGGAATATAGTGGTCAATAAATAATTGTTAAAGGAATGAATAAATGATGGATAAATGGAAAAAAGAAAGGGAAGGAGGGAGATAAGAGAAACAGCCTGGAATATCAAGGCTGGGAGGGCTCCTATTGAATACCCAATTCCACCTAATGGCCTATTTTTCTGGAGAAACGGAGGCTCAGAAAAGTTGACCCGGTGTGGTGGTGCATGCCTGTAACCCCAGCACACAGGAGGATGGGCACCAGTTCGAGGCCAGCCTGGGGTACATAGTAAGTTTAAGTTCAAGGCCAGCCTGCATTACACCGCAAAACACTGTTTCAAAGAAAAAAAGCAAAAGGATCTTTTTTGGTACCAGGGATTGAACCCAGGGCCTTGCACTTGCTATGCAGGTGCTGCACCACTGAGCTACACCCCCAGCTCAAAAGGAAAAGAATCTTCTCGAAAGCTCCAAGTGGTATTATTAGTGCTGGAAATGCATTAACATAATGAATGCAAGTTAAATTCCTATCATAAACATATATAATTATTATGGACAAGCATTTCTTCCAAGTACATACAGACAATATCTCATTTAAAGTTTTCCAACTGGGTGTGGTAGTGCATGACTGTAATCCCAGCATTTAGGAGTCTGAAGATTGCAAATTTGAGGCCAGCCTGGCCTACTTGTTGAGACCTTGTCTCAAAAAGGGGGTAAAAAGAAACCTGGGCATGGTGGTATGCCTATAATTCCAAAACCCTAGGAGGCTGAGGCAGGAGGTTGTAAATTTCAGCCTAACCTTAGCAATTTAGTGATTTAGCAAGACCCTGCCTCAAAATAAGAAATTAAAAATGACTGGGGATGTACTCAGTGCAAAGGCCCTGGGCTCAATCTCCAGTACTGAGATAAAATAAAATTTGCAACCATACAAAGGACATGTTAGAATTCCTGTTTCATGGTGACCCAAACTGCAGCTCTAAGGGATTAGGTCACTTGACCTAGGCCAGAGTTGGAGTGAGGATTAAACTCAGGCCAAACACCAAGTCCTAAGCGTCTATTGTACAGCCTCTCTCTAAAAGGAGGGGGCCAGAAGGGGCCTAGACCTGTGATTGTTAGCGCCACTAAAATAAATATCAGGGACCAGAGAGGTTAGGTCACTTGTTCCAGTCAGGAAGCTGTCGGGGAGGGACTAGAACTTTTCAGGCACTGGCCCAGGATTCTTTCCAGTCTGCTCCCTGCCTTCTAACCAACACCTAAGGAGTGGAAGGCTGGATCCCAAGGGCCCCAGAGTGAGCTAATAGGCAAGAGGAGGAGACCTCCTCTGGCTGTATCTGCCTCCCAGGACTCAATCTCCAGAAGGACCCAATGCTGAGCCCGCGTCTCTTTGGGTTTTTGCGCCCACTGGTGGTAATATCTTAAAACTGTAGCAAGAAACGGCGGGCCGGGTGGAGCACATGCCCCGCCCCTCCCCATTTGGTACTCAGGACCTTGTGCTTGGCAGGCAGGCGCGGCGTCGCTCTTTAGACATCCCCTCTTTAGAACAGCGCCCCAGACACAAGGGCAAGGTTTTCTTCTCGGCGGGGGCTTCCTGCTCCAGAACAAAAGGACTGACCTGCTGGCCAAAGGCAGCTGGGGGAAGAAGGAGGTGCAGAAAACCATCTTGGACCCAGGACCCTCTGGGGAAGGGGCAGAAAAGTTTCCCACATAGGGTCTGCTAAGATACAAGGCAGAGTTGTGTGTGGGGGTGTGTGTGGGGGTTTTTTGTCTTGATTTTTTTGGTGGTACTGGGAATTTAACCCAAGGCCTTTGCACTGAGATACATCCCCAGCCCTTTTTTATTTTTTGTTTTGAGATAGGATCTCACTAAATCGCTGAATTGCCCAGACTAGGATTGAATTTGTAATCTTCCTGCCTCAGCCTCCCAGAGTGCTAGGATGACAGGCGTGTACCACCACACCCAGCCAAGGCAGTTTTGTTCTCTTGGGGAGGAGGATCCTGGTCTCTCTGGAAGCGAGAAGCCCCACCCTTAAGACCCAGTGATACAGAGTTTCTCCCCAGAGCAATCTAACTATGGAGCTGAAAGCTGCCAGATGGAGCAGGTGCACTGAGAGCCGCCCCTCAGCAGCCCAGCTGGGTGCTAAACTTGAGATGATGCTGAAAGGATTGGAATTCAGTGGTACAGTCAAGGTAGCCATAGCAGCAACAAAATGCAAACCCATCTCAACCTTTAACCAGACTAATCTAAATTCCTACCCTGTCTACATGCCCAATCCCTGGAACAAGTGCTATCTAAATAAATCTCTTAATGTTCTCCACACAGTGTCAGGTATTTAGTCAAAACTTATAAAGCGTTAAACAACAAGAAAAGAAGTTCAAATATTTACCATCAAGATACAAAGCAGCCATGCGTGGTGGCACACACCTGTGATCCCAGCACTTGGGAGGCTGAGGCAGGAGGATTGAGAGTTCGAGGCTAGCCTGAACTACAGATAGTGTAAAATAGGAAGAAAATCTTCAAAGGAGGAAGGGGAACTAGGGAGGGGGGCAGGGGAAAGGAAAGAAGGGAAAGAAAAAAATTGAAGGTAAGAAGGACAAAAGGTAAACAAAGCTTATGTATACAGGGAGGGGTGGAGGGGTCGAAGGGAGGGCAGGGGAATGGGAAAAATAAGAATCAAGACGTATCATGTACAGGTACAAATTCTCAATGATGAATGTGATCATAAGGTATACCTAAAATGTACCAATGAATTAAAGAAAAGAAATATAAACAAAAGGCTCCAACTTTGACATAAAATTGTACTAGTGTATCACTAATAATTTTTACTACTGAGGGAGTTGGACATTTAGAAATACCTATGAAATTTAACTCTGTAAACCACTGGTCCTCACCCCTGGTTGTACACTTGGGAGGTTAAAAAAAACAAGTTCAAGCTCGGACCTAACCCCCCAAATTGGACATGACTGGTCTGGGTTGCCCTAGCTCTCTGGGTGATACTGAAGTGCATCAAGGTTGAGAAGCACTGCTGTACACAAACTGATTATTCCTAAAATAGTTTCATGTAGACCAGGATTTCCTAAAACATTCAATAATATTAATATTAGCTGAATTTTGGAATAACTCATGTTAGATATTTACACCTTACAAATATAAGCATTTTAAAATACTATATTATCAAAAAAACTTGTATCAAACTTGGAAAAATACATTTCAGAAATTCTCAGTAATTACTGAGTTACAGGAGATTATAAGTTTTCAGTTTTACTTTGCTTTCATACTGGAGGAAAATAAATTAAATACTCATTATGTAAAAAAAAAAATCAACCAGCCAACCAACCAAACAAAAATGATACAAACCAATCTATAAGCCAGAGTCAGAAATGAAGCAGTTGTTGCAACTATTAGGCAAGGAATTTTAAATAGTCATGGTTTATATGTTAAAGGTGCTAGGTGAAGCCAGGTGGCACCTGCCTGTAATCCCAGAACTCTGGGTGGCTAAAGCAGGAAGGTTATAAGTTGAATTAATTGCCTAAACTGGGAAATTTGGCTGTTTAGCAAGACCTGTCTCAAAAATACAAAACAAAACAACTTAAGGTTGAGGATATAGCTCTGTGGAAGGTCCTGGGTTCAATTCTCAGTAGGGCAGAAAAACAAAGACAAAAACAAAAACCAGTTAATCTTAAGCACGACACCCTCACGGACACACTTAAAGCAATGTTTGACCAAATACCTTGGCACCCCCATTCCCACTCAATTGGCATATAAAATCAATCACCCTAAGAGCTAAGAGGAAATTAAGACACTTTATTTTACATAAAACAACAAAGATAAGAATTATGGTTGACTCTAGAAGCTAGGTAAGCAGAAGACAGTCAACTGACATCTTTAAAGTACCAGAAAAACCATCAACCCAAAATTCTATTTTTATTTTTGATTTTTTGATTTTTTGAGACAGGGTCTCACTGTTAGTTCAGGCTCACTATGTAGCCCAGGCTGGCCTTGAACTGGCAGTGATCCTCCTGCCTCAGCCTCCCAAGTGCTGGGATTACAGATGTGTGCCACCATGCCCAGATCTGTGTATAAATTTAAAAAAATAAAATAAATGCTTCTTCAGATTAACAAAAGCTGGGAAAGTTCACTACTAGTAGACCTATGCTATAAGAAATCTTTTTTTTTTGGTATTAAATTCTTTTATTGGTACATTGTAGGTATACAATACAATTACATTTCTCAGTGGGAATTGTATCTTTACATAATGCATCTTGGTTCTTATTTTTTCCCCATTCCTAGCCCTCCCTTCACGCCCTCCACCCTTCCCTATTTACAAAGACTTTATTTCCATTTTTTCCATTTCTCATCATTTTTTCCTTTCCCTTCTTTCCTTTCCCCTGTGCCTCCCACTACCCCTACCCCTTTGGACCTGTTCTTCCTATTTTACATTATCGATTATTCATTCTAATCATTGGTACATTTTAGGTATATAACATAATGACATTCATCATTGGACATTTGCACCTTTACATAGTCTCTCTTGGTTCTTATTTTTCACCCTTGCCCAGCCCTCCCTTCAACCCCTCCAGCACTCCCTTCAACCCCTCCAGCACTCCCTTCAACCCCTCCAGCCCTCCCTATTTACAAAGATTTTGTTCCTATTTTTCCATTTTCTCATATTAATACCATTCCCTTCTATCCTTTCCCTTAGCCCTCCCACTTCCTTCCCCTTTGCCCCTTTTCTTCCTATTTCACATGACCTATTATACATTTAGTCCTTATTTACACTTTCAGTTTCTCACACCAGAGAAACTATTTGGTATTTACACATCTGTGTCCTATTTATTTCACTTAAGACTATTGCCTCAATGTGCATCCACTTAGCTATAAATGTCTCTAATTTCTCATTTTTTATGGCTGAGTAGTACTCCATTTTATAAAAAAAGCACATTGTCTTTATCCAGTCTCCAGTTGATGGGCATTTGGGCTGTTTCCAAGTTTTAGCTATTACAAACTGTGCTGATATGAACATGGGCACACATATATCACTGTGGTATGATTCTTTGAATTCTCTGGGGAAGATCCCCAGCAGTGGAATAGTGGGGTCAAATGGGACTTCCAGTCCTAGTTCTTTGAGGTATCTCCATACTGATTTCCACAGTGGTTGCACCAGTCTACACTCCCACCAGCAGTGGAGCAGGGTTCCTCTTTCCCCACAGCCCCGCCAGCATTGGTTATTGGTTGATTTCATGATAGCAGCCATTCTTTCTGGAGTGAAGTGGAATCTCAGCATTGTTTTCATTTGTATCTCTCGAATGACCAGTGATGTTGAGCTTTTTTTCATGTATTTATTTGCTATTTCTACTTCTTTGTGTGAGAAATGTCTGTTCATTTCAGATGCCCATTTTTGGATTGGGTCTTTAAATTTGGGAGGTCTGATCTTTTTAAGTTCTTTATAGATTCGAGATAGTAGACCTTTGTCTGAGGAAGAGCAGGTGAAGATTTTTTCCCACACTGTGGATTGTCTCTTCACACTGCTGGTGGTTTCTCTTGCTGTGCAGAAGCTTTTTAATAAGAAGAGATCCCATTTGTTGATTGTTTGTGCTAGTTCACTGGCAACTGAGGTTTCGTTCATAAAATCTTTTCCTACACCAATGTCTTCAAGGGTTCTACCTAACCTCTGTTCCAACTGGTTCAGAGTTTCTATTTTAATATTTAGATCTTTAATCCATTTTGATTTTAGTTTAGTGCATGGTGAGAGATATAGGTCTAGTTTTAATCTTTGGCAAGTTGAAGCCCAATTTTTCCAGCACCATTTATTAAAGAGGCTATCTTTCCTCCAGTGAGGGTGTTTGGCTCCTTTATCGAAGATGAGATGGCTGAGTGTGTCTGGTGTTGTTTCTGCATCTTCTAATCTGTTCCACTGGTCCTCAAGCCTGTTTCTTTGCCAGTACCATGCTGTTTTTATCACAGTAGCTTTGTAGTATAGTTGCAGGTTGGGGATTGTGATACCCCCTGCCATGTCTCTGTTACCTAGAATTGCTTTTGCTATTCTGGGTCTCTTCTTGTTCCAAATGAATTTTTGGATTTTTTTTCTCGAGGTCTATGAAGTATGCTGCTGGGATCTCAATTGGAATTGCATTAAATCTATATAGCAGTTTTGGAAGTATGGCCATTTTCACTATATTAATCCTTCTTACCCAGGAGCAGGGGATGTCTGTCCATTTTCTGATATCATCTTCAATCTCTCTTTTCAGAGTGCCATAGTTTTCAGAGAAGAGGTCTTTGATTTCTTTTGTTAGGATGATTCCTAGGTATTTCAGTTTTTTGGATGCTATTGTGAAAGGAATTATTTGCCCTATTTCTCTCTCAGTGAGTCTGTCATTGGTGTAGAGGAAAGCTATTGATTTTTGTGTGTTGACCTTGTAACCAGCTACTTGACTGAATTTGGTTATTAAGTCTAGAAGACTTTTGGTGGAGTTCTTGGGGTCTTCTATATAGAGTATCATGTCATCTGCAAAGAATGACAATTTGACTTCTTCATTTCCTATCTTTATTCCTTTTATTTCTTTCTCTTGTCTAATTGCCGTGGCTAATGTTTCCAGAACTATATTGAAGAAGAGTCGTGATAGTGGACATCCTTGTCTTGTTCCTGATTTTAGTGTGAAGGGAGAAATCTTTTTGTTTTGTTTTGTTTTGTGTTGTTTTTTGAAACAGAGTTTCACTGTCTCAGGATGGCCTTGAACTCATTATGTAGCCCAGACTGGCCTTGAATTTGTGGCGATCCTCCTGGCTCAGCCTCCTGAGTGCTGGGGTTATAGGAATTCCACACCACACCCAGCTTCAGAAATCTTAAAGAAACCAGGAGATGGCCCATGGCTTTATTCTATTCCCAGCATTCTGGAAGGCTGAGGCAGGAGAATCACAAATTCAAGCCCAGCCTGGGCAATTCAGAATTTATGAGACCTTATCTCAATCAATCAATCAATGAAAAATAGAAATTAAAAAGCTGAGGATGTAGCTCAGTGTGAAGGCTCTGGGTTCAATCTTCAGTGCAGAAAAAAAATAGGGATCTATTATGGATCGTGGTGATTATAATTGATAACAATGCATTATATACTTGAAAAGTTCTAAGAGAGTAGATTTTAAATGTTCTCTCACTACAAAAAGGACGTGTGAGGGACTGGGGATGTAGCTCAGTGACACTGCGCCAGTCTGGTAAGGGTAAGGTTCTGACTTTGATCCCTGGTACCGCAAAAAAAAAAAAAAAAGGACATGTGAGGCACTCCATATGGTAATTACCTTGATCTAGCCATTCCACAGTGTATATATAGATCAAAACATAATGCTGTACACTATAATTATATGCAATTTTTATTTGTCGATTAAAATAACTAGCCAGATGCAGTGGCTCATACCTGTACTCCTAGCAACTTTGATATTGTACAACTTAGGAAACTGAGGCAGGAGGATCACAAGTTTCAGGACAGCCTGGGCAATGTAGTGAGACCCTGTCTCAAAATAAAATTTTATTTATTTATTTTTGATTTTTGGAAGCAAGGCCTTTCTATGTAGTCCAGGCTGGCCTTGAACTCACTATATAGCCCAGGCTGGCCTCAAACTCATGGTGATCCTCTTGCCTCAGCCTCCCAGGTTCTGGTCCTCAATGCCTGCATTTTGATACTATTTTAAAAAGAGCTGGGGTGTAGCTCAGTGGGGGGCACTTGCCTAGCACAGGTTCAATCTCCAGGACCAGAGATGGGAGGGAGGAGTTGAGAGTACACGGTTGTAAAGTTCTTTCACTATCTATGAAGCAGCATAATATTATTTGAAAGCAGACTGAGGCTAATAAAATTTAATACTTCAAATCCAAAGGCAAGGATTGGGCAAACTATGCTTGTGGGTCACATCCACTGCCCACTGCTGTTTTTGTACACCTTGAAAACTAAGAATGTTTTTTACATTTTTTACATGGGTCAGAAAAAAAAAATCAAAAGAATCACAGTACATAACCTGTGAAACTATGAGAAATTCCAGTTTCAGTGTCTGTAAAGAACATTTTATTGGAACTTTCTCTTTCATTAGCATATTATAACTGTTGAGGCACTCTAATGGCAGAGCTGAGCAGTTGGGATGGAGAGGGAAGGGTCTGCAGAGCCTGAGAGGTTTCCCCTCTGCTGCTCTTTAGGAATGAGAAGGGGACCAGAGATGCAGGGAGGGGAGAGGGAGGGACCTGAAAAGAATTGAGACATGTTATGTACGTGTCTCGACTTCCCATGATGATGTAATCACTATGTTCTGCAAACATACTAACAAAAAGGAAAATTTAAAAAAGAAAACGTCTGCCAGGCTGGGGGTTTAGCTTACAGTACTTGGGTAGATGCACAAGGCTCTGAGTCTGATCCCAGCACCTAAAAAGGAAAAGTTGGCCAACCTCTGCTGAATGGGTCCAATAAACAGAGTTTCTATAATTAGGGTTTTAGCTCAAGGAGTCCAAAGGGCCCTGTGTGATTGGTTGCTTGAAAAACAGTTGTAGAGGTGAACACCAGGGCTGCCTGGCAGGCACTGGAGAGGGAGGGACCCAGGACAGCAATCGGATCTGTGCTGCAGACCACTCACTCACCCACGGGGGGGTTGGGGTACATTCTGTGGGTGTCACAGCGTGGAGCTGCCATTCCTGCACTAAGACTTCTGCCCAGATCAATGTCTGTTAGGGGTTAGGTGTGGTTTAAGGGTCTCTCAAGGGTCCATGGTGACTAATGCTTTGTCAAAGCTTTGTGAAAATTTTAAGAGGTGATGCCTAGTGGGAGGTCTTAAGGTTACTGGGGTGTGTCCTCCCAAAGGGGGTTATGGGACCCCAATATCTCTCTCTCTCTCTCTCTTTCTCTCTCTCTCTCTGACTTGCTATTTGGCAGCATACACACCTTCATCATGATGTGATACGGTGGAGAGAAAGGGCCCTCACAGAATTGAGTTCATGATGGTACCCTGTGCTTAAACCACCAGAACTGTGAGCTAAATAAATGCCTTTTTCTTCATAAGTACCTGTGCCAGGTACTTTTTTTTTGAGACAAGGTCTTGCTATATAGCCCAGCCAAGCCTCAGACTTGGGATGATCCTCCTGCCTCAGCTTCCTGAATGCTGGGATCACAGGTGTGGGCCACCACACCTGGCTAGGGTGTATTTTGTTAGAGTGACAAAAAGCTGACTAATACACTACTAATGGATTTATAATATTGCTTCTGGTCGAGTAACTCATTTCACAGCACATTTCCACATCCTGAAGTGGCTGCCATATGTAATAGTGAATCTTCTTCTGCAGTCTCACTGCAGCATCACCCAGGATACTGTACATCCTCTAGACCAGCCTCCAGTCTATGGCCTGTTTCTCTCACAACCAGAGTTCACAGGGCCAGAAGTCAAGGGTGGATGTAGGGTCCACTCACTTTGTTCTAAAGCAAAGAAGAGTTCCACTCAGCAACACAGTAAGGATTCAGTCACTTTGGGCTCCGGGTGCCTCTGAATTAACAGGCAAAGAAGGCGGTTGCTGTACCAGCTTGGGTGATAGCTCCTGATTGCCAAGGATTGATCGCTGGGGACTGCGCCCACACAGTGCTGGGAAGGAGCCATGGGGCTAGAATACAGAGCTTCCTCCAAGTGCTCAGTATTACCATGCCCTTGGCTAAAGTGAGTGGAAAACTACGACGGCAGAGTTCAGGCAGGTTTCTAACGGCCCAGACCTGTCAGGAATGAAGGTTTGGGTCCCCCACCAGGCAGAGAACCACGAGTGATGATGCATTAGAGGAGAGCAGAAGAAATATGGTGTCTTAGTTACTTTTCTTGTTGTGGAGACAAAATACCTGACACCCAAAGATAAAAGGGGAAAGGTTTTATTTAGCTCACAGTTTGTAGTGGTTTCAGCCCATAATTGGCTGGCTCCAAGGCAAGGATGTCAAACAGGCATCCCAGAAGCGAAACAACTTGGGTCGCACAAGTAGCAAAGGCAACAAGGCCTTAATTATCTTTCTGCTCCTTTTATCCCATCCAGACTACTGGGATTACGGTGGTGCCAAACCACTCACTCACTGCAGTGGTTTAGTGATCACACACCCTTAATCCCAGCACCACACACCCTAGATTCAGCCTCTGGATAAAAAACCCCCACAGGGGTTGAGGGGACATCTAGACACATGGACATCCAAGCTGCAAGAGACAAGATTCCCAAGTCAAGCCTGCCCTCTGCTGTCAGTTCAGCTACTGCCTTTGTGAAGGGTAGTCAGGAAGTGCAGTGAAAGTTGGTTTTTCTTATTTCTCATCTGCTTCTGGAGGATTCTTACCTCCCTCTTTTTTTTTTTTTTTTTTTTCAGTACTGGGGACTGAACCCAGGGCCTGAGCTATATCCCTAGCCCTTATTTTAAAAATTTGAGATAGGGTCTTGTTAAGTTGGTAAATTGTCTGGGCTGGGCTCACAAGTTCAAGTTTGTGATCCTGCCTCCCCCAAACTCTGGTTTCACAGGTGTGCACCACCACACCAACCCCTTCACTTGTTCTTCCTTTTTCTTTGCAGTGCTGGGGATTGAACCCAGGGCCTCTGGCATGCTAGGCAAGCACTCCACCACTGAGCTACACCTCCTACCTCCTATTCCTTCACTATGGTGTCTCCAAAGGGGATGGAAGCAGGACCTCACTAGGAAACCGTTTTACACTGAGCCACGTCCCCAGCCTCATGATGTCTCTCTTTTTCTTTCTTTTTCTTTTTTGAGACAGGTTCTTGCTTTGTAGTTCCCAGGCTGGCCTCGAACTCGAGGCAGATCTCTTGCCTCGGTCTCCTGAGTGCTGGGATTACAGGCATGTGCCACCACGTCCGGCTCTCTTGATGTCTCTTAAATCTCCTCTCCCTTATTCTGCATCTCCATGCTTGTAGCTGCAAGCAGCAAGAGTTGTTAGGATCTGGCTTATTTCTCTGTTTCAATAACCTGAGATTCATATGTAGTTTTATTTCCTCTCATTGTTAATTTTTTTGGGGGGGAAAGGTGAGTGGGAGATTTGAAACAAAGGAGCTATCACTATCTTCCCAGCCTGGAACCACTGGTAAATTCCTTTGTTTCTTTGTTTTGAGGTAGGGTCTTGCTATGTAGTTCAGGCTGGCCTTGAACTCACTGTGTAGGCCAGGCTTGCACTTGCACTGATCCTCCTGCCTCAGCCTCCGGTGGGCTGACATTATAGGTATGCACCACCATGCCCAGCTAAATTCATTTAAATTTAATAAAACCCTGTCAAATTGGCCTCAAAATGGTTTAACAACTGGCTCTTCCATCCCCAATGGGTGACACTCCTTGTTTCCTTACATCCTCACCTGCACTTAATATCAAGTGTGACCATTTTTGTCAATATTATGGGGAGAAATAGTATTACTTCATTGTGATTTTCACTGCATTTCTCATATGATTAGTGAGACTGTGCATCTTTTCCAAAAATTCTTTTAAATTTTTTCTTCTCCAGTCTATTTAAAAAAATCTTCTGCTTCCTTTTCATCTGGTAGGGTTTTATTTTCCAGGAGTTGTTTGTATATATTCTGAGTCATTTGCTATATATGTTGCAAATATATTGGCCCAATCTGTTACTTCTGTTTTAATTTTATTTAATAGTATCTTTAAAAAAATTTTTTTAAAAAGCTTTTTTTTTTGGTACTGGGGATCGAACTCAGGTCTTTCCGTTTGCAAGGCAGGTGGCGGAACCACTGAGCTAAATCCCCGGCCCCAAAAATTTAAAAAATATTTAAAGGTGGTGCTGGGGATGGAACAGAGGACCTGCATGCTAGGCAAGTGGTGGACCATTGAGCCCCAGCCCAGGCCCCAGCCCCCTTATAACTTTTTTTATAATTAAATTTTGATATTGCTAAATGTATCAGTCTTTTGTTAGGTTTTTCTTTTTCATTTGTATCCTTTAAAAGATAGCTTTCCCAATACAAAGTTATAAACACATTGCTATGTTTTATCTAATTCATTTGTGGTTTTTGTCTGCTTGGGTCTCCTATACATATAGAACTTAGTACTGTAAGTAGTATGAGAGAAGTGGATCTAAATTTATTTTTTCCCAAGTGCATGTCTCAACATCATTGTTAAATGGTTCATTTCTCCACTCTTTTTTTTTTCCTTTTGGCAATAGTAAGGATCCAGCCCAGGGCCCCACACATATTAGTCAACTGCTCTACCACTGAGCTACAGTCCCAGTGTCTCCAGTCATTTAAACTGTTTCCATTATAAGCCTATATGGTGGCACATACCTGTAATCTCAGCACTCAAGAGGCTGAGGCAGGAGGATTGCTTCAAGTTTGAGGCCAGCCTGGGCTACATAGTGAATTCAAGTCTAGGCTGAACTATATAGCAAGATCCTGTCTCAAAAAAACAAAACAAAACAAAACAACAAAAACAACCAAACAAAAAACCCAAAGCCTATATGAACCCCCACATATATACAGGATTGTGTCTGGCTTCTAATGTATTCTAATTATTCAATCTCTATTCCTATACCAACACCATACTCTATTATTTGTTATTGATTTATATTTATACAAGTTATATGGATCCTTCATTGTTCCATTTTTTTTTTCCAAAATTGTCCTGCCTATTTTTTGTACCCTCTTTCACCTATGTGAATTAGCTTATCAAGTTTTAAGAAAAATTATCTTTGGAGTCAAATGTGGTGGTGCATGCCTGTAATCCCAGCACCCTAGGAAGCTGAGGCAGGAAGATTACAAATTCAAGCCCAACTTGGGCAGCTTAGTGAGAACCTGTCTCAAAAAGAGAAAGAGAAAATGAAAAAGGGCTGGGGATATAACTCAGTGTGAAGGCCCTGTGCTGTCTTTGGTACTGCCAAAACAAATTATCTTAGGAGTTTGGTTGAGAGTACCCTGAGATGATGGGTTAATTTGGGTGATACCTGGCCTTATGTATTCTATTGGACTTCTCTGTCCATGGGGAGGGTTTTTGTCTGTATTTACTCAGGTCTTCTTTTTTAGTCTTCAGTTTATAGTTTTATAGTTTTCTTTGTCAAAATCCTGCCCATTTCTCATTGGTTTCATCATCGTACTAGGTTCTTTAAAAATGTAGAGTCGCCCAGGGATGTAGCTCAGTGGCACAGCACCTGCCTGGCAAGCGTGAGGCCAAGTTTGATTCCTGGTACCAAAAAAAAAAGTATATAAAAGTGTAGAGTTGCCTCTAATTCTTCTCTCTACACTTGCCCCATCCTTCCTGAGAGCCTCTTTCCGGTCCTTCTGCTTACACAGTTCCTGACTACAGCTTGCTCACATTTTTGTTGTTCCCAGGTACTGAGGGGTGCTGCAGGGCACAGCCCTCAGGGCCAGGCTGGGGTTTCCAGTCTTGTGTGGAGAGGGGACATGTTGACTTTGGGGGAGGATTTGTTACTAACAGAGGAGGGAGGAGTGGAGGGTGAGGGAGAGGAAGGTACCTGCTCTGTTGGTGGGAAGGGGGCACCTGGAGGGCAGGTATCTGCAGGCCCAGGCTGGGAATCTGGCAGGAAAAAAACTGTCTCCCTTCTTGGAAAAGGAGTGGGCAGCTCCCAGTACCGGAAATTGAACTCAGGAGCTTGTGCTTGCCAGGGAGCTGGAGTGCCACTGAGCTAAATCCCCGGCCCTCCAGCATTGTTTATTAAAGAGGTCTTTCTTCCAGTGAAGGTGTTTGGCCCCTTTGTCAAAGATAAGGTGGCTGAGTGTGTTTGGAGTTGTTTCTGCATCTTCTAGAATGTTCCATTGATCCTTTGGTCTGTTTTTGTGCCAGTACCATGCTGTTTTTATCGTGGTGGCTTGGTAGTATAATTTCAAGTCAGGGATCGTGATACTCCCTGATTTGCTAAAAGGAGAAATTTGGACACAGACACACAGGCCGAAGGCCACGGGAAGGTGGCAACAGTGGGATGCAGAGGGCCAGCAAGGCACCAGAAGCTGGGAGACAGACATGGAGCAGATCCTCCCTCACAGGCCTCAGAAGGAACCAATCCTGCCAACCCCTGGATCTTGGACTTTTAGCCTCCAGAACCACAGGACTAAACTCTTGTGTTGCATAAGCCCTAGCAAACTCACACTCTGGTGGGAGATCCAGGTGTCCAGGTGTGTAAGCCCATCTGATCTGGACTGAGACATGAGGAAGGGCTTCCTAAAGGTGATGCCAAGTTGGGCACTGAAGGATGGCTAGGAGTTGATTAGGCAGAGAAGTCACGGGAGAACACTCTAGGCAGAGCAGGGAGCAGGTGCAAGCCCAAGAGAAGGCTCTTCCTTGAACCTCTCTGAATGTCCCTGCTCCTGTTGCCTGTCCAAGCCTCAGATCTGGAAACTCCTCTGCTCCAAGACAAGGAAATCTGACTTTTTCCTAGAGGCCTCATAGGCCGGGGCAGTGATAAGTGTCTTTCTCACCAGCAGGAACGCTCACACAGCATCTCTGTGGAGTGGCTGGGTGGGTTGCAGGTGCGAACCAGTGGGCTTCATCAGCATTCAAAACCTCTGCCCTGGGGCTCTGGCCTGGGGCTCTCCCACAGCCCCACCCCACCCAAGAAGGACAGACACCCAGACTCAAGGCCCCAGTATAAGTACTTTATTTTAATTACAATAGTGCCACAACAAAACTACAGTAGCACGAAACATCCTAATACAAAAAATAGATTCCCTGCTCCAAACCCCAGGACTGTGTACCCGCAGAGGGGGCAGCTTAGAGAGGCTCCCAGGCCTAAGGGGCGAGGCTCTCATGGAGCTGCCTCTGCATCCAGCACCCCTGGGGCCCTGCCACCTCCCAATCCCCAGCACACACCCTGAACAATGGGCACAATGACACTGGCTTCTCCATGGCAGTGCTGACATTTTCCAGCCTGCTTCCTCCATGGGGAAGGCAGAAGGTGGAGGGAGAGGAGGTGCAGAGAGGACCAGGGCTGGGAAGGGGTCACCCCTGTGTGGCTGATACTGGGCTCCAGCTCCTTTCCTGCTTCCTGTCTCATTTTTCGCCTGAAGAGCTACCAGGCCTTGAATTTGCTGGCAGTGCCTGGGGCCTCGGATAAGCCTGCTTCCAACCCCCTGTTCCAGCTCTGAGGCTGACCCAAGGCTGGCAGGGCTGTCTGCTTTGTGGGCAAGGAGAAGCCTAGCTTCCTAGGCTAGGGGCATGCATCTTTGGGGGCCTGGCCAGCGGCACTGATGAGCGGCCTACCTGTCTCGGGGCTGGCTTCCCTCAGCATGCTTTGGGGCCACATTGAGCTCCACTGGTGGAGCCCAGGAATCTCAGTTGGAGAAGGTGCAGCTTCAGGGAGGGGATGACATTCCTGGTTCCTGACACTACGGGCTGCATGGGGTTGAGGGACCTTCCCCTTATAGCCTCTTCTTGCCAACAGCACCCCAAAGGAGAGAAGCGCTCCACTTCCAGGTACTGTCTTGATCCAACCCAGGGGGCTCCAGTGGCTGGAGCTTTCAGGGAGTTCAGGGTGGCTGTTGACTTCCAGAGCTGCTGTCTTGGGGATAGTGAGGGGCGGCCTGGTGGGCACCAGGAACGGGGGTTCCAGTCAGGACACTTGGGGGCTCCACTGAGGAGGCTAAGGGCCTCTGGGGCAGGGCTATTTCCTTGGTGGTGCCAGGGGCTGCAGCCTCAATAATAAGGCACTAGTGACCCGGGCCTGGAGCCAGGCCAGGCTGGGTGGGGGTGGGGGGTGGAGCTCAGAGGGAGGGTTTAGACCTTGCAGGAGACAAGGAGAGCTGATGCCCCTTTTCTCCTTCCCCTGGGAAGAGGATCAGCAAGGCAGACTCCGCAGTGGCTTGGATGGGAGGATTGCTACAAAGAGGCAACAGGTCCCTGGGACAGAAATGGGGCAACCAACACAGGAGGTTGGGAAGCGGACATCTATGGACAGCAGTACGTCTGATGGGGAGGGTCAGCCCACTGGGTGACCAGGGTCTTCAGGTACTCTTAGCTTGTGTTCAAGGGCTCTGACCTGGCCTCATTCTACTGCGGCCACTAATCCCCCACTGTGACACTGGGGATCAGAACTTCCTTGTTGGGGTTCCCAGGGGCTGTGCCTCCGAGCAGGGTCCCCAGCTGGCTCCCCCTGCTGCCTGGCCCCCAGTCTCTTTCCTGTCCGTGCAGGTGATGGCAGAAGCTGCACTGCATACTCCAAGGGCTGAAGTGGCTCTATCTGGGCACCTGCTCAGCGGCCTGGGGGTCCCTCCCTCCGCCCAGCCTCAAAGTGAGGGGTACCTCAATGGGGGCTTCCTTTGTCCACAGGTTATTTAGAAAAACAGAACATAATAAATATACCAATCCTTTCCTAAAAAAAAAAGAGTTTTAAATGCATTTTTCCCTGAAGATTTCCAGTGTATTCCATAATGTTTAAAAAATAGTTTCCCCAAAAATATATCTTTAAAGCATTCAACACAGTGGTATTTGTGGTATATCTGGCGCTGGAGGTGGGCGAGGGGCTGTGTCCCACTGCCCTTGTCGGTGTGGGGCCCAGGCCCGGCAAACACCAGCCTGACACCTGGAAGTCGCTAAGTCAGCACACAAATGCCCGGGATGACAGGTCTTTTGGGGGACCAATCCTAGGTAATGCTGAGAGCGTCTATCACGGGCAGCAAGATGACATCTACAATCCCTCCATGTAGGGAAGGTGGCTGGGCAGTGCCCTGGAGCCCAGCAGGAGGGGCAGACCGGCAGCCCTGTCTTCGGGATTTGTCCTTGGCCCCTTCCCCTCCTCCGCCTTGGCTCCCTGTGCTTTGCCCCTTACCAGACCTCACATTTATGATGCGGGTTCATGGGTGAGCCAGGCGGGCAGTGGAAGTGTTTTGAGAACTCCTTGGAATTGGAGAGGGAGCCAATGACCCGGAAGCGGGAAGGGCTGTGAGGGTCAGTGATGAGGCCTTCGTGGGAGCTCTCTGGCGTGCGGACTGAGCACCAGACCTGAGGGGGTAACAGGAAGAAGCTGGGGTCACTGTTGAGGTCCTGAGGCCATCAGAACGGTCCCATCATAATACCAGCTGAATGAGCCCCTCACCTGGTCCTGAGATCTCAGCATGTCAGGTGGGCCTGCCAGGTGGGTAAGGAAGAGCCAGTGGCTGGCATGTCCCCATACCTGTGCCCTAATGCAGGTGTTAACAAGCTGTGTCCCCACCTAGCCAGAGCAGGGTCTGTTGGTCTGAGACATCTGCCCTGGATTTTATCTGAACAGGAGATTCTGCCTGAAGACCACTTTGAAAACCTTGGATTTGGTCCAGCCTCATATTTCCAGGACTAGAAGCTGTCTACCAGAGTGGTAGCTTTGGGTGCCAACAGAAGACCATCAGCGGAATGCCAACTCAAGGGGCAACATGATGGATGTACCTTCAGTTTAAGAAATTTCTTGAACCCCAGAACCAGAAGGGACCTTGGCAATCACCTACTGGACACAGGACGCTTTTATCAGCGCTCTTGGGCTCTCCCTGAGCCTCTGAGAGTGAGAAGCTTGCCCGCCTGCCAGGGACTGTCCCTCAGTCAGTATGACAGGCAGGAAGCTTGCCTTGGGCTCCGGAGCTCTTGGAACATGTGAAGGCAGAATGTGCTTGAGTTTGGCATTGTTTCCTAAGGACTCACCTGTGCGAAGCCCAGGAAGAAGAGCTGGTTATTGGTGAGGCCCAGCGTGGGCAGCGTCTGCTCAGCCCCGTTCTTCTTCACCCAGTTCTGGTATGCCTGGGGGAAGGGAGCAGAGTCTGGGCTGCAGCTCAGTGCAGTGGGCTGGGGTGGGCTGGGGGAAGCTGCCCCTAGCAGGGCAGAACTGCTCAGGGGAGCCCTCTCCTTTCCTTGCTCTCATTCCCAAGTGGGCGCGTTCAGGCCCATGGCCTAAAATACCACCTCAGTGCTGGCAGCTCTCAAGTTTACACTTCCGGCTCTAGCCTCTTCCCTGATTTATATATATTCAGCTCCCAAGCTGGACATCCAAGCTGTATCTCACACTTAATGTGGCACAAATAGAACACAGAATACACATACACACACACACAACACACACACACACACACACAAAACCACACACAGAGCTTTCCCATCACAGCATATAAAACCACCATCTACTATCGACCTAGTTACTGGAGCCAAAAAACC
This sequence comes from Heterocephalus glaber, assembly GCF_053883595.1. NCBI lineage: Eukaryota > Metazoa > Chordata > Mammalia > Rodentia > Bathyergidae > Heterocephalus > Heterocephalus glaber. Next base: position 20,055,234 of record NW_028258302.1, on the reverse strand, counting down.
CACAATTTCTGTTCAGTTCTTCTTTTTCAGTTAAAGCAAACATCCCAAATCTGACCCCTTTCCACTACTCCCCTTGGTCCTCTTGCCTGGCCTCCTGGACTCAGACTGATCTGATTCTGATCCCCCCCTATACAACAGCCTAAGTGGGCCTTTTACAGCAGGCCCTTGCAGACTTCCTGAGGGCAGGGGAGTAACCGCTTTCACCTTTGTGGCCTAAGTCCTGGTGGCAACCATTCAACTTTGCTCTTGTTTTGTTTGCAGTACTGGGATTTGAACCCAGGGTCTCTCCACTAAGCTACATTCCCAGTCCTTTTTATTTTTTATTTTGAGACAGGGTCTTGTTAAGTGGCTAAACTACCTAGGCTGGTTCAAACTTCCAATCCTTCTGGGCTGAGGATTTAGCTCAGTGGTTTCGATGCCTGCTACATAAGCGCAAGGACCCGAGTTCGATCTCAGGTACCAAAAACAAAAAAAACAACTTGCAATCCTTCTGCCTCAGCCTCCCACAGTGTGGGGATTAAAGGCTTGTGCCACCACACTCACCACAACTCTGTTCTTACAGTGCAAAAGGAGCCACACATAGCTCATTTGTGAACAAATGAGCATAGCTGTATCCCCCCAAAACTTTATGAAAACAGGTTGAGGGCTGGATTTGGCCTGCAGATTTGCTGATGTTTTCAAGGATAAATTAGATCATGTCATTCTTTTACTCAGGGACCCTGCAGGGGCTCTCCATTGTAAAAGGAATGGAATCCAAGGCCTGTCCTCAGCAACAAGGCCAGAAGGCCCCAGTCCTGGGCCCCACACTCCTTCCTCTCTGCCCCCTGCCTTTCTTCCTGTCTGTGAATGAGCCAGACTCGCATCTTCCTCATGGCCTCTGCACCTGCTCTTTCTTTGCTGAGACTATGTCCCCAGCTTCTCCTGCTTCTTGTCAAATGTCATACCCTTGGGAGGCCAGCTTTCCTCCCCCTCCCACTACTCTTCATCACTTTGTCCTATTTTCTGTTGTTGTTGTTGTTTGAGACAGGGTCTTGCTATGTAGTTGGGGTTGGCCTCAAACTTGTGTCAATCTTCCTGCCTCTGACTCCTGAGTGCTGGGATTATAGACATGTATCATTATGGCCAGCTACTTTGTCCTGTTTTTCTTTCTTTCTTTCTTTTTTTTTTTTTTTTGAAACAAGGTCTCTTGATGTAGTTCAGGCTGCCCCTGAACTATGTGGCCCAGGTAATCCTCCTGACCGGCCTCCCAAGTGCTGGGATCATAGGTGTGCACTACCATGCAGGATAGGTACTTCTGCTCTGATTGTCACAGGAGAAACCCTGGTACTGCTCTGACAGGTACTCCTGCTTTTTTCTCATGGCCTGTTTCCTCTTGTTCCAGCTCAGCTGGCATCTTTGAGGGCACCAGGCCTTTGTCTGCATTGTCTGGTTTGACATCCCAGTGACACAATGGCACAGGTGTCAGGTGTGCACAGCCAGAAAACAGGTGCTCAGGAGGATTCGAACCCAGAACTGGCCTAAAACCCAGGCCCCATGGTGGTGGCTTTCCTGCAGAGAATGCAGTAAGAACCTGCAGGCAGCCCAGGCCAGCCCTTCCCCACCTCAGCCAGGCAGGCTGGAAGCCAGCTGAGCTCTGCGCCAGCTGATTTCCTGGTCTGCTCTCCATAGGACCCTACCACACCTACAGCTCAGATGGGGAAACCGAGGCACATAGAGATGCTGCAGGTCTCCAGGGTGTCTATGTAGTGCAGGGGGCTCACGCACCCGATAGGCTGCCTTGAGGCCCCCGTTGTCAGCAATGTTCTCGCCCAGTGTGTGGCGGCCGTTCACTGGCTCGCCGTTCACGCTGTAGTTGCTGTACTGCTCCACCATGCACTCTGTCTGCTGCTTGAAGGCCTCCACTGAGGAGTTTTTCCACCAGGGCCGGAGGTTGCCATCCTTGTCATACTCCCGACCTGTGTGGGACCAGGAGAGGCGTGCTGGGACCTCTGCTCCTCACCAGCCTCTCAGGGCCCAGCCAGAAAGGGCTCACGCAGCCACCCCACTCCAGGACCTTGAGGCAGGCACAGCCTCCGCAGGGGATGAGGAAGCCAATGGACTCTGTCTGAAGGGGCCCTCATGGAACTGGTACCTTGGTCATCAAAAGCATGTGTCAGCTCGTGGCCCACGACAACACCAATGCCACCAAAGTTCAAGGCCCTGGAGGTAGAGAGAGGCACAAAAGAGGATGATGCCTCAGGAGGGCCTCTAGTTCTTGCCCCATATATGACCTTCACTTCCCAGCCTGGGACACAGCAGAGTCCCAGGGCTCAGTGGGGATGTGGCCCTGAAACTGGTGCAAGCTGGGAGCCATGCATGGGGCTTCCCTTCAGTGGTTTCAGCATAGCTGGGTGAGGTAACAGCTGAGCAAACCAGGCTGGGAACGGCCATTGCTTTGCCCAAGTGCCAAACGATCATCCAACAGCCCAGGTGGGGTTCATACCCAGGACCCTGAAGATTTCATTTGTGGGATGGTGCCCTGCTCCTCCCAAGTCCCCAGCTCTGATTGTGTAAAACACTGTCAGGAGCAATGTCTCCCCAACTAGGGCACCAACCCCACCCTGCTCTGAGCCAGGAGACCCTGCGGGGAGGGGAGGGACAGAAGCTGTTTCCTCCGAACCCTCTCTCAATGCCAGGCCACTGGGCCACTGGGCACAGATGGCTCCATAAGAGTGGCTGGTGAGTGTCCGACTATGCACACAGGGCAGGGCTTGGGCCACCAAGGGTGGGGAAGGAGCTAAGGTCACAGCACCAGAGACACCTACTTGGGTGAGGAGCGGGTGTAGAACGGTGCCTGCAGGATCCCGGCTGGAAACACGATCTCATTCTTGGTGGGCGAGTAGTAAGCGTTCACCATGGGGGGCGTCATGCTCCACCTGCAGCAACGGGGGGCCAGGTGTCATGCCTGGCTAGGGGTGGGTACTGTGGGGATGCCTGTATAGCAAGCCTTAAAAATGTGGGTTCTCCCATGCCCAGGGCACCCAAGTACAAGGACATCCAGAGCAGACCGCATTGGAGGGGTAAACTAGGAAACACCTGACTGTGCATAAGTAAGGGACTGGTTAAATCACATGGTACCAACATTGAGGCTCAAGACAGCATTGTATAGGGAACAGGCCTCCCTGTTGAGGGTTAAAACGTGTCTACCAGCAGTTCTCCAAGTGTAGCTTGTGGTCCCCAAGACCCTTGCAGTGGGTCCATGACATCAAACTATTTCCATAAGAACATTAAGATGCTGCCATTCACTTGATGGTGCAGATGTAGCGGTGCATAAAGCTTCTGGAGCCCAGCCAGGGGTCCAGGCAGGGCCTAGTGGTTGCAAGTCTGTCCCCACCAGGCACTCCAGTGAAAACCACCTATAATCCCAGCACTCTGGGAGGCTGAGGCAGGAGGAGTGCAAATTTGAGCCCAGTCGGAGCAACTTAGTGACTTAATGAGAGCCTGTCTCAAAATAAAAAAAGTTTTTAAAAGGGCTAGGGAGGGCCAAGGATTTAGCTCAGTGGTTTCAGCGCCTGCTGCGCAAGTGCAAGGACCCGAGTTTGATCCCTGGTACCAAAAAAAAAAAGGCTGGGGATGTATTTCAGTGCAAAGGCCCTGGGTTCAATCCCTAGTACAGCAAACAAAACAAAACAAACCAAACCAAAACAAAAGCAATACACTGTTTCACCCAGAACACCCTGGAAGAAGCAGCATGATTTTTAATTCCATTAAATCTGGACCTCTGAATACAAGTCGTTTTAATATTCCATGTGGCCAAGTGGGAAATACCCACACGGCACCTCTCTGTATTGGACTCCATATGTACTTTTGGGATGACTGACAAACTGGAATTTTGGCCTTGGATACTGGACATTTTCTTGAAAATGTATAACGTGGGCTTATCATTTCCAGGAAAAGGCCAGAAATCATTTGTTGCCAATGGTAAAAATGTAAGGTTTAAAAAAAGCCTGAGGTTTCAAATGAAAGTTATTTTTTTTTTGAGACAGCGACTCACTATGTAGCTCAGGCTGGCCTCAAACTCAAGGTGATTCTCCTGCCTCAGCCTCCCAAAGGCTCTGATTATAGGTGTGTGCCACTGCTCCCAGTTGAAAGTTAATAATTGAAAAACCTGTATTAGTTACCACAAATCTAACTGCTTCCCAGTACTTAAAGACCTTTCTCAGCTAGTTGTCGTGGCACACACCTGTGATCCTATTTAGGAGGCTGAGACACGAGGATTGCAAGTTTGAGCCTAGCCTAGACATTTTAGTGAGACACCGTCTTAAAATTTAAAAAAATTAAAGGACTGGGGGTATAGTGCAGTGATACTGCACTCATGGCTTTGATCCTCAGTACCATTAAAAAAAAAAAAACTTTTCCTGGGCTGGGGGTGTAGCTCAGTGGTAGATTGCTTGCCTAAAACATATAAGACCTTGGGTTTGACCCCCAGCTAATACACAAAAAAAGTCTGCAAAAAGTAAAACAATGTCTCTCTTCATTAAATTTTGTCTAGAAAATATTTTTCATAACATTTTCATAAAAATCAACATAGTCCACATAAACAAAAAAGCTTTATGGGGTTCTTCTTTGTGTGTTCTGAGACAAGGTCTCGCTATATAGTTCAAGTTGTCCTCAAACTTGCAGTGATTCCCCTGCCTCAGCCTCAAAAGTGCTGGGATCACAGGTGTGAGCTACCGCGCCCATCTAAATTTTTTAAGAATATAGACGGGTGGACCAAAAAGTTTGAAACTAACAGCACGATGTAATGAAATATTTGGCATTTCAGTTATTTTCTTGGTGCAGAGAGGAAGGAAGCAAGACAGAAATGGTATTTTCTCCGCGAGCACAGACAGTCACCCTGTCTCCTCCAGTGTCAAGGAATGCCCCAAAGGAACATAAAGATATCAAGAAATTTGCTGGGTGTGGGGGCCACACTGGTAGTCCCAGCTATATGGGAGCTGAGGCAGCAGGACTGCTGAAGCCCAACAGTTCAAGGCCAGCTGGACAACTTAGTGAGAGCTCATCCCCAAAAAACAAAACAAAACAAAAAACACTGAGAAACTTGAGACATCATATTCACATTTCAATAACCATGGATACACGATGGGTAAAAGAAAAAAATTTTTTTTGAGGTAAAGTCTCACTATGTAGCTGGACCTGATCTCAAACTCACAGGCCCAGGCAATTCTTAGACTCGAGTATCCAGGGTTACAGGTGTATACCACTGCGCCCAGCGGAAGGCAAAATTTAAATGAAAAATTTTAAGTTAAAATTTAAAAACCCAGATAAATTCTCAGGAGTTTTGTTGTCCACAAGGGGGAGCCAGAGGCAAAGAGACGTTGCTTCACCTTTAAGTAAGATTTGCAAAAACTGGGAGTGGTGGTGCACTCCTGAAATCTGAGCACTGAAGCGGGAGGATCACTGCAAATTCGAGGCCAGCCTGGGATACATAGTGAGTTCAGGGCCAGCCTGCACTACAAAGGGCGACCCTGCCTCAAAAAAACAAAACAAACAAACAAAAAAATTTGCAAAATGAGGCCTAGTCCTAGGCTGACTACACCTGACTTTTCTGAGGAGATTTTTTTTTTTTTTTTTAAACCCAAGCATCACTCCAGGTTACTCTGATTTACATAGGTCAAGCAAGCACTCTGTACCCCACTGAGCTCAACCTCTGGCCCAGGTGACTGTGTTGGTTTTTGCGGGGGGTTTTTGGGTACTGGGGATTGAACTGGTGACCTTGGGCTTGTGAGGAAGACGGCGGAACCACTGAGCTAAATCCCTGGGCCAGTGACTGTGGTTTCTGAAAACGTTCTGCAGGGGTGCCGAGCCCAATGATGTTTGGAAGCCAGCATTGTCAGGGCCCAAACAGAACCTTCCCTGGGCCTCTGTGGAAGACCTGGCCCTGAAGAGCCAGCATTCCTGTTCCCGAGAAGTTAGGGGACCCCAGCCTTTGGGGAGGCCTCCTTTCTGCCTAGCCTCGTCTAGAAGTTCTCACACTTGATTGTCACCATAGCCTTAGAACAGCTACTTCCAGCCTATTCCACGACAATGAAAGGAAGGCTATGAATGCCGAGGCCACAGAGCTGGCACATGGGGTCAGGTACACTCAGCAGCAGTGGCCTGGCTTACTCTGGCAAGAGGTTGGGTGCTGGGGGTGCACAGACTCGGGCCTGTAGCAGCCCCTGGCTAGGACCCACATTGGCCTCTGGTTTCATCTGAAAAGTGGGATAACCACAGTCTCCACTCCACAGGGCTCTGTCAACCGGGTGCCCCTATGTGTGGGGGGCCAGCGCACTCCTGGTGGGGTCTGGGGACTCACTGATCTCTGTTGGGGGCTTTCCTCAGCTGGTCGGCGGTGACCCTCCACGAGAAGTTGAAAAACCGCATGGCATTCTCAAAATAGAGGTCTGGCACTGCGGTGTACTGGAAAAAAAACCAGAGACACAGGTCAGAGCACACCTCGGCGGGGCGCACTTCTTAGTGCAGAGGACACTGAGATGCCATAAGGCCGGAGTTGGTCTGCAGGCCAGAGGCAGAGCAGGGGGGCTCAGCACTGCAGGCTGGGGCCCCTCCCTCAGCCTTCACCCTGCCTGGGCTGCCATTGCGTCTCCCCTTCAAAGACACTCTGAGACCTTCACTGGGGTGCCCGACAGTGTCACAGGGACGTCCCTGCAGCAGCCCCTGGGCCTTAGGCAAGAACGGGAAATATCTTAGTGCTGACAGGATCATGAGGACAGACCCGTAGCATACTCACACTGGCTAATATGGTAGGATCTAGTGACAGGTGGCTATTGGGCCTTTTGAATGTGCTAGTGTGGCCTTTACCTTTTCATTTTTTTTTTTTTTTTTTTGCATTGTCAGGGATCAACCTCAGGACCTTGTGCTTGTGAGGCAGGCGTGGCACTACTGAGCTAAATTCTTGGCCCTTTTACCTTTTTTTTTTTGGTACTGGGGATCGAACTTGGGTCCTTGCGCTTGGGCAGCAGGTGGCGAAACCACTGAGCTAAATCCCTGGCCCCTTTTTACTTTTTAATTTAAATTTTAATTAATTAAATAGCCCCCTGTGGCCAGCAGCTACCACACTGGACAGCACAGATGCAACACATCGAGCCAGAACCTGTCTCTGAAGTGTCAGGACAGGCAGCAGCACACCTCTCACCACCCTTCCCTCCTGACAGGTGCCACGAGCTCTGGCCCAGACCCTCTGCACATCTTTCCGCCTCTGGTAAACACCGGGCCCTCTCAGAGGACCTTGACCCCATGGGCACTGCCTGGGCTGCCTCCAGGAGCCCTGGTCTTGCATCCTGACCCTGGAGCATCTTCAATTATTCCCATAGAATGGGGCTGCAGAATGAGTCCTGTATTCCCAGAAGCAATTTTGAGTAGTCGTAGGTTTTAAATGTAACCACGATGAGAGGTTATTATAATTTTAGAAATGCCTGAATTCACACATTTCAATCATGAGAAGAGACAAAACTTTATCATTTGGGGCAAAACCACAATCCATTTAAGTTCTAACCAGGAGCAATTATCCTTGTTGCCTAAATTAAGCTTAAAAATGCACTTGGGATTTATTCTTTCTCTTTCCTGCTAGCATTCAAAGTCAAAATCAGAGGTCCAAGTTTTGTCTGAGGGGACGGCAGAGGACGCCTGAGAGAGGAGGCAACTCTCGGGTAGGAGCAGGCAGTGTGAGGGGCTATTTTTTTACTGCACTGTGATGTTTTAGGGCCATTAATTCTTCCTGCACCTTGTAGGATCTGTATCTCCCTTTCTTCTCCTCTCCCCTCCTTTTCTTTGTGCTTTCCCTTCCCTGCCTCCTTTTTCCCTCCCTTCTTTCCCTCCTGTCCCTCCCTCCTCCTTCTCCTTCCCCTTTCCTTCTTTCTCCCTTCCTCCTTCCCACTCTCCCTGGCTTTCTTGTAGTGCTGGGGATTGAACCCAGGGCCCAGTGCATGCTAAGCATGCACTGAGCTGCACCCCTGGCCCACCCTCCATTATCTTCCACCCATTCAGGGGAGCTGACCATGTCTAGTGGCCACCACAGCACAGGCTCTGCACGGGCACCACCTGGTTGCCTGATGAAGTTCCAGGGGCTTCCAGCTGACCCCAGAGATGAAGGAGCAAGATGGCTTCCTCATGCCCAACCCCATCACCTCGAGATGTCACCAGCCATGCTGCCTTCAGCAACCCACCCGGACCCAGCCCCACCTCAACCTTTCCCAAGTGGATATCTGGGATGCAAAAGGGCAGGTAGAAGCTACTCACGTCGTTGAACACTTTGTCCAGCTCCTTGGGGTCCATGATGAAGTTGGGGTAGCCTATCATGTTGTAGATGGCATCCGCCTGGACAGGAGGGACATGAAGGGGGACATGAGCACCAAGCAATGTTGGCCAGGGGCCCCAGAGCTATAGCTCCAGGTTCAGGGTCAGGCCTGGGAGATAGGAGAGGTGGGAGGCAGAGAAGGGAGGCAGGACAGCTCCCTCCTGAAGGGTTTCATGTTTCTTTCTGGAAGATTCCCTGCTCACCTAACCCCTGCCTACCAGGTCTCTTATTAAATGTCACTTCCCTAAGAGAAGCTGCTATGATTTGATGTGTCCCCAGTGTGTCAGACACTTTATCCCCAATGCAATCATGTGGACAAGAGGGGCCTTTAAGGGGGCACTGGGCCGAGAGGGCTCCGTTCTCATGCATGGTTCATGTCACTTCTGTGGGAGTGGGGCAGTTGTCACAGGAGCCAGCTCCTGAGGGATTAGTTCAGGCCTCTCGCTCCCCTCCCCTTCTCATGTGTGCATGCGTACACGTGTGCGTGCTTTCTGCCGTGGGATGTTCACACAAGCACTACATAGCCAGGGACTTCAGGCGGTCCCCATCCTGCTAAACCTAGATCACAAAGCAGGACAGCGACCCTGCATCTTTCTTTCCTCTACCTGTGGCTGCAGCCTCACCTTCTCCTTGGCTGATTTCCGGGTGTCTTCATCCATCCACTTCAGGGTGCTCAGGCTCTCTTCAAAGGCCTTCTTGATCTCTAGGATTATCTCACTGGCCTGAGGAGACAGCAAGGGCTGAGCATCGGCCTCACCTAACCCAGTGGCGGCCCCTGCCAATGGATGATGCTGGGCCACAGACTAAACTTAGGTTTAGCTCAAGGCCTCAGGATACAAAGGGCAGCCATGGCCACGTTGCTGAACCACATCTTAAGGGTCACCTCTTTCCAGACTGGACTGGCCTTCCATAAACAGTAGTCAAATAAGCTTGGGGAAGCAGGAAAAGTCTCTGCTGTGTGACTTTTCAGAGCCTTTCTTGTGGTAAAGTGGACTGGGATTCTGGCCAGATAACGTAGCTTCTCCCAGACTTCCCGGACCACAGAATTCCTTCTGGATGGAATGAGTTTTAATATCTAAGGACTCGATTCTGAGGAGCAGTTTCAGAAATGCCAAGCTCACACCAGGAAAAAATGGCAGCTCTGGAGGATGTCCATGCTGTGGTGGAGACAGAAGGTAGAAGATTCCAGAGAAGGTCAAGGCAGGGCCATGCAGCAGCAAGAGCAGCAGGGCTCTGGCCAGTGGATGTCAACCTAGATTCTTCCTCAGCTGCTCATAGGCCAGTGGTGAACAGATTGGAGTCACAGTCTGCTAACCTCCGACCACAGGTAACATTGGTGCAATCGATACTCTCAGGAATAAAAACTAACATTGCTGTGACAGCTGCCACTTAGTAAACAGTTCATTATGCCTTGCCAAGTGCTCATTATATGTAGAATCTAAATTAACTTCCTTGCAAGAGGGACAGCCCCACCTCCATGTCACCTGTGAGGTGAGAGCAATGCCCAGGTCACCGGCAGGGCAGTGACAGGGCCAGTGACAGGACAGGAGCTGGGGCCTGTCTCAGTGGTGCTTAGCCAGGACGATCCTCTGCCCATCAGAGTGAGCCAGTTATCCGCAGAGCAAGAAAAAGGTCACCCTCTGGGCCAGAGCTGCTCCACCAACATCCTCTCACCAGGGCTTTCTTGGCTCTGGAGGTAGAGGGGGCTGTCTTGACCCTGTGGGGTCACCAGAAAGGTCAAATTAGGTAATATGGACAGTGGGCCTGGCGCTCAATGACAGTAGCCAGTATGAGTACCTCAGGTTCTTCACACCTTGAGAAGACAGACCTCAGAGTTAAGGCCAATCTTGGGGCCTTGGCCTGGAGCAGACACAGCGAGGGCAGTCAGGTCCTTGGGGCCCGCTGCAGGAGTGATGTCACAGGCCGTGTCCAAGTGGGAGAACTTACTATGTTTTTGCTGTCCTCGGCAAATGTTGCTTTGATGAACATGGGGCCCAGGGCGAAGCCCAAGTTGTTCTCCGTGTCACTCACGCAAAACTTCCAGCGGGGAAGGCAGGTCTGGAAAACACAAGGGAAAGGGTCACTGGGTCCCTATCCTTTTCCCAAGCTCTTTCTGTCTTGGAGGTGGCACTTTCCAGAACTTCAGGAAGACAGAGCGTTCCTGACCCAGTGTAAGTTATTTTTGGCCCACCCCCAGCCACCTGCCGCTGGGCCATCCAAATCCCCTGGCAGGCAGGGATCATGGGCCACTGGACAGATGAGGAAACAGAAATTCAGCAAGGGCAGTCACTGGTCCAGGGTCCCACGGCAGGGAAAGAGTGCTGTGTGGGGAGACCTGTGACATGCCTGACTCCACAACTAGATGTCCCCCCAAAGTCTGATGCCCTCACATGTGGGGATTTGGGGAGGTGACTGGATCATGGGAATGTGATGCTCACTGAGGCTGGGATGAAATCCACCTCAGACTTGTGGGTGTCAGGTACTATATCTCAGTAGTGAGAAAGTAACTAAGTCACCCTCCTTGCCCTTGCCTTGTCCTGCCCTCTGGAGGACACTGGGTGGTTACCTAAGCAACAGGAAACTTTCCCAGAAAGGTTTCCATGTGTTGGTTCTTCCTTGCTCTCACCCATGGGTTCCCATGAGTCCACAGGACACTTCTGTGGGACCTGGAAATGGGTCTGAGGGTGCGGTCCTTTGGGACACACATGGTGATGAGTGCCATTCCTCCATGGACAGTGTGAGAAACCATGGTGGTGGCCCTGCTCCCGTAAGTCCTTCTTGCTACAGGGACAGCTGATGCCCTCCCAGTCCCAGGAAGTGGGGTGGCACCCCCCCATGCTCAGGGCAGCTGGATTGTATCAGCTCTAAGGCACAGACAACCCAGATGCCATTTGCAGACAGATGGATAAACACAATGTGGTATTTTTATACAGCAACATTCTACTTAGCAACAGAAAGGAATGAACTACTCACAGATGCAACAACATGAGTAAATTTCACACACTTATGCTGAGCACGAGGAGCAAGGCGCATAGTGGATGATTCTGTCTACACCCGCCTACGTCACATCCCAGAGGACGAGGGGACTGGCTGGAAGCGGAGGACTTTCCACTTGGAGGATGTTAGGTAAGTAGGTCATGCTCTCTATCTTGGCTGGGTGGTGGTTACATAGGTAACTTCATTTGTCAAACTCATTGTATACTTACACAGTTCAATACGGTATATTTTATCGTAAGTTAAGTCTTATTGAAAAAATTTCTTATAGAAAAGAAAGAAGAAAGGTGGGCAGTGTATTCTGCTGCATGTGTAGTTCTGCAAGTTCTTTCCAGCTTTCCCAACCATGTGTTCCTAGGCAGGCCTCCGCCTCCTGCTCCCGCCTGCCCTTCCACAGCTGGACAGATCTGCACAGGATCTGGCAACATAGGAGGTCATGGCTGGGGGCTCTAAATCTGAGGCTCCGTGAAGGATCCAGGTTGAAGTGTGGATCTTATCTGCTGTCTTTGGGGTGTCTGTGTCTAGACCCGTTCACTGCTCCCTGCATTCATTCTCTGGGCAGTTTCACTGTTCTGCGATAGGGCCAGGTCTTGGAAAACTAAAGCCGAAGCAATTGTAGGCTTGTCCTTGAGAATTCCATTGGAATGCTCAGGGCGCCCAGCAGGAGAGGCAGACACGCCACACCCATAATGGTCCCAACAGCAGTCATGGTGAAGATTTCAGTGTTACCATGTGCTCCTAACAGTCACGCAGCTGGGCATTCTCTTTGATCTTTTTTGGAGATAAAGAAACTGGGGTACAGACAGGTTAAATCACTTACCCAAAGGGGTCATTCAAGGAATAAGTGGCTATGAGAAAAATCTCTGAAAGGAGAGGAGTGGAGTGTGTGTGTAAACCATCATCTCAAGTGTGTGTGTGTATGTGTGTGTGCACGTGTGTGTAAGCCATCATCTCAAGTGACCTGGAAGAGCCACCTCTGGGAAGATAAGGAGTGACCAGCTAGTCTTCTCTTCCCTGAACTTGCTGTATTTTCATTTTTTAATCCTCCTTTCCATTGTAATACAGGGACCACTAAGCAAGGACAGGGGAGAGGGTTTCAGAGCGGGGCCCCTCCTCTCTGCTGGAGCTGGCAATTCATAAATAATGACTGATGACAGCCAGGGCAGGGAGCTTTAGCCTTTCGGACAGACTTGACACTCAGAGAGTAACTTGGGCAGGGATTACTCCTCCCTTACATAGATGAGAAGACTGAGCCCCTGCCTCATTGAAGTGATTTTCCCAGGGTTGCGTGGTGAGAAGTACTTCACACTAGAACCTCTGACCCCAGTTCCATGCAGTTTCCGTATGCCAAGCTCTGTCCCCGTTACAGTGAACACTGCACTCTCTGCTGCTGGACACAGTATGACAGTTTTCCCAAACAGAGGCCATTCACAAGGGTCTTGTGAGATGAAGTCAGGAACTATCCCAAATTGCAGATGAGAAAACTAAGGCTCAGAGAGGTACAAAGATTCCCCAAGGCCACATGCAGGCCAGCACCTGGCACACAGTAGGTGCTCAGCACATGCACGAGAGTACCAGGCTCACCTTCTTGGTCCCGTACATGACCTCCATGAACTTCTCATCAGCATCCTGAAAGCGCTGGTCAAGGAAGGAGCTTGTTTTCCGCACCAGGTTCCAGATCATGTAGTTGTTCAGCAGGCTGGGGAGAGGGGACAAGGGACCCACTGGCTTGGAAACGCCCTGCGTGGTCCTTCCCTTGCCAGCCACTAGGGGTCTCCCAGGCTCTGCTCCAGCCTGCCCGGGCGTGGCTGGTCCCTGCTCTCTAAGCAAGCACAGGGAAGGAAAGACCCTCAAGGGTGAAGACTCGGTCTTCTACCATAGATAGAGCCGGCTGGGGATGCTGCTCAGTGGCAAGTAGAGTGCTTGCTTAGCAGGCTCAAGCCCCTGGGTTCTGTCCCCAGCACCACACACAACACAACACGAAACGACAACCCTCAATGTCTAGTGCAGTCACTTGCATAGCACTGGTGTTCAATAAATGCTATTTCTGGGGGGTGTGAAGCTGCTGCCTGGTGTGTGCTACAGAACGGGGTGGGGAGGAGGCTCCATTCCACAGCTAAGAGATGGCCAGTCCAGCAGGCCAGAGAGGCGGCCTAGAAGAGGAGGCAGGAAAGGAAGCTCTAGCCAGCTGGGTCAAAGTTTCTATGAATGACAGCTCCCTTTGCCACAGGCCAGGGCACAGGGAAACTAACTGTGGCTGCTGCTGAGTTTACAAAGAAATTACTTCTGCATGAAGATGCTCACTACAGTGAACACTCAGCCCCAAATGAAACCAACCTTAATGTCTGGAAACAGGGAAGGAAATAATTGTCTGTATACTTCCTAGAATACTATGTAACCACAAAAATGATGTTTGCAGAGGGTTTGGGAGGACATAGGGAAAATGCTTGTGATAAAATCAAGGGAAAAGCAGACCATGTACATCTACTCACAATGCTGGGAGAAAAGAACGAACCACATGTCAGAAACCACCTCACCTTCAATATACATCCCATATGATTCAGAGTAGTTTTGAGTAATTTAAAATTTTGTCCTACTTTTCTGTGATTTTCAACAATTGTATAAGTCTTTAAAATTTAAAAAATATCCTGTTGGGTGCGGTGGTGCACCCCTGAAATCCCAGCACTTTGGAGGCTTAGGCAGGAGGATTGCCATGAGTTCCAGGTCACCCTGGGCTACACAGTGAGTTCAAGACCAGCCTGAGGTACACAATGAGACCATGTCTGAAAAAATTTTTTAAAAATATCATAAATATTTACTTCATATAAATATTAACTAAAAATAATAGCTACCATTTATGAGTGCCATTCTGAGTCAGGCATTGTGTTAAAATCCTTTGGGGGGGTTATTTCACTTAATCCTCACAGGTGCCCTAATGCTAGGTGCTATTTGCAGCCTGTTTTATGGATGAGGAAATGGCCCTCAGAAAGGATAAGGAACTTGCCCCAGGCTATAACACTGCTAGGAGAGGAGCCAGGACTTGAACTTGTGCCTGTAACCAGGATGTCCTTCCGCCCCTCATAGAAGCCCATCCAGAGCCCATTTTCCGGGTTCAGTTTGTCACTTGCTGTTCCCTTACCACTTGTCGGTGTTGTTGATGAGGACGGAGACCTGCTCCAGGTACTCTTTGTCGTAGACCACGATGGGCTCAGACTCATTGATCTCCACGGGGTAGAAGATGGTGTTGAGAAAGGGCAGCCAGTTGATGGCGGGTGCCAAGGTCTACAAGGGAAGAAGACAAGGTGATGCTGGCTAGGCTGCTTGTCCTCAGCACCTGGGTCTCGGGGTGCTCCTCAGAAGGAGGCATCACTGTGCCTTCTGCCTTTGGACAAGGAGAAAGTGGAGGGCGGAGGCTGGCAGAGGCCGCCTGAATGCCAGGGGTGCGGGGGCACCATCCTGAGGAGACAGACGTCAGCATTTGAACTTGACAGTATGAGATGCATCGGCGTGTGGCACCTGGCACCACTCACCAGGCCCTCCCAGTGTGTTTCATGTGTTAGAAAGAGGCCAAGCCTCAGGCAGATCTCTTGCAGCTAAGGATCCAAAGCCAGACTGCCTCACTTACTGCTGTGCAACCTTGAGTAGGATTAAGGAGCCCCTCTATGCCTCAGCATCTCATATAGAAACAGGAGCTCCATTTGAACAGAACCCACGCATGGGGCACTGGGAGGCTCACAGCAGCCAGCACTGTCTGTTGTACTTAACCTGGGCTTCTGTAGCAGGGGGTACATTCAGGAAGGAGAGCAGCACAAAGTATAAACTGAATGGTCTGCAGGTGATGCTTTCCGGGCCTGGGAGCTGGAAAAGCGAAGTCAAAGAAAACGTGCAGCAAGAGGGAGAAGCCTATAGCTCAGCCCATGCACACATGGCAGGCCTGGCAGCTGTCTTAAGATGACTGAAGCTGTGCTCCTTGGGAGGCTGAGGCAGGAGGATCACATGTTGAAGGCCAGACTGGACAACTTAGTGAGATCTTGTCTCAAATAAAATAAAAAGGGCCTGGAATATAGCTCCACAGAAACAAAACAAAACTGAATCTCTTCTCTCACCCTCGGCCCAGGTCCCCTGCAAACACCATTCTATTTTCTGTCTCAGTCTCTATGAATTTGATTACTCTGGGAACCTCACGCAAAGGAAATCACACAGAATCTATCCTTTGGTTGCTGGCTTATTTCACGTAGCAAACCTCCTCAGGCAGAGCCTTAAAGCCTCCAGCCTCTGTTCCCCAGTTCTGTACATTCCCCCGAGTCCTGTTATTTTTAGTGTGCAACTTTACAGAATATGAGGTTTTCTGGGGCTACATATACCGCATTTTAGCAGAGATGCCTGTACACATCAATTGCTTGGATGGGCGCCTGTCATTTAGCAAGCAATCCATCCATGTTAGCCACTACAGTCATGTCTTCCTAGAGTGGCCCTGGGCCTGACCAACTTCAAATTGTGTCCTCTAATCCCCTGAAAGAAAGCAAAATGTACAAACAACAAAGGAAGCAAGAGAAGCATTTTAAACACTCTTCCTATGGGATAAACAATAATATAAAGTCAATCCCTAACATCAGATCAACCTATGACCTGTTGGGGAAACCCAGAGGCCCTCAGCGCCCCCATCTCAATCTGCAGATGAGAAAAATGACTTTCCCCAGGCTATGGTTAACTGGAGACTGTGCGTCTAAAACTCAGGATCCTTTGTCTCTGGGTTTATTTTTCTGGTAGTCCAGAAGCTGGAAAACAGGGCTTTGCGCATAATAAGCATGTGCTCTGCCGTCAGGCTACACCCTCAAGCCACTCTTCCTGGGCTGAAAAGGGCATCTCAGCCATTGGGGTACAAAGACCTCAGAGGACAGGTGAGAGTGGCAGGGAGGGGACAGCTCCCAGAGGCAGTAGTTCTCATGGAAGTCATAACCAGCTCTGAGTGGGGGCTGATCTGCATTATGTGTAGCTGAATATTCCCACCCAGACTGACTGCTAAGTACCTGCAGGGCTGGAGGGTAGTGGGCTCCCCATCTGCCCAGCAGCGACATGAGCTGGGAGTGAGCAGACCTGGAGCGGGTTCCCCAGCAGGAAGCAGCTCTGGGAGGTTGAGCCATTTTCTAATCTTTCTTTACAATGGGGACAGCAATCCCCCCACCCTGGAGTGGACTGCTCTTTGCCTCTCAACCTGGCTCGCCCCCTAACCCTGAGCTTCCTTTCTCCCTAGCTGGTCCTCTCTGCCTTCTTCCCAGCAGTGGCAACCCTCAGGCTGATCTTCCACATCTCCGTGGCTACAGAACTTCCAGGTGTGCCCGAGAGATCTTTAAAGGGGGCTCAACAGTGAGAGTCATCTGGCTGCAAATAGAAACATTTATAAAATGTCACTACATGCACAGTTCACAAGAGCTGCATAAGCTGCAGGGACTGGATCTCTTATCAGGAAATGGGGATGGCATGGTGAGAAACCCCTACAGACTCTGAGATGAGTGTCAAATACCAGGATTTTCACACTTTCAATCTCTATTGCTGTAGTGAACTCTTAACTTAAACACATGCATGCAGATCCATCTCGGTGGACAGGGCTGTTGTAATGGATTAGGTCATTGCACCTATGGCTCATATCTTCTGAGGCACAGAGGAGCTCTGTAGTATTTTCCAAGGAGCACTGCTGGGCAGCAACCAACCAACCAACCAACCAACCCAAAGAAGCTTAGGAATGGGAGGGAAGAGGAGGATGCTCTGGGGCTTCATCTCAGCAGGAGAAGTGGGGGCATTGGAGGGGTCAGTGCCAACAGCCTTTGGAGTGGGAGGTCCTAGAAAGGAATGGGCAGGTGCCCAGAGCAGCACTGGAAGGATGTCCGGTTCATGGCTCTGAATTCAGACTCCACTGGGCGTGGCCTGGGACCATTCTGCACTGCAGTAGGGCAAGCCTAGAAACACACTGTGAAGGCTTGGTGCCTTTCTTTGATTCTCCCTGAGTATGAAAGGAAACTAAATCTTGGGCTACCAGAGAATGAGATATACTCCCTCCCAGGGTGTGATGATTAAATTAATTTTGAAGTTGGACCACATCACCGATCACGAAGGAATAATGATGACCACAGTGTTATGCTTCTATTGCCCGTGTCAGTTTACAAAGTGCAACCCTATCCTTTGCCTTATCTTAACCTTGCTGCCCTGAGAGCAGGCCAGGCAAGGCAGAGATTGTTTTTTGTTTTGTTTTGTTTTTCAGTAGTGAAGATTGAGGGCCTTTGCACTGAACTACATCTTCAGCCGTTTCTAAATTTTTTTTTGGCATCAGAGATCAAACTCAGGACCTTGTGTTTCGAGGCACACATGGTGCCATTGAGCTAAATCCCCAGCCCTCTAAATTTTTTTTAAACTTTGAGACAGGGTCTTGCTAAGTCACTAGTTGCCCACACTGGGCTTGAACTTGCTGTCCTCTTAGCCTTCCGGAGTGATGGGATCATAGGCATATGCCACTGTGCCTGGGCAGAGGTTTTTTTTTTTTTTTTTTGGTGGTACTGACAATAATCCCAAGGCCTGTGCACTGAGCTACATTCCAAGCCCTTAAAAAATTCTTTTGGGCTGGGGATTTAGCTCAGTGGTACCACCACCTGCCTCGAAAGTGCAAGGTCCTGAGTTCAATCCCCGATACCAAAAAAAAAGGTCAAAAAAATTCCTTTTTTTTTTTTTTTTTTTTAAATTTTGAGACCAAGTCTCAGGAAGTCACTAAGTTTCCCAGGCTGGGCTCAAACTTGCAATCCCTCTGCCTCAGCCTCCCAGACTGCTAGGATTACAGGCATGCACCACCAGGCCTGGCTGGGCAGAGATTCTTATGCCAGGCTTCAGGGAGCCAAGACTTCTTTACTTGTTAGACATATATCTTTCTAAATTCACATAGGTCTATTTTCCCTGGGTGACATTCCAGAGTTTTCCAGTTGTTCTCAAAAGACCCTGTGACATAGTGAAGAACCACTGTCCCTTGGGAGGGTAGCTAGGTCTCACTGTCTCTGTGTTCTGACACATAGCAGGTGTGAATGAATGAGCAAAGGCCAATTTTACCAGGAAGGTGGCCACGGCTCAAAGGGGTGAATTACATGATTTGCCCAAGGTCACACAGAGAGATGGACAAGGGGCCAGGGCAGTCTTCTGACGCTGGACCCAGGCTGGCACCCTGCAGGCTGCTGTCCCTGCTCAGTCCTCCCCTGGCCTGTGGAGAGAGACAGAAGGGGACAGAGAGGTAGAAGGGGACACCTCCTTCCTGGAGGTGGAGTGCAGAAGGAATGAGGAGAGGGTGCCGGGGACAGAACCTGGTGGCCTCAGGGGGCTCTGTGCTCTGCATTACTGTGCCACCTCCACCCCTCTGGGCATGAACGTCAGCATGACAGCCACTGGGAAGGCATGATGAGATCTCTCAGGCTGAGATCCACGCAGCTGCAGCAAACTAAATTACACTGCACAAATAGCATCTCCCTCAACCTCCTGGCCTCAGGGCAGAAAAACAGTGCCAGATGGTACCTGATAGTGGGTACAGATCTCCATAACAACCCCCTTGGCCCTGGCACCCTGGTTCTCTGGGGACCTACAGGGCAGCTGGCACCAGCAGGAAGCCAGGCTTGCTTGGCTCATTCTAGGCCTCTGGGCACTGCATCTCCTCCTGGGACACCATCAGCTGACACACACCTGTCATTACCTTCTCTAGCTTTCACCTCTTCTGGCCCCAGGGCCCTGCTGCTTTTGCCCAAAGCACTTGCAGGAGACTGAGATTATTTCCTACTTTCCCTTACTAGCCTGGCCCAATTCAGCCTCTGGCTCTGACATCTGTCAAATGGAGGAGGAGAAAAGGGTAGGATCTGGTGCTCTTCCTGGGCAGGGCAGAAGGGAGAGAGGCAAGAAGACAGTCAGCAGAGCCACAGCCCAGGAGGGGCGTCCTTCCTTCCCTAGCCAAGCATTCTCCTTGATGACCGAAAAGGGGTGCCAGCAGAGACCACCCTGCTGATGGCTCCAAAAGCCCCAGGGCTGGACAGTGGCATGAGATACACAGGGAACAAGAAACCCCAGGCAGTCACCTCCGGATCCTCAAGGCCCAAGGAACCACCAGGGGGCAGCCTTGCTTGTCCACTGTTACAGAAAGCGCACATCTGCCTCTCAGTTACACCTCCCGGCTGCCCCAGGGCACAGGTTAAGAGCTGAGCTTTGGTAAGCCAAGCCTGCGTTCTAAGGAAGCTCCTTCGCCACTCGGTAGTACCTGCACCCTGACCATGTCACTTAGCCTCCTGCCTCAGAAAAGGCAGAGGCGAGGACAGCCCACAACTCACATTTATTTAGTTCTTACGGTGACCAGGTGCTGCCCGTTTGAGCGATCACTGTCATGACCATGCAGTCTCCAGGCAAATGTCGTCAGAGAGCAGCCTGGTGTAGGGCAGGAGACTGGCTAGTATTGACTCCAGCAGGTAACCCGACCTCTCTGAGACTCAGTGTGCCATCTGTGACAAGGGCACAACAACCCCTCCTTCACAGATGGTTTCACGGATCTGACAAGTGGGCACAAACCCCCAGCTCGGGGCCTGTCTGAAGCCCTGCAGCTGGCCCAGCCTCTGCAGCAGCAGGGCTCAAGGTACCTGCAGCTCGGCAGCAGTCACTTTGTGGTAGATGAGCTCCTCATCCCGGCGCTTCTCCTGGGGGATGGTGATGTTGGCCAGCGCTGTCTCAAAGTCCAGGATCTGCTGCATTTGAGGCCGGATGGCGTCCTCGTCCCCCCCGCCCAGCAGCTTCCCCAGCTGCACCATGTAGTTCAGGTATCCGGTCAGCACCTGTGGGACCCAGCACCCTGAGATGGTCTGTGGCTGCCACTTGCTGCCCACTAGGCCAGGGGCTGCACTTCACCCAGGGAACCTGCTGGAACACAGCTTCGAGATGTTTGTGGTAAGGTGCTGGGGATGCGACCCAGGGCCAAGTGCTCTACCACTGAGCCACATCGCCAGCCCTGACAATGGTTCTGGGGCTACGTCTCCTTGCTGGTTGCCCATGACCTTGAGGATAAAGCCGAAACACCTCTGCATTCCTTCAGGTCCCCAGGTAGGCTGGTCACTGCCACCCGGGCCCCACCATTCAGTGCTCATCCTGGGCGTCTTTCTGTCCTTGGGATGTACCTTTGCTAAACTGCTCTCAGACCATGCCCTCAGACCTTCCCTGGTGACCCTGCTACCCCCTCCCTGCTCACAGTGGTGGTTGTGTTTCTAGCGGTGGCCAGCTAAGCAGTGTCCTTCTTCCCTAGCGGACCTCAAGCCCCAGGGGCAGGGACCAGGCTGGTCTTCTTGCCACTGCCTGCCAAGCACCAGGCACTCAGTGGGGACTTGCTCAGTACAAGGGGCTGGAGTAGAGTGGACAGGTGAGCGAGGCTTGGGCAGAGGCTTTTGGGGTGTCACAAGGGGCAGGCCAGGCGGAGGGGAGGGCATGAGTCTGGATGAGGATGCCAGTCTCATCACTTCCTGGCTGTGTGACCTTGAACAGGTCACCCAGCATCTCTGAGCCTTACTTACTCCTCTGTGAAAGTCAAGGTAAAAGTAGTACCCTTATGACAGATGGGGGAATGAAGTCCAGAGACGGTCAGTAGCTACAGCGTTATTGGGGGACTTGAGGTGTTGTACACAAAAGTCTAGTACCTCCAAATGGTGGTGGCTGTCTGTCACCGTGGCCTTGCTCTAGCCCACCTATCCCTTCCCCCTTGTGCCCGTGATACCCGGATGTGACCCAGCCAGCTTGCGGCAGCCTCCCCTGCCCAGGACTGCCTGTCACTCATCAGGAAGGGACTTCAGTGCTCCCTGCGGCGTGCTGCGGTGGACACCCGGGGAGACCACAGCAGGCTGGCTGGGGCCCAAGCTACCCCTCTCAGAGCACACTCACCTTCTCGTTTTCAGTTTTGTTCAGGTAATAGTCTCTGGAGGGTAAGCCCAGGCCAGACTGGTCCACCTGGGGAGGAAGGCCCAAGTGAGTGAGGGGGAGTCCCCTGGATGTTCCCATGCGGGTGCCCACTGAGTCCCCTCTGCCTGCCTGGGGGGCACTGGCACATGGCACCAGAAGATCAGCTCAGATGCCAGCAGAATAAGCTGGTAGTTAAAGTCACTGATGGGCCAGCCAGGGAAGGGACAGATGTATTCCTGCTTGTAAACAAGGTCGGCTACAGGGAGGCTGGGCCCTTCTAAGGGCCCCTTCCCTTTTGAGCACCTCCTGGCCTTGGCAAAGCACACCTATTTTGCCAAACACTGCCCAAGTGGTTAGGAGCCACCACAAGCTGTATGACTGTGGTCAAGTTACTTAACCTTTCTGATCCACAGATTCCTCATCCAGAAAATAAGTGAAATAATATCTAACCTTCAGAGCCAAACTGAGGATTCAAGGAGACAGTGCTGGGAAAGGGCCCCTGGAATGCTGGGCAGGTGAGGGAGGGTTAATTCCTGATAGCTATTGTTGGAGCCTTTTGGCCTCACCTTGAAATATCTTAGTGCTCTTACGGATCATTTGTATGATAAGGAAATTGTAGTTCAGAGAAGTTGAGCTACTTGCCTAACGACACATAGCAAGTGACTGACAAAGATGGACTGGGAACTCAGCCTTTCTGACTGCAGTTTAGGAGCTCCCCTCTCTGTGCTGATCCTCAGGCTGGGGTAGGCTCTGCCAGGGAGGCACGGATTCAACACCTTTTGTGTGGTGGTGGTGGGGGTACTGTGGCCTTTGCACTGCGCTACAACCTCAACCCTTTTTTTACCTTTTATTTTTAGTCAGGATCTCACAAAAGTTGCTAAATTGCCCAGGCTGGGCTTGAATTTGCCATTCTCCTGCCTCAGCTTCCCTGACTGCTGGGATTATAGGTGTGCACCACTTCACCCAGCTTCAGTACTATTCTATGTTTTGTGTTTTTTTTGGTACCAGGGATCGAATTCGGGGCCTTGCACCTGCAAGGCAGGCAGTGGAACCACTGAGCTAAATCCCTGGCCCACAGAGCCACAAAGGCCAAAGGCTGAAGTGGGGAGCAGAGGTGGCTTTCGCTGTGTCAGGGAAATGATGTCTTGCATCACTCCTGGGACCTGCAGCAGGCCACTGACAGCACAGCAGCCTCAGCTCTGTCTTTTGCCTGCAAAAACCTCAAGGCCGGGGGCTGCTGGAAGCCAGGCTGAGATCAGAGCCTGTGCTGTGCTCAACACCATCACCCCAGCTGGTGCTCAATGAACCTGAGAAGAAAGAGGTCATGCCCTGTCCTCTCTGGGTTCAGGCCCCTCACCTGGATCACGTTGCTATTGGAGTTCTTGGAGTCGGCACTGACATAGACGGAGAAGAAGGGTGAGGTGCGGTAGTGGGCAGTGACCACCTGCAAGGTGTCCTGGAAGTTGTCCTTGGCCCAGGGACCTGTGATGTTCCAGCCTCCGAGCTATGGGGAGGGACAATAAGCAGGGAGGGGATGAGGAGGCTGGGAGACCTGTATGCAAATTCAGGCTCTGCAGCCACCTGGAGGTGTGACCCTGGAGCAGCCGTCCAGCTTCTTGGAGTGTCCTGGGTAAGTGACAGAGATGGTCTTCACCGGGTTTCTAACCCGACCTACAGCCTCACGGATGGAGGCCATGAATCTGTGGCATTGCTCTTGGGGTGGCTGGGATGGGGCTGGGAAGAGACTTTGCCCCTTATACTATTTACTTTTTGAAAACTGAATCATGTGAATGTAATTATTATTCAGACACAAATTCAACTGTGCCTATGGGGGGAAAAGGCTCCATATTTTGAAAAAGGTTCAACTATGGTCATCTTTAGTCCTTCTAAAAGTTGGGGCTTTTTTGTGTGTAACCTCTTTAATCCTCCTTGGCTTGGCACACACGGGCACAAGCAGCCTGTACCAGACAGGAAGGACTGAGACAGTCCCAGTGCCTGTGGCCACCAATTCTGCCGCAGGACCTTCCTGCAGACAAGCTAGGAGGCATGGCCCTCGAGGGAGCACAGGGCACCCAGCAAACTCACACAGCCACCTCTGCCCAACCAAGCAGCCTGGCCAGCCTCAGGCAGCCCTCCTCAGGCCGGCTCAGGCCTGACAGGGATGTGCCCATGAGAAGGAGTCTTCCTGCTGCCCATGCATGAGGGGAGGCCTCGAGGGCCCTCTTCACTGTAACTTGGACTAAGACTCTGTTGGGCTTTCTGGAGCAACACATACCTCTCCACACATATGAACATGCCCTTCAGTGTGCAGACAAGGCAATAGCATTGGAGAGGAAGTATTCCCGGAAATATGGTCCCTGTGCCCGACACAGAAGCACCGAGAGACAAACACGATGTCAGACATCCCCACCAGATGCCGACACCCAGCTCCACAGACACACACAGACAGCGTCACCCACCCAGATGCACACTCGCCGGAGCAGCCCAACACGCACGGCAGACAGGCTTCTCGTTCTGTTGGGCGTGGTGGCTGGAGGTATGGGGTGGCTGAACCCCAGTGGTGCCTGTGAGCTGGGGCAGAGCCAGAGGGACCGGGTAGGAGGAGCTGCCAAGTTTGCCCCAGGGACCCACCTTCTCAATCAGCTCCATCAGGGGCTTGGCCCTGAGCTCCTCGATCCTGGTTTCATTCATACACGCTCGGTAGTATACTTGGGCCTTCCTCTCTGCCTCGCTCACGCTGGCTGTGGAATTTTCTAGAATGATAAGGGAAAGGAGGATATAGCTCAGTGGTAGAGCACTTGCCAAGCATGTGAGAGGCCCTGGGTTCAATCCCTAGCATTGCAAAAAAAAAGAAAACAGAAAAAGCCATAGGCAAATAGAGCTATTTCTGAAAACTCTGCTGGACATGGTGGTGCATAGCTGTAATCCCAGCTAGTCCAGAGTCTGAGGCAAAAAGATCACAAGTCTGAGGCCAGCCTGAACAACTTAGTGACACCTGGTCTCAAAACAAAAAGGGCTGGGGCATAGCTGAATGGTAGAGTGCTTGCCTAGCATGTATAAGGTCCTAAGTTCAATTCCCAGTAAAACATACACACAAATCAGAGTTGGTGATTCTGGGGGGCCCTAGGCTATTCCTTGAACTTTGGTGCCCCAGCTATAAAACAGAAGCCATGGCAGCTGCTGTCACGGAGGGACAAGCTCAGTCCTAGGGAGTAAAATGTCCCTGGGCAGGGCTGGTGATCTGAAAGCCTCCCAAATCCTAGCTGACTGCCCATCCAAAGAGGGGCCCAGGCTTCTTTCTTCCTGCTGTTCGGGACTGTAGGCAGCAGCCCCCTGTGCCCACCCAGCAGGACGGTCTGCTCCCTGCTGGCCAACATGTGGCACCCAGTCCCCTGCGTGGTGCGTGGGATGGAGGCCTGCCTTGGTTTTCAGAGCCCAGCTGACCTTTCTTGTGAGAAAGTCTGGAGTTGGACGAAGCTTAAAAGGCTTCATTCATTATGAATGGACTTTCCATTTCCTCCTTGCAGGGGCCAGGCATGGTAGCCAGCCTTACAGATGATGCAAAGGGCCGTTTTCCACTCCCTCCTCCTCCCAACCCCAGCCAGGCTAGCGGTTTCTCATCCTGATGTCCTTTTCAGACCTTCCATGATGACCAGGACACCTCCTCTCCCTCCTCTCCTCAGCACCTGGTCCAGATGCCACCTGCTGTAGGCTGTGCTCCTGTATGTGCCCAGCACGGCAAGTTCCCATCTCCACCAGGAGAAGGCAACTATTTCCTGCTGCTGTGGTCCTCAAAGCACCTACTATGTGCTGGGGCTCCTGTGCCTGTCTCAGACCACACCAGATTTCCCAGCCCCTCCCTGGGGAACTCCTCACTCCTCCTAGCACTTTTCTTCAGTTCAGATTCCTTTCTCATCCATTCATCCACTGGACAGATCCCAGACACTTACTCTGTGCCAGGCAGGCTGCAAGGTCTGGAGGATCTGCATGAAGGACAGCGTCCCTGTTCCCATAAGGCTCCTGCATTCAACCCTGTAAAAATCTGGCTTGGCTTCTAGGCCTTTTCGGTGACATAAAGCCTCTCCTAAAATGTTTGTTTCAGAAGGTGCTCAGCACTCTGGACTCCTGCTGAGTGCCTGGCACCAGGCTGGGTACTGAGTTTTACAGACAAAAATAAAACTTGCTCCCTGCCCTCAAGAGCTCAGAGTCCAAGAGTGGACACAGATATGCAAAGGAAAGTTCACAGGACACAAAAGTGCTTTGGACAATGCAAGGGCTTCCAACATAGAGAAAAGTCACTCTGCTTCCGTACAGGAGTGGGAAGAGGTTGGGAGCCTCCGGAGAGTGTTCTGTTTGAGCTGTGACTCAGAGATGAAAAGGTGTTCACCAGGTAGGAATGAGGGTACTGCTTGGGGGAGCAAGACAGAAAGGGGCCAAGGAAGGGGGCGTAAAAGGCCATGCCGTTTGAAGAAAAGAAACATTTTGTTGTTGCCACTTGGTGCCAAGGACACGAGTCACTTCCTATCTAGTGTTTACCAGATTTCCCAGTCTTCACCCCAGAGAGCTCCCCATCCCATGGTTCTTATGCATAAATAGCACCATGGTGGCCCTGGTCAGAGCACATCAAGCCCAGTGTCTCTGAAGCCAGAGACAGCCCAGGACGGGGCAGATGTGAGGAGAGATCCAGAGGCAGGGACCCCGCCCTGAGGTTGAGGGTCTGAATGACCACAGGCTATCAGGTGTCCCCCAGGTCCTCTGCAGAGTGAGACCAGATACAGGGAGAGCTGGCCCCTCAGACTCAGGGAACAGAACCTGGGGATATAAGGGGGAGTTCCCACTCCAAGGGCCTCATTTCTATGGGAACACAGCAGCTGGGCTCTTAGAAGGGAGAGCCGGAGAACCACCATTGCTGGCCAGGCCCCGGAAGTTGCATCTCACTGTCCACATGTGGCTCTGGGCATGACCCTGAAATGCCAGGGCCAGCGTATGGGGAGGCACTCTGTGCACTGGCTCAAGGGAGGGCCTGGCATCTCCCTCCCCCAGGCCCCAAGGCCACTTAGTTAAGAGGCGCAGAGAAAGGCTTCTGAGGCCCAGCCTGGCTGTGCTAACCATGGCGAATTCTGAGTTGTGCCTAGAGGCCCCCTGGCCTCGTCTGGTACCTGGAGGGAGACCCTCCTTCAAATGCAGCCTCTTTCTGTCCATTGCAAGGCTGTCCCCACCAAGTCGAAAGTTCTCCCCACAGCCTGGTGTCATGCTTGGTAGCTTTCCCACTGCTGCTTACTAAGTTCTTAGTGTTTGGCAGCAGCCAGACTGGGTGTGGGGGCCACTCAGGCCTGCATGAGGCTTGCAGCCTGGTGGTGAGAGGGACAGTGGATCACCCAGGCACACACTAGGCTGGCTGAAGAGAAAGTGAGGAAGCCAGGAGAGAGGACATGGGGAGCTCTGCCCCAGGAAGCCCGGATTGAGGGGCGAGGTCAATGTGAGATGGAGTTGGGGCTGGACTTGGGCTGCCTCACCTCACATCCTGTGTTTTAGGCACTCCTGTGTCCTGGATGGCACATAGTAGGCCCTCAGCAATATGGGCTGAGAGAGCAGTGTCCAGGTTTGATGAGGCAGGACATCGTGTGAGAGGGCAATAAGGTGGTGTCCTCTGAGATTTGCATGGAGAGGAAACGAGGGAGGGACAGGCAAGATTTGGGCCTGGCTGAGTGCTGGCATTCATGCCCCTCCAGGAGCATCTCGCCAGCACCCCACTGGTGACATTGGCCGGGACAGCAGCCCTGGCAGCAGGCAGAGCTCCTCTTCCTTCCTGTGGTTCCCGCAGCCCCTGGGGACAACCCACAGCACACTCTCCAGTCTCCTCTCCCTCTTCACTCGGGGTACCTATGACCTTGCAGGATCCAGGGAGATGAGAGCCAAAGCAAGCCAGGTCACAGGAAGGGAGGCTACTGGGACAGACCAGGTGGGTGAAGGCTGGGGCAGGGGTGGTGGCTGAGAAGGGGCAGGAAGTGTTTGGGACAGATTGAGAAGGCTCTGTGGAGAGCGGTTCCCCCTTTCCTGGTTTCTAGGTGGAGCTAAGAGCCATGGAGGCCTGAGGCAGGCGGGGTGGGTCTAGGAAGAAGAAGCGAGGACAGTTCCAGTCTGAAGTTCAGTTTCTGACACTGGAAGATCTCTTCGACACCCAGGGGAACCCTGCCCTGTTTGGGGGGCACATTTTGGAGGTGGGCACACGTCCAGGGTGGTATAGAAATGATCTGACAGCTGGGGGCCAGATAACTGTGCTCCTAACTGCCTGTGTACTTCCTTCCAGGGACACTGGAGTTCCAGAAACTTCCTCAGTCACTTCCCAAAGTCCCAGAGAGAGAAGACAGCATACCATTTAATCGGCTATTTCTTCCTCTGGGAGTTTTTACTGGAACACTTTTCTAATATCCCTCCTCCGGGAGGAAACACATGCCTGGGCAGGCTGAGGTGGGCTGCAGGGACAGTGGGAGCAGGAATTCTGTGGGCTCCCTTACTGTAGTAGGACTGTCTGGCCCCAACTCCATGTCACGGTAGGACCCATGTTTGTTTTAGATAAAACCACAGACTCAGTTCAGATACCTGCAGGCTTCAGGAGCCCCATCCTGTGAGGAGAAAAGAGGGAGCTGAGAAAGGAGGCGCTTTGTTCTTCAGGAGAAGAAAAAATAAAGATGCCACCATCTCGGCTTTCGGTGCCTCCTATAGGCCAAGTCCTATGCTTCAGTCTTGCCTCATATGGAGATCCAAGGCAGATATGGCACACTTATCAGCCCATTCCAGAGAGAAGAAAAATGAGGCCCAGGGAGGTGAAGGAACCCACCTTGGAGGAAGAGCTAACAAGTGCATGCTGGGATCTGAGCCCAGGCGTGCTTAAGCCTCCCTGAGAAAGTGGCTGGTTCCTCTGGGTGTGGCTATGTGTGGGCAGCATCTTGTCAGAACAATTCCCACAGTAGCTATTAGGATCCTGCCCAATTGATAGGCAAGAAGCTGGATAGCTCGTCCAAGGTCACATGAGTAAGTGGCTGAGGCCAGGACTGGAGGCCAAGTCTTTCTGCTTTCCTGGTCCTTCTGGCAGATTCGCTTGGAAACCAAAGGCAGGGCTGGGATAGTCCAGCTGCCCCAAGAAGCCTTGGACACTCTCTTCCCACCTAGAATCAGTGGACCCATCTAGCTTTTCCCAAAATGAAAGGCATGCCCACTGCCGCAGACAGGACACCAGACAGAAGCATTTAAGGAGCAGATCCTATCCCTAGAGGGCAGGAAGAAGAAACTTTACCAGATGATAAATATTGGGAAAACACATCAAAATAAAACTCCAAGAGATGACACATTGCCAAATCATCAATGTGGACACACTTCATGCTACTGCAATATTGTGTGTGTATTTCTCAGGGAGACTGGTGTCCAGGATAGAAGGAAGGGAAACAGCGACCTTTTTCTGATGGAATCTGTGTTGCTTCGATTGTTATGACAAGCATGCATTACACTTTTTGGTATGCATTTTTTTTTTTTTGGTACCAGGGATCCAACTCATGACCTTACACTTTCGAGGCAGGTGTGGTGCCACAGAGCTAAATCCTCAGCCCTGGCATGCATTCATTTTATAGCACAAGACGTAGGAAAGTAACATTGGGCACACATGGCACAGTGGAGCTTGAGCCCAGGAGGCCCTTTGGTGACCACAGAAGACAGAACAGAGAAAGTAGGTTCAAGGAAGTTCTTGCAGGGCTGGAGTAGGGCCTGGGCAGGCACTCTAGATGTGGGATAATCTGGGCTAAGTGCAACTGGAAAGCCGGAGGCCAGGCCAAGTCTAAGGGCTGATGCACCTGGCTGCTTCCCCGATGACGTGCGGTTACACTCCTATCTCCCCAAAGCCTATGAGGACAGCCTACACAGGCCAATCAGGGAAGGTGCCTGTGTTCCACATAGCTGAGGTCACCCGCCTCCAGCCAGCAGGCTGCAAGGATGAGCCACCGTGACCCCTGGTCTATTTCAGCCCACTTGCTCCAGATCTGTCTGGATTTCCTCTGAGGGAGCCTGGGTGAATTCCCCCATCAAAGAAATGTGTGGTTTGTCCAAGGTCACATGCCAAGTGGATGGTGACAGATGTCCTGCCTGGCCAGCAGACACAATTCTCACTGGCACTCTGAATGTCCCTCTTCCTCTCTCCACTTAAAAGAAGGAGCCCGGGCTCCCTCCTGCTCCAGTGTGTATCTGCTGCCTCCTTCTCAGGCCCGCTGGCTGACCCCTTTGTCTTGGGGAAGCTGAAACCAGCCTGACTTTCAGCCTAAGAATGCACAGGCTAGTCTATGGCCATACCACCCTGAACGCGCCCGATCTCGTCTGATCTCGGAAGCTAAGCTGGGTCGGGCCTGGTTAGTACTTGGATGGGAGAATGCACGGGCTGCAGCTGTACCTTGTCACCTACTCACCTGCAGCCGGCCGGAGATGAGGCCCACAGGTGAGGGGTCATTTCTAGACAGATTCTCGGGAGTGAATCTGGGGGGAGGGGACTCCAGGATGTGTCTTCTGGGGAGACCCCTGGTCAGTGTGACAGCTATGGATTTCATCAGGCCTGACACAGAGAGCTCAGCCAAGCAGCCCCTGGGAAGGGGCCCCCAAGCTGGCCTCTCAGCAATGTCACTCGGGGTCTTTGATGGTGAAGCAATTAGGGAGAGCCAGGAGAGAAAGAATGCAGGCCCCAGGCCCCACCACTCCGGTCTGAATCTCAGCTCCACCATTTCCCGGGAAATACATTTCTTTTGTCTTTGTGAGTTTTATCTATAAAATGGGTATATACAAAGGCTTCAAAGGGTGCACCATGAGAATTAGATAAAACAATACAAATAGACTCTAGACCTGTCATAGATACACCCTGTACCACCTTCCCTGAGAACTCAGTCCACATCAGTGCTTCTATGAGAAATAAAACCAGCAATAATTGCTCTTTACATTGACCACTCAATCAATCCTTAAGCACCCTCACAAGTGATCTGAGTTGGATCCCACTTTACAGGTGAAAAGCTGAGGCCCAGAGAGGCTGAGTGACTGCTCTAGTCACACAGCTCATTAGGAGAAGTCTGGCTGGAACCCACTTAATACCACCCAGAAGTACAGCTATGCTTTGCTGAGCTCTTACCAGGAGCCAGGCTTTGTGCTGGGTGCTCTGAACCATCACACAAAAGTCAACATCTATGGGGTTCAGGGTGGGAGGGACTGAACTGTAGCACAGACCCGAGGTCCTCCTGATAAGAACCGGCTGCAGAAGTAGCAGGATTAGGATCCACAGCTACAATGCATGGGCCTGGTTCTGGGTCTAACTGGGAAGTTAGATGCTGGTCCACCTTTCTTCCCCATTCTCTCTGTGCTGACCCCAGAGCATGAGCCCCTGTTCACTCTGGACTGATGGTACGTACTTGGCAAAGTTACTTAACATCTCTGGGCCTCAGTTTCTTCAACTATAAAATGGGAATGGTGATTCCTAAGCTTTGCAGTAGATGAAGGGTCCAGCACAATGCCCAGCATGTAGCAGATGAAGTGAACAATGCTCTCACCCTACAGCGTCAAACAGGATGATGTTACAGGAGAGCTCTGTAAACTGTAAAGTGTGCAAAGGTCACAGGTGAATAAGAATAACATCAATACAAACAGCAACCACCACAGTCTGTTCAACACACCAGAAGAACACTTTAAATAGATTTCCCCATTTAATTTTCACATTTGGAGGAGACGTAGTTCCCACTGTGCTGATGGGAAAACAAGCCCAGAGAAGTTATGTAACTAACTCAAGGTCTCACAGCAAGTGGTGGAGTAAGCATGGAACCCAGGTCCTGGTGACTGCAGCAGAGGGGCAAGCCCATCTTATTAGACTTTAAGGACCATACCTCTGCTTGGCTGGGCTCCTGCCAAGCCCCTGGCTCTGTCTTAAGGTACTGGGGAAGGGAGGGTCCTGAGTTCCAGTTCTGCAGGGACCAACATTTATGTCATTTATGCTCCTAGTTCTGGAATGAAAACTTGTGTCCTCTCTCAAAGGCACCTTGGCAGCGTCAGGCAGGCGGGGAGCCACCTCAAGCTGGGGCTCTGGCGGTTTTGAGGGGCAGGGATCCTTCGATCCCACCTCCACCCACCACCTGCTCCGATCCCCAGGGAGACAAGTGCGAGGACACTGCTAAGGCTATGGAGAAAGCTGGAGGACGACTCCACTGGGCGGATGGAAACTCAACAAATATTAACCAGGAAAATGGCTGCAAGTGAGACACACGAGGGATTCTAACCTTAGGAGAAAGCCAACACCCAGGTGGAATGGACTTTGGCCAGCTGGCTTATCCTGCAGGCCTGATTATCAGGAGGCCGCAGATGACTCCCATCCACATGGAATAACTCACTCTCTGATAAACAGCTGCTGCAACTTTCACTGGACCACAACCTTAAAATCTGATCCTGTGTGTCTGGCTTTGATTCCTTTCACTCACAACTTTCAAAACTCAGTCAGTGCTAGTCAACCTGCAGCTTGCAGCCATAAAAAAAAAAAAAAAAAAAGACCACAGCCACCAGCTCTTGTGCACCTGTCATGTGCCACACTGTGCCATCATTTTAAATGTGTGCTTTCCAGCGCTTCAAACTCTGCAGTCTGGGTATTGTTTATCCTGCCTCACAGATGGAAAGACTGAGGCTCAGAGATAAGTACCTTCTCAGCAGGATCCCACAGTGAGTGACAGGCAGACACTCTAACCCACTTCACCTGCTCCAAAGCCTCCAGTCATGGCATCCTGCCTCCCCCTCTTCTGACCAGGCTTGGCCAGCAGGTCCAGGAAACAGCACCCCTCGCTGGCCCAGTCCCTGGTCACCCTCTTGGTGCTTACCAAGTAGGTGCTTGATGATGGCTTGGTTGTGTTCCCAGAGGTTGCTGAAGGTCCCCCAGCGTGAGTGGCCATCGGGCACAGGGTTGGCCTTGATCCAGCCCCCACAGGCATAGCTGAAGAAGTCCTGGCATGGGTCCACCGTGGGGTCCATGGAGCTCAAGATGGAGCTGGTCACTGACACACAGGCCTCACTCAGGCACACTGGGGGTGTCCCTGGAGGGGTGGAGGACAAAAGCCAGTGAAGAGGCTGTGGGAGGACAGTGCAGGTGGCCTGGGGCCCAGGGGACATAGACCCCAACCTAGTCCTGACTGGATAGGCTTGGAACGGTCACTAGATCTCTAAGGAGAAATGATTTCAATATATTTATGATCTCCTGGCTTGTAAAATAAGACTGCTGTTTAGCTGTCTAAAATGCCTTCTGTGACTTCAAAGAACCTGGAACTGGGGTGATGTGTTTTTCTCTTAATCCGTCTCTCCATAAAGACTTACTGACTTATTGTTCCTTGATGCTCAACAAACATATTCACACATTCATGAATCCTTCTATCCCATGAAATAAAATTCTGAGTGTCTTCTTCACTGAGTAGCGAGCGCGCACACGCGCGCGCGCGTGTGTGTGTGTGTGTGTATGTGTGTGTGTGTGTGAGAGAGAGAGAGAGAGAGAGAGAGATTGCACAGCATGGGGGATATAAAAGGTAAAGTCCTTTCCTTTAAGAGCTAATAATCTAGTTAGGGATAAATACATTATATAAAAAAAATCAAAAGATAACCATAGGAGAAACTCTCATTCATTCTACAAATAAACTGAGTATTGACTATGTGTCAAGTGGTGACACCGCCATCATGGTGCCAGGGCACTGGAGGAAGGGGAGACTGGTAGGAATGGGGAAGGGAGCCAAGAAAAACATTCTGAGCATAAGGCAGGAGAGTCCGTTATCTCAACAAATCCTCCAAAAAAAAGCTCCCAAACTAAATGAGCCTAAGACAAACTAAATGACAAGAACTAAACTGAAAAGACTAGTTGGCCAGAGGCACAAACAAGGTTGGGGGGCCTCTAGCAAAAGACTTGAACAACTGTGGCAGTTCCCCAGGGCCCAGCAGAGGCAGCAAGATGAACCTGACTCTGCAGAGCTGAAGAACCAGGTGACATAGGTGTTTGGGTGGCAGCAGGGACCATGTCCTGAATGGCCCTGCACCAGGCGTTTCACACACACTCATCAGATGCAGGTGTGATATCCCTGTGTAAGACGAGGAAACTGAAGCTCATACAGAGGAACTGGAACATGGCACCCCACTACGTGGGAGAGCCGAGAGCTGAGCTCAGGCCTGTCCTGATGTAGCAACTCCAAGACTGCATTTTCTTGCTCCCTCTCCACCTCTCTGCCCACCATGCCAAGGGCTGGTGCAGCCAGACAGGCAAGATCAGTTTCTTTACCACACGAGGTGGGTGGCTTGGAGACTGTTAGACCTGGGTTCAAATCTCAGCTTTCTATTTCTGCCTGCGAGGCCTTCTGCAAGTGCTCACCTCTCCAAGCCTCATTTTCTCTATGTAGAAACTGGAACAGGAGAATCAATTTCACAGTGATGATGGAATGATTTCAAGGCTGGGCACAGGGATCAGTTTCTTTGGGGCTCAGGGTCAGAGGGTCCCAGGCTAAGCTTTAAAGAGCAAGAAACGTGGCCTGGGTCAGCCTCACCTCAGTCAGACACACACCACACACTGCCACTGGGGTGGGTGGTCGGGAGCGGTGCACACGTGGTCTTACCAACAGCCATTAATGCACACACAGTCCTTCAGTGGATAAAGGGCTTGGAAACCTCACAAGAGCAGGAAATTCAGGGTGACTTTAATTACGCAACAGTTAAACATTATTGAGCTACTGCAATGTGAACATGGAGAATCCTTTCGATGGTGGCAGTGTCACTGCTGTTTTCAATATTTCTAGATCAGATCATCTCCATCAGTCACCATGCTAGTCCCCAACATGGGGGTGGCTGGAATCTTCATGGGGGGAGGGGAGGTGAATTTCTCCACAGTTTGAAAAAAAGCTTATTCACTATTATGATACAACTTCATGTCTGGGAAAGGGAAAGAATACCTATTGTTTTTATATACCAAACCACAGGAAGTCAAGCTTGACAAAATCTTGGCTGATGGAAATACCCAGCAGACGGACTGTAATGTAAGGTGGACTTGAGTTTAAAAACAAAATGAGGAATCAGTGTACGGAAGTTGGTCTCAGAGGTCTGAGTCCTTCATTAAACACCTACTCTGCTTTGTCCAGCACTTGGCCACCACCTGCAGGGGCAGGAAGTAGTTCTTCCTTTGAGGCAGTGCACAATCAGTTGGGAAGCAGGTGCCAGTCCCAGATCTAACTTGCTCATCTGGACAGTGCCTCACCTCAACGCACTTGCACCTAAGATGCTTCAAAATATTTCCTGGGAGAATTTGTTTGTTTTGCTGCTACTATTTACAAAGCGGCTTCAAGGTTCTGGAAAGCAGGTTGCAGCAGGAAGATAGATCAAGATGTGCTTAAATGGGCTGGGGATTTAACTCAGTGGTGCCACCGCCTGCTTCACAAGCACAAGGTCCCCAGTTCAATCCTCGGTCCCCACCCCCCCAAAAAGATGTGCTTAAATGTCCAGACACCACTCAGAGGTGGGGCTTCCAGAATTATCGGAGGCTTTGCTTTGACTGGCCTGACGTTGGCCAATGTGTGGCCAATGTCAGCACTGTTGCTGTGTAATGAGGTTACTCTCAATAACCGAGGTGGCCACTGCTTTCTCTGGTGGCCCAGGGGTTACCTGCCCTCAGCCCAGTTCTACTACATGGAAAGAGGGACATAGCTCTCCCAGGTCCAGGCTGGAGAAAACCCCTCTGAGGTCCTGAAGGCTGGAATAGAGGCAGAAGCAGGTGCACTTCATGGGCCCCACTTGGCAATATCAGCAGACAAGTTTTGGGTCTGATCACAAGGAGCTGTCCCCTGGGGGCTCCTTTCTGGTTCCTAGTGAAGAAATATCCTGGGAGCTCCTAGGGGCAGTCCCAGGGCAACAATGGCTGTTGGGGTCCAGCCTGCCTTTCATGTCTTGGGCCAAGAGCTCGGCAGATGGTGCTAGCCAGGGTCCGCATGCACAAGTGGGATGCTCTAAACAGAAGCTGATTTAGGATGTGGCAGGAAGGCAGCTGCAGTATGAGGATGATCAGCTTGTGCCCTGCTGGCAGAGTTGGCACATGCACACACAACATACACCAACACACACTTGCACAGTCACAGACATATACACTTTCAGTACAGAAAGGCTGTTCCCAGCTCAATCCCCCTTCTTAATAATCATTCACTCAACTTACTATTTGGACACCTATGGTGTGCAGGCACTGTGCTAAGTACATGTGGCTAAAGGCCTGGAAACTAGTACTTCTTTAATCAGATATGCATTAAGCACCTGCTGGGCCAGACACATCTGGTAAACCACCCACAAAGCATTACATAGTTAAATAATCAAGCGATTATTTCTTAAGTACCAAGTAGGTATTTAGCCCAGTGTCTGACAGCAAGCCAGCACTCATTAAATGTTTGTAGAATGAGTGACTATGTGCCCCATACAGGAGGGAAGACCCAGCTGAAGTCCCTGCCCTCTCTCCAGATCCCCAAGGCCATTCCCCAACCCAGCCCAGCATACCCACCTCATAGGCCAGCACCTTTGCTGTGGGGAAGGCAAACACAGCCACAATCTCTCTGATAGGGTGAGTGACTAAGTTTGTGGGGGACCCTGAGCAAAGTCCCCTCTGGCTGCCCAATCAGAGGGACCATCGGAATTCTGGATGCTGGGCCACAGGAGAGTGAAAGCCTCTGGGATTGGCTGAACTCCCTTGTAGGATTTTAACTTGGACCCACCATTTCTAGTTCTATAACCATTAAGTGTTCAGTGAGGTGCTTGGCCAGATCTACTGGGCTGGACCCACAGAACCAGAGTCAGACTCCTGGCAGCAGGATGAGAGAGGGGCCCATCCTGTTGCCATACAAGGTGGGATAGACACAGAGATACAAGGTGCTGGGTCACAGACAGCTTCTCTGGGGTATTAATATTCGTGCACCATGATTACAAAGGGAAGTGAGGCACCCTCACTCAGCCCCACAGCCCGTGGCCAAACTTCAGCTGCCCTACTCCAACCTCCCACCCATGTACTCTTAGACAAGTCACTCAGCCTCAGTGCCTCAGTTTCCTCATATGGAAGAGGACCAAGAGGAAGCACACCTCACAAGGCTGCTGTGAGGAGGAAATGAGGGTGCATCTGTAAAGGAGAGGTAGCATGTGGTCCTTGGAAACTGTTCATAAGCTAGAGCCATCATTGCTATTCCACTGGGGCTAAGGATGGCAGACTGTGGCAGCCTGCATCTAACCGGCCCACACCCTGACAACAGTGCCCAGAGCTATTCCAGGCACCAAGACATCCCCAGAGTTATCCCTAAACTAGGCACTTGTTTCCCCATTTAAAGTAGAGAAGACATAGGCTCTAGGAAATTAGGTGGCACACTGCCTATAGGTTACCAAGTCAGGATGTGGACTCATGTCCTTCTCACCCCCAAATCTTCATATGCCTGCACCCCTCAGGGCTCAGTCTAGCTCAGGATGCTGATCCTCTAGCCCTTGGAGGCTAGACCTTGAAGTAGCCCCCGAGGCCTAGCAGAGAAGCCCTCTGTGCACATGGACAGAGTGCAGGGCAGGAGACCAAGCCCACCATGGAACGCGGAGACACCTACTTGTCTGGTACTGGATCCCCAGGGCTGTCAGGCAGGCCACCAGTCCTGCTGCCAGAAGTGCCACCAGAACTATCAGCCGCTTCTCCACCTGGGTCCGTGTGGCCCAGCACCTCTGGCTGCTCCGGGGGCTTCGGAAGTTCACCTGCAGGGAGGGAGGCAGGAGAGGCGGGGGAGACGTGAGCCCAGGGCACCCCCTCCCCAGGAGGAAGGGGCTCTGGTGCAGGCCCAGGCCCTGGGGAGGCATCGGGGCTGCCCTCCTGTCTCAGGGGAGGTCCAGTTCCTACGGAATTAGCCCTAATCCAGGGAAGGAGCCACCACCCTGTTCGGCAGCTGAGATTTGCTTCCAGCCATCAGAGCAGCAGCTCAACCCAGCCGGGCTTGTGTTTTCTGTGTTACCCGATACCGGTAGAGGAAAAAAACGGCAGCTTTTCCTTGTTTCTCCAGTTCAAAAAAGCACAGGATGTTTGGACTTGAGGCATCCAGCAGGGTCCAGCTGGGCTCTCCCCAGAGCCCCCACATCCACAGGGCTGGGGACCAAGGCTCACGCTGCCCAGAGGCAGGGACATCCCTAGCTCACTAAGCCCTTACAGTCCCAGGCAAGATGCATTCTTCATTCTCTTTTTACAAATGAGAAAACTGAGGTGCAGAGGGGTGAGACCCTTGCTGCTCCTCACACAGCTAAGTGGGCAGAGCTGGGATTTAGACCAGAGTCTGGAAATTCTAGAGCACATTGCTGGGTCGGAGATGTGGGTCTTAGGAGATGTTGGGGGAGATACAGGAGAAATAGCTCCATTTGGGCAGGTTCTCAAAGGCAGGGAAAACGTTGCCAGCCTCTCAGTTTAGCTAAACAGGAAAGGAGGAACAATGAGAGGAAACGGAGGGTGTGGTGGCCCTCCGGGCTTGAGGAGTGCCAACGACACAGGCCCCTCACACCCAAAGTCACTTCGGGGTTCCCCTCTGTTCCAAGAAGTGCTTCCTGCAATAATAGCCAGGGCCACAGGATAGGAAGGGTCTTCTGAAGATGGCTTGGTTTGGTGACACTGCCTGCCTGTACAAACAGCTGGGCACAACTCAGGGCCCCATGGAAGTACTGAGAGGAGGATGGACTCCTTTGCTTTCAACAGTTCACAGCCCAGCAGGGAGGAAGATAATGAAAACAGCAGGGAGGCGCAGGGTGGGGGTCAATCTGGGAAGGCTTTCTGGAGGAGGTGAAGTCTGGGCTGGGTCTTTAAGAATACACAGGAGGGCCAGGGGATTTAGCTCAGTGGTTCTGGTGCCAGCCTCACAAGAGCAAGGTCCCAAGTTCGATCCCTGGTACAAAAAAAAAAAAAAAAAAAGAATACACAGGAGCTGGCGAAGGGCACAAGGCCTGGAATCCAAGGGGTGCTGTAAGCTAGGACTTCCACCTGAGGATTGGGAGGAGATGATTAGTTTTTTCCTTTGGGAAGGGCAAGGAGAGGAGCAAGGGTTGGTAGGGAGCGGGACAGAAGCAGGGAGACTCCTAAAGTGGCTGTCACAGCATGCCAGGGGACCTGAGGGGACCCAGACTCTGACCTGAAAAGACCCCAAGCTGAGGAGGGGCTCCCCCCAGAGCCAGGTCAGAGTCTCCAGCAGACCCCATACTGGCACTCAGGGATCTGAGATGGTCACCTTAGGGAGAGTCACCATGACTAGCACTGGGAAAGAGAAAGTACTAATGACAGCTAATAAGTACGGGCTCTGGGCAGGAAATGATGGGAATTGCTGCACCAAAGGGGAACACAAGCACTTTCTGTGGAAGAAAAATTGGGTTCTAAAACTGAGAAACAGAACTTGAGAATTGGTGACATTTCCTGGAAGTCCAGCAGTGGGTCAGGTAGAGGGAGGAGGGCCACCTGATAATAAAGTCCATTAAGAATCTTTTTTAAGGACCGGAGATTTAGCTCAGTGGTTCCGCTGCCTGCCTCGAAAGTGCAAGGTCCTGAGTTCGATCCCTGGTACCAAAAAAAAAAAAAAAGAGTCTTATAAAAATGAGAGAAGTGAAGATTTGTGAGCATGCTGCTCACTCATCACACATACTCAACACTCAAAGGTTGACAGAGTGCTTTTTCAGACATCAACAATCTCAGTGTATCTGGGGTCCCACCAGTCAGAGGGGCACCAAGGACATGAGGCAGATGCTGGCTCGCCCGGGGACACTCACATTTGTGTTCCTCTGGCTGGCTGTCCTGCCCCTGACATGTCTCAGCCTTGCTCCTCTCTGCCATGGCCTCTTGTGCTCCACGATCATGGCTCAGCTCGTGGGGTGCACAGAGGCAGCGATTTCAGAGGCCCCTCTGCCTGGCCCTAGCTTCAGGGAGTTGGAGGACCAACGGTCAGGAAAAGTAGGAAAACCTCGGAGATGCTGCGGTGAGGGAATAAGGAGAAAAGCCAGGAGCAAAGGTACCCAAGGAGGTGAAAGGGAGACAGAGTAGATTCTAACATAAGGCAAATGAAGGGGGAGGGAGGGAGGGAAAGAGAAAGTACTAATGACAGCTAATAAGTATCTGGAGTGCTCACTCTGTGCAGGAGCACTGTTTTGTTGCTAGATGTTGTAATTCTATCTTTACCACATCTCTAAGAGGAGGGCTGGGTCCAGAAGAGACACAGGAAGTGTGTGGGGGGAGAAAAGGGGCAGAAAAGGGGAGACAGCCCGAGAGCCGACAGCCTCCTCCCAACTAGGCACTCCCCAGAGGAGCAGTTGAGCTGAGCCACATTGTTCCATGTCAAGCAAAGTGTTGAATCTAAACAGATGGCGTTTGCTGCAAATTAAATTAGAATTAAGCCAGAATTGAATTAACAATTCATAGTTCCAGGCAAGAATGGCAAATGGGATTTGAAAACAGGATTTTTAACCTT
Source organism: Heterocephalus glaber (assembly GCF_053883595.1). NCBI lineage: Eukaryota > Metazoa > Chordata > Mammalia > Rodentia > Bathyergidae > Heterocephalus > Heterocephalus glaber. The sequence continues at coordinate 20,015,424 of NW_028258302.1, read as the reverse complement.
TCCCATGTTCTTTGCTCAATTTGCACTGCCGGGCCAAGGGCCTCCTGGTTTTTGGACAAGCACGGTTTCTAAGGGTGGAGAGAACGCAGAGGCAGCTCTTGGGGGGAGGGGGGCAGAAGTCACCCGGGGGTGCTGGGTTTGGGTAAGGAGCTGCTCTAGGAGAGGATAGTCACTTCCGTGTGCCATGGATGGGGCTGGGCCTGGGTCAAACACTGCTTGGCTCCCTGCAGTCTCAGCCGTCTGGTCTCAGGCATATCCCTTTTCTCAGAGCCCTCTGCTCTCCCCTTCATGGGACCAGGAAAGGATCCCATGAGATGAGGTCACAGCAAGGGGCGATGTGAGTGGTTTCTCTCTTTCCTTTAGGAAACAAGGGCATGTCGATCACGGGACACCCGCTGCGGCCCCTGGGAGGTCAGGAGGATCAGCAGTGAGCAGGCCATCCATCTTGGGGGAGCTAAGTGGGACATGACTATTGGCCAAGGAGCAGGGCTGATGCCTGGAAGATGGAGCTGAGAGTCACTGTGGACAAAGGCTGCTGGTGGTCTTAGTGTTCTACTCATCACGAGAGACAGAGAGAAAGGGGTGCCCTCCAAAGACAGCGGTGGAGGGGGAGATTAAGATAGAAGGAGCTAGAGCTGAAGAACCAGGGAGAGAGCGAGACATACACAGACAGACACACAGACACAGACACAGAGAGAGAGTCAAGCTGCCTGGCCCAGGAGTTCCCAGGGTTTCCACAGCCAAGGGAACAAAGCCCTAAGGAGGGATAAAGATTCAGTTACAGAAGCGAGTGCTTGGCTTACCAAGGCTTAAAGCAAGAACAAGTTCTGCAGGTGAGGACCGGGCACCCGCCTGGGGCCCAGGAGCCAAGCTGGCAGTGGCAGGAGTGAGGAACCCGGCTAAGCCTGGTTTGCAGGGTTGGGCTGGAGGGGAAGGCAGAGGCTCATTCCGAGCTGCCACCAGGTCTCCCAGTAACCCGGGGCTGCATGGAGCAGCAGGCAGGAGTCCTCTGCCAAGGGCTTGGTGGGGAGCCCACCCCTGTGGCAAGAAGCCCAGTGCCATGAAGGGGAAGAGGGGGACCAGGCCACCCGTCTCAGGTTTAGCCTTTTGGAGGAGGCAGACCGTGACAGCTCAGCCTAGTGGGAGCTCTGTGACGGTGTCAGCTTGGGGAAGTTTCTTCCAGTAAAGTTTCCATGAGGTGGATTCTGGCAGAGGCCACTGAGTTCAGCCCAGAGCAAAACCATGAGCTCCTCTTGTTCCCTCTCCCTGCCTGAGGCCTTACCCACCACCTGCCCCCATGCCTAACCTTCCTCACAAGACTGGTAACAGCTTCAAGCATTCCCCATCATAGGTGATAGGAAGTAAAAGGAATCGAATCTCAAGTGGAATCAGAGTCTGGTATTTAGGGTAAGTGTTTCTTTGCTTCAGCGGGACACCTAGCTCCCTATGGCTCATGGGAGAAAATAAAAAACCCTAGAGGTCAAAGGCCAGCTGCGACTCCACTGTGTGTGCCTGGGCAGCCTCTGGGCCTCAGTCTCTCCTCTCTGAAATAAAGAAGCCAGGGCCAGGGATTTAGCTCAGTGGTTCCACCGCCTGCCTTGGAAGCGCGAGGTTCCAAGTTCAATCCTCAGTACCAAAAATAAAAATAAAAATAAAAATAAATAAATGAAAAAAGTAAAATAAAATAAAGAAGCCAGGACGAAGTCCCAGGTGTGACCATAATACTGTAACTGGTGGACACAGTGGAAAAGACCTGGCAAGTATCAAGTGGGCCTGTCTCTGAAATCAGTCTCCAAAGACAGCCCTGTGCAAGGGGGGTGGGGAGGGGGAGACTACTAAGCACTTAAATATCTCAGCTTTCTTTTTTCTTAAAACAAACACAGACTTTGCAAAGAAACCAGATGAGTCTCAAAGGTCTGGGCTGTCTGCTCCCCAGCTTGGGGCAGGTGTGACCTTGGCTATTTCCCTTCAAGCCACTGAGGAGCTATGCTCAGGTGTGTGTGGTGGGGAGCAGGCACTGGCTTTGGCAGAGCAGAGGCTTTAAACAGGGAGAGCTATTCCACACAGGAATCACAGCTATTACACACTGTGAGTTTGCATAATGATTCTGCTCACAACCAAATCCATTTTCTGAGCACTATACCGTCTCATCTGAATCTCTGAAGCAGCTCTGAGAGATGAATTAATGACAGTAACCCACTTTATAAAGAGAGCTGTGAGCTGCTTTCAGGTATCACAGCCCATGAGAGACAGAACTAGGGCGCCAAGTTATGGCCATGTGACTTTAAATTCTGTCCTTGGTCCAAAATGACTCATTTTATGGACTGCAAGTCACTTGTGCCTAAAATGGGACAAAGGAAAAGAAAAACTCTTAGAGATATGGTATAGGTAGTACTTTACTCCAGCTAAATTCAACATCTATCAACACATCCAGTAGTAAAAACGCCAGGTTTGGCTGAGAGATGGAACTTTCCATTTATTACATCTCAGTGCTGATAACGTTGGATTTCTTAGAGCCAGTGGGCTTCAAAAATTTTGAAAACTCATGCCTGGTGTGGTGGTACACGCCTGTGATCCCAGCACTCAGGAGGCCGAGGCAGAAGATTGCCAAAAGTTCAGGGCCAGCCTGGGCTACATAGCAAGACCCTATCTCCCAAAACAAACAAACAAACACCCTCCAAAAACTTGAAACATCAAATAGCTTCTTTGTATAACTGCCAAATCAAGAAAAGAAGATTTAGGGTCCAGTGTCTATCCTAAAAAGTCTAAACTTGAGGGTGCAGTTGTGTTTCTAGCCACCAGCCTTTAGGAAATAATCTAAAAGGCTAAAATATGGTAATCCATAGTGTGATAGCAATTGGGCCTAAGCTGCCCAAGTATACTGGATTGAATAATTTTTTTTACATATAATGTTGGCACAAAGTGTTACATTTCAGAAATTTTTAACAACATAGAAAATCTTATAGAGTAGCATTAGATGAAAAATGCAGGTTATAATACTGCATTTAGAGTGAACTTAATTATATTAAAAATTTTATATATATATGTGGCTGGAGGTATAGCTCAATGGTAGAGAACTTAACTTAGCATTGTACACAAGGTACATAAGGCCCTAGGTTTGATCTCCAGTACAAAAAAATAATATATATATATGCACGCAGCGCACACACACACACACACACACACACACACACACACACAAAAGAAACTAGAACCTATTATCTCTAAGTGGTGGGATTACTCTCTCTTTCTCTCCCTTCCTTCCTTGTTTTTTTCTTCTTTTTTTTGGTAGTAGGAATTGAACCCATAGGCCTTCAACCTGAGCTATATTCCTAGTCCTTTTTTGTATTTTAAATTTTGAGACAGGATCTTGCTAAATTGTTAAGATGCCAGGGCTGGGCTCAAACTTGTAATCCTGGCTCAGTTTCCCAGAATGCTGGGGTTATAGAAATGTGCCACTGTGTTCAGCCACTTTTATTTTTTTTTGGTACTGGAGATCGAATTCGGGACCTTGCGCTTGCAAGCCAGGCACCAGAACCACTGAGCTAAATCCCCAGGCCCTGTCCAGCCACTTTTAAAAAAAATACTTGTCTTTTTTTTTCTTCCACAAATGAACATTATAAAGCTTTTATATATAAAAAAACCAACGACTGAAAATATAAAATAAACAGAAAAATGCCTCATAACTGAGGAAGCTGGATCCTGATTCTCAGCATAGCAAGCACCGGCCTGTGGCCTTTGCTCCGGGGAAGGCTAGCAGGCTCCAAGCAAGCCCAGTACCCACAGAAATGCCTCAAATCCTTGGGCAATCTTTTTTTTTTTTCAGTACCAGGGATTGAACTCAGGACTTTGTGTGGCAGGCACATACCACTGAGCTACATCCCCGGCTCCTTGGGCAACCTTTTTGCTTTTTCTTGATGGAAAGCAAAAAATACACTCAATAGGGCAGCTTGGCCTGGGGACACCAGCACTGAACTTGAACACACACAACAATGATGTGTGACCACAGGAATGTCCCTAACTTTCCTCTGTGCCCCAGCTTCATTCATCAGGAGCACCCCAGCCCTTACCTCTTAGGTAAGAAAAACAATGGTGATCCCAGCAGGCCCCAGAGTATGACTCCTATCCACCTTCCCTAACCTATCTTACAGATGAGGGAATTATTGACTGGGAGAGATTTAGCAGTTTGCCCAAGGTCATGAGTGCAGTCACATTCAAACTGGGTCCCTGGCTTCAAACTGGGCCCCTGGTGCCTCCTACCTTGTCCTCTGCTGGGAGGGTCTCACATGGACAGATGTCCTATCTATAAATTCAAGTGGGCTGCTGCTACGACAATAAGGCACATTATTTTGCTGTGAATTCGGAGATGTTTTTGTGCTAATATATTTAGAACCTTCTGTGGAAGATGAGACTGAAAAAGATTGCTGATTATATTCTGTTTTGATTTGTGAAGGAAAAGTGCTGGCCACAGAAAAATAATTTCCTGCTGGATTTAGTCTCTTAAGAAAAGTCCACAGGCAAGAGTCTAGACAGATGGGGTTTGTCGCTCCCAGATTTCTAGCTCTGTGACTGACCTTAGGCAAGCTGTCTCCTCTCCTCCAGCCTCAGTTTCCTTGTAAGTGGGGAGATAGCCCCACAGCCCTGGGCAGTGGTCCTAAAGGTGGAGTGGGATGATGGAGATAGGAATGCCATCTCCTAGTGTATAAAGCCCTTTGGGTCATGAGTTCGGAACTCCTGTGCCTATTTAACTAGCCTGGAGAAGGAGCTCTCTCCATGCTGGTTCCCTAGTTGATTACTAGTATAATTCCAGTTTTAAGAGGTGTGCCTATTTAGGGTTGGGGCCAGCAGCCCGAGTTTCCACTCTTCCTAAACTTGGCCCAGAGATGAGCTGGAATTAGATGTCAGTTCACCAAGACTCTGAACACCTCTCTTGGTCCATGTGGCACAAATTCTCCAGAACTGAGGTGTCCCTGCTCCTCTCTCTATGGTGATTCCCAGATCACGGACCCCCACCCCTACCCTGGGTTTCTCCACATTTCCAATTCGTTCGCACCCGCCTGTCCCAGGCCAAACCCCAGCAGCGCTGAGTGCCTGGGCACAAGTGTCCTAGGGCAGCCTTGCAGAGAGGGGACAGAGATCAGCCTGGTTATGGAGGGCAGCAAGGGAGAGGTGGTCCATCCCCGTGTTGAGTCTCTCAGTGTGGTGCTGGAGGGAAGGAACTGGGCTTCTTGGATGGGCTGAAAGGGGACAGGAGGTGACAAGCAGAAGCTGGTCCCACTCGAGTAAATTCAGGAGTTGGGAGAGATGGGAATAACGCCTGCCAGACAAGGTGACCAACTCTCCCAGGTGTCCAGGGCTGAGTGAACGGTCATGGTGTGCAGGGCTTTCCATGCTAAGGTGGGACAGTTTCAGGCCCTGCCAGCAGTGGGTTGTGTGGCCCTAGACACCCGGGACAGCTTCTTCTGTAAAAAGGCCCCTTCTGTAAAAAGGACCAGCGCAGGTCTGCAAGGTGCTTCAACTCTGCGGCCTGGGCCATAGTCCTGAAACAGGTGGCCCGGTGGCTTTGGGGGATGTGCAGGGCTGTCCAGGTTGGGGTGGGGGAGCCTCGAGCCTCAAGGGCACTGCCGCTGAGTTAGGGATCCTCCACAGGGGGCGCGGGCCCCCCACCTCCGGCAGGCAGGATGGGGGCGGGGCGGCGCCGGCGCGCATGCCCGCGGCTGGGCCGGACCAGAGCAGGCGGGCGGGGGCGCCTACCTGCAGGCCGTTGGGGTACACGTCGCCCTCGGAGAGCGAATCCACCAGGTCCTCCTCGTCCAGCGTGGCCCGCTTGTAGGTCGACATCTGCAAGGCCAAATGCAACACGGACTCTCTGAGCGCCTCCATGGCTCGCGCGCCCGAATGGGGAAGCTGCCCGGCGCCGCCGCCGCGCTCCGCCCCGGCCGGGACACTCGAGACCGAGACCGGCCCCACGGATGCCGCGGCCGCCCCTCCCCGCCCTCCCGCCGCGACGCCAGCCTCACCCCCAGCGCCGACAGCACGGCGGCCACCGGGCGCGGCGGACACACGCCCCGCATGCTGCGCCCTAGGACGTGCGGTCCCGGCTGCCGCCGCCGTTATCGCCGCGCGCGGGCTGGCCGGGGCGGGCTGGGTGCGACGCACCACCTTCGCGGGCGGGGCCTGATCGGTGTGCGGCTTGAGTTCCCTCCCGGGAAGAATCCACAAGGCCAAGAGAGTCCTGGGGAGATGGAGAGCCCCTTTCTTTTTTTTGGTACCGGGGATCGAACTCGGGTCCTTGTGCTAGGGCAGCAGGCGGCGAAACCACTGAGCTAAATCCCCGGCCCCAGAGAGCCCCTTTCTACCCCAGAAGCCGGGAGACGGGCTCCCAGCTCACCCCAGGAGGCAGGAAAGGGCTTTCACAGAGACCCCTCTTGAGAAACCTTATGTCCGACTTCAATAGTGGGGTCCCCAGTAGCAGATACCAAGTCAAGTCAGCAAACCTAGCAATGGAGAGGTTTGTCCACCCTCAGCCCTTAGGTGAGTTGGGGTGGGGGGTGTCTCCAAAGGCTATGGGCAGAAGAATAAAAAAGACAAGTGCCCCCCCCTTTCTGTTCCTCTTGCTCAAGGGTTTTTATGCGAGTTTATAAATGAATATCCAAAAATTTCAGGGAACTCTCTTGACATAGCAAGAACACTGCTGTGTGCATTTGAATGACTAAAGAGTTATCCAGGGCTTGCTAGTCCCTCAAAGGTTGTGGCCCTCAGGCCAACACAGAATCATTGGTTTGGGCTGAGGTGGGGGTGTAAGTCACCCCCAGCACCACAAAACAAAAAACAAAAAAAAGAAAACTCTGCTGCTTTGGGGGTAGGTCAGAAACCAGTAAGCCTGAGGGGTGAGGTAGCACAGGTGGGTAATCCCAGCTACTCCGGAGGCTGAAGCAGGAGGATCGAAAGTTCTAGTCCTGCCTGGGCAAGTTGGCAAGGCCCTGTCTCAAAAGAAAGTAAGAAGGGATGAGGATGTAGTACAATCTGAAGGCCTGGGTTCAAGGCCTGGTAATGCTAAATAAATAAGTAAATAAATAACAAAAGAATGAGTAAGTTTATTATGTGTCAATTAAAAGTTAAGAACATATTGAAAAAACAAACCACATCAGTGACCCTTGGCTCCCACCTTCCCTCTTAGGACTAGACAGTTTTAAGCCAGCCCAACCCCAAGGCCTCTCCTGTGACCCTTGGTGAAAGAGTAGGGTCCCTCGGGGGTCAGGTGTTCAGGTAGGGACTCAGCTCCATTACTCTCCCTTTTACCCCAAACCCAGAAAGGCCTTACCCAGCAGCTTCCCAAAGAGTACTTCTAGTACAACTTGAAACCCTTGCATAACTATTTTTGAGCTTCCCAAAGTGCCCTTCTGATCATCCCCAACTTGATTCTCACAATCGTACCTGGTCAGGTGAGGTCAAGGTCTCAGGGTCAGCGAGGCTCCTCAGTGTTGGCTCCAGACCCTCTTGCACTGTCATACCTGCCTTCCTACAGATCACTCTGCAGCCAGAGTGAGTCTTTAGAAACCAAATTCCCATCTTGCCACCCCCAGGCTGTTCCTGGAATAACATCCTGTCCCATCGCCAGGGCCCCACGGGCTCTGCCCACTCCTCTCATCTCAGGCTGCTCCCCACTCTCTCCCCCAGGCCCCACATGTCTTCTTTGGCTTTTACTCAGTTCTTCAGATGCCCCAAGTTCCCCCTTCCCCTAAGACCTTTGTAGCTGCTCCTCCTATTTGGGACATTCTTGTCTCATTTCTGCTTCTTCTAGGCCGGCACCTGCTTCAGGTCTCAGCTTAAATGCCACCTCCTCAAATGTCCCAGTCACCCTAAGTAGCCCCCCTAAATTCTCCATGACAGCAGCCTGTCTGTTTTCCTTTATGGTATTTATTGCAGTTGGTTAGTTTTTATTGAATGTCTTTATGGTCTACCTCCCTCCTCCTTCCCCATAATTGCAAGCTTTACCAGGGTGGGGACCTTGACTGCCTGTCCAATAGAGTCCCCATCCTTCCCACAGAATGAATAGGTTCTCAAAAAAACAGTTGTTAAATGAATAGTGTGTGTGTGTGTGTGTGTGTGTGTGTGTGTGTGTGTGTGTGTGTGTGTGAGAGAGAGAGAGAGAGAGAGAGAGAGAGAGAGTGCTGGATTGGGGAAGAATCTGCCTTGCTGGGTGGAGGAGGTTCCATTATCCACCCTCCCCAAGAAAGGACTCTGAAGCTGTTTCATTCTTTCTGGGTTCCAGTTGGGATCTTTCTAAACCAGGACACTTGGTTACAGAATCAGGTGTCAGTCACCAGAGGAGAAGGCCCTTGAAATGCATCTCTCCTGGGCGCTGAGGTGGTGTGAGGTGTCCTCAGTCCCCCTGCACCCATCCCTTGGTCTTAGCTTCTTAGCCAGTCCTCAGAAGCAGGTGTTATTGGCCCTTTTTATAGAAAATAAAACTGGGGCTCAAGGAAGTGACTTGCCTGTGTGGTAACGGCTCCTCCTCTTTCCATCTCGCTTCAGAGATCGCCCCTTCTGGGAAGAGCCGCCAGGTGCCCTCCCCAGACTCAGGTTCACTCCCCTGCTGTCCCCAGTGCCTCAGCCACCCAGCCCTCCACCCATGCTGCACACAGCACTCCAGACAGGAGGGCAGAGCGGGTCCTCCAGATGTCTGAGCAGAGGTGGAGGCTGGGAGCCCAGGCCGGGGCTGAGGACAGCTGCCTCCCACCCATGTCCACCCACTGCAGCTGTCTGAGGCTGGAGGATGCAGGAAGCACACATACCTCCCAATGATGGGACTCAGTGAGAGGGAGAGCCGTTTCTCAACCCACAGATGAGGGTGCCTTCTTGAAGTGCCTGCCTGAGGCTGTGCCAGGCACAGGAAAGGCTCAGCTGGGCCACAGGTGGGGAGCACCAGGGTCCCAGTGGGTGAGTGATGTCACAACAAAACAGCAGCCTTGCCCAGGGCCCTCCACACACAGGATCCCCATACCCACTTAGGCTAGGTCTCAGCAGGTATTTCCATTTGACAGGGATGGAGGGGCAGGGAAGGGGGCAGGACAGACCTGACACCTACTGTGTGCCACCTGACAAGATGTGTCCCTCCTTCCTTCACAGTGCCTCACCTCACTTTGGCAGAGTCCTCTTTAGGAATAGGTGACTGAGGAGTGGGTGGAGGCAGGATGTGCCCCTCCTGTTCCTTGCTGCAGAGGGAGAGCCAGGATGTGACTCTCCCAGCCTGCCTCCAAACCCCCCAGTACTGACTTCACCACACTGCTGTCAGAGCCCAGGTCACACAGCTGGGCCTCGAACCCGGGTCCTGGACTCAGATCCCAAGGTCTTTGTAGAAGGCAGCTACTTCTCAGGCAGGGATCTCAGAGCCAGGTGCCTTGGGAAAGCCAAGGTGCTGGGTGGCCATGCTTGTTGTCCCTGATTGCCTCATTTGGGGTTGTGGAGTCATACCGGGACAGCAAGCTTTGGGAAAGGAGAAGCAGCGCTTTGTGGCAGCCTCCGCCTTGGAGGAAATCTGGGTTGAATCTGGGCCTGGTGCTCTTGAGAAAGGCTTGGCTGTGACCAAGAATGAAGAAGCAGAAACCATAGCTCGCTGCAGAGTGCTGTCTGCAGTCCCTAGTGCCAGCACAGGGAAAGTGATAGAAAGCAGATGAGGGCGTATGCCAGCTCTGGAAACCTCACCCTGCCGAAATTGAGGCTGGGGTGAATGAAAAGGAGAAATCTTAAACTCTCGTGTGTTTCTGACAACAAAGGCTGTGTGGCTTGGTAGCACCTTGTGGTTGGGTTGCTGAAGGTGGGGAAATCTTCAAGGAATTTTGGAGCTTGTCAGAGCCAATATAGACCAGCCCTATGAGTGTCATTCTCAGCAGCCACACCCTCCGAGCTGTTCCCAAGCTGCACCTCTGCAGGCTGCTGTCCTGGTGGCCAAGGGCCTATCAGCTCCTGCTCCTACTGCAGGTGACTGGCTGGGATCTGTGAAGTCCTTCCACAGCATCCGATACGCATTCGTGGGACCTCTCACTCCTTGACTCATTTCTTTTAAATTTACCACTAGGGCTGGGGATTTAGCTCAGTGGATTTGCTGCCTGCTGTGCAAGCGCAAGGACCCGAGTTCGATCCCCGGTACCAAAAACAAAAACAAAACAAAACAAAAAAATAAAATAAAATTTACCACCAATCCTTGAAGGAGTAAACTGCTTCTTTACTTTTTATAATGGGAATCAGCTTGCATCCCTTTTTTCCTTGGCTGCCAGTATGATCATACCCAAAATCAGATATTCACTTTCCTGGTTTTAATTCAGCTTTTTCTTTGTCTATATTTCCATTCTATTTTCTCTGATCCTAATTTTCCATTTCTATAGCATAACATCTTGTTGAATGTATTTTAGTCGCAGCCCATCATGAATCCTATGTGAATAAAATTAATCTGAAATAACTTGTATCAGGAGCCATCTTTCCCTAACTCCCCTGGAAATGAAGTTTCAAGGTATTTACCCAACAGTGGAAAGACTGAGGCAGTAAAGGCAGACCTGGGCCCAGTACAGGTTGCCTGGCTCATGTGACCTTTGACATGTTGTTTTCCCTCTCGGGACTCAGTTTTCTTGTCTATAAAGTGGAAATTTTCTTGTTGTGAAGATGGAATGAGCTGAAACACTATCTGCCTAGCACACAGCAGCCCATCCCCCAGTGGTGGCACCCAGGGACACACTGCCTTGCCTGCCTCATGCCTGCTGCTTCCTTTATCTCCCTTTTCCCCCTGCCCTAAAGGCTCTGTCTTTGTCTGGATTTTCCAGCCCAGCCTCAGTGCAGTCAGGATTTTGCCATATCCTACCCCTGCTGCTGTATGACAGGGAAAAATGACAGACTGCCCAGGTGACCGGGGTTAATGCCAATGGCAGTGAGTCAAGGCTGAGTGAGTCATCACTGGCCTGTCCCCTGGGTGACAGGTGGCACTACACCTCTGAGCTCCTCCTCCCGAAAGCACATTACCCGAGTCTAGTCATGGAAGAAACATCACACACATCCCAGTGAAGGGACAGTCTACAAATACCTGACTAGTAGTCCTCCAAACTGTAAGGTTACCCCAAACAAAGAGAGCCTGAGAAACCCACAGCTGAGAAAAGCCTAAGGAAACAAAATGATTAAATGTAATATGGAGCCCGGGATGGGACCCTGAATGGAAAAGGATATGCAGACATGCAGTACCAGCTAGGAAAATCGGAATCAAGTATGCACTGTAGCTAGTAATAGCATATCGATATCGACTCATTCATTTTGATAAATGTATCATATAAGACTGTTCTAAAATAAAAATGTTTATTTCAAAAATATCCAGGTGTGGAGGCACATCCCTGTAATTCCTGCTATTTGGGAAGCTGAGGCAGGAGGATTGCAAATTTGAGCCTAGCCTGAGCAACTTACCCTGTCTCAAAATAAAATAAAAAGAGCTGGGGATGTAGCTCAGTGGAAGAGTGCTCATTTAGCATGTACAAGGCCCTCAGTTTGATCCCTAGTACCACCTCCTCCTTAAAAAAAAAAAAGGAAAAAAAAAAAACCTGATCATTCCCTCAAACTGGAAACAGTCTCCAGTTCCAAGGCTCTTTTACACTCTAACTCATATCTGACGATCACCTTGTGGAATAAACACACTTTATGGCTGCAAGACATTGAGGCTCCCATAAAGGAGATGGAGCATGCCAACTAGCAGAACTGGGACTCGACCCCAGCTCTTCCTGGTTTTCCCAGGGCCATTCCCCCTCATTCCCTGCTCTGGTGCCTTGTTCTGGGCCAGCTCTCAAGGCCAACCTCCAGTGGCAGCCATTGGCTGACCCATTCTGGCTGTGGGAGCCAGGGGAGGGCTGTAACTGGCGGGGGTGGGGAGGGAGACACCCCCCGCCCCCCCCCACCCCCCCGCCCCCTCCCCCCATACCACCAAGAGGTCAGATGGAGCTGGAGGTGTAAAGGTATCTCAAGGAGATGCTCAAAGGCCGAGGGTGCAGAGGATACATGAGAGGTCAAGGTCAAGCTACCAGTGACCTTGAGAGACACAGCCTTCCTGCCAGCCGTGGGTCTATCACCCTGAGTCCTGGACCGGGCTCTGGCTCCTATGCTGGCAGTGGGAGACGCCTACACACGCAGGGAGCCAGGGAAATACGCACCCACTTGGCTCTGGGTGACTCACTTGCCTGGGGGCCTGGGAAGTGCTGAGAATCTTACCCTGGGCTGCCAACCGCTGCCTCGGTGCCACCCCATGCCCAGCCTCACAGCTGGCCAGCCACCTCTTGTTCCTCTCTGACACAGGGCACGCTTCGTCCTGCCACTCCCTCTCTACCTGCCTGACAGCCTCCATCCATCACCTCTGCCCCTCTGTCCAGACCCTCCGGCTCTGCCTCCTTGGGAAGCCTCGCGGGGTTAGGCGGGGTTGGCCCCTGGGTCTCCAATTATAGCTCCCTCAGGCTCCAGGCAGAACTTCCCAAACTAACTGCTATGACCCAGTCGCTCCCTGGCAGAATACAGATGACGAGCCCAGCACCACTTCCAACCTCCTTCTCTCTGACCCCAGGGTCCAGCTCCTCTCCAGCCTCACCTCTCACCACTCCCCCTCATACTCTGTGACCATAGCCAAGTGCTCTTTGTTGGTTCTCAAACACTGCAAGCTCCCTCGAGCAGGACTTTGTGCACACATATCCTTTGCCTTCTCTCCCTGGCTAACGACTCAGCTCAGGTGCATCTTCCTCTGGGATTCCAGTCATGTAGCACCTCATCCCCACAGTGACTGGAAGCTAAGTGCTGCTGTGCGACCTTTACAAAGTCACTTCATGTCCTCCCTGTACTCTGGTTTCCTCATCTCTCTATGGAGATGCAAAAGGTACCCAGCCCATAGGGTCTTTGTATGCAGTAAACTAAGGAAGATACATGAGGTCCTCAGTCCATGCCTGGCAGAAAAGTGGCACTTAGTAAACGTCAGTGTGCATGGGGGCACTTCCAAAAGGGTCCCCTCTTCAAGAGGGAAGGAAGGACCAGAGAAGACCTACTGCACACCAGGCCTGGGGCAGGCGGGTTGGCACACATGAGCTCCTTGACTCAACCCCAGGCATGGCATAAAACACCTGGCTGCATCCTATCACTTCATGGATTACCCCCGCCCCCATTAAAGAGGCATGGTTATCTGTTCTGATATCTGGGCACCAAGTTAAAGTAGACCCAAAAGCCACAGCTGGCCCTGACCTTGGGCCATCTGCAGATGCCCCTGCAACTTCTCTTGCTCCAACACCCCATGTGATTTTCCAGGCTGTGTAAGGCCCAAGCTGCAGAAATCAAGTGTGCCTGAACAATTTGCTGATCTAATCACATAAAACTTAGGACAAAGCTAATTTGTCTCATTTAATGATATTTATAATGCTGATTACTGGCCTGCCCAGTGTAATCAGGCTCAACCAGGAAACAGCTCATGAAAATGAGTATAATTAATATTTGTGTTACCCAGGTGGGTGGATAGCAGCTGAGAAAAGGAAGTAGATGGGACAGGAAGCTTTGGGGACTCTATGATCCATGAACCCCAGGTTACCCAACTCATGTGGGTGATCCTGTCCAACTCTCACAAGATGAAGGCACTATTTCCCCTCTTTAAGCACAGAGAGGTCCATTCATTTATCTAAGGTCACATAGTCAGTAAATGATGGGTTCACGGTTCACAAAGGCTTCTTTGTCTCTCTCCAGCAGTGTGGAGTAGCAACAGGTGATTAGGACAAGGATTAGAGGCAGGAGGCCTCCTGACACCCCCTTACCCTGGGTGTGGCCAAGCGACTTCCCCCTTTGGAGCACAAAGAACGGGTGTGGGGTGTGTGTATCAGGCCGGGGCAAGGCAAGAGAGTAGCCTTGGGAGAGAGGCTCCCTGGGTTCTCATCCTTGGGAGGCCACTTCACAATCTGAGCCTCAGTGTCCTCATCTGCAGGATGGAGGTAACAACAGTGTCTCTTCATACGGTGATGATGAGCCAATGAGTAAAACAACTTGCAACAGTGCCTGGACATCATTTCCATTTGTGGGAAAAGAACGGGCTTTGCCATGGGTTTTTCCATCTGGAAATCGGGAAGGTAGCTGCTGGATCAGAACAATGGGTTACGCGTATATAGACTGCTAATCCCACAGAGCCATTCATCTTAAAAATTCAAAGATAGGATGGCACTATACAAGCAGAGCTGCCCCTTGTCCATTCCATGTCCTCATATTCTGACCTTGAACCTGGTTCCTTCTGGGGATCCA